>NW_022196114.1:0-600000 GCF_008641045.1 Pistacia vera | reverse complement strand
CTCACATCTTGGCCGTTCATGAAGTGGGGAATGGATATAGTAGTAAAGCTCTCGACCGTGCCCGGGCAGCGAGTCTTCATGTTGGCTATGATTGATTACTTTACTAAATAGATCGAAGCCAAAACATTCGTACAAATTAGAGACCGAGAGGTAAAAGCTTTCATCTAGAAACATGTCATCTGCAGGTTTGGGATACCGAAGGAAATCATCACCGACAATGGATCCCAATTTATCAGTTCAGGCTTCAGGGATTTCTGCGACATGTGGGGGATCAAGCTAAGCTTCTCTAACCCTCGCAACCCCCAGTCCAACGGCCAGACCGAATCATGAATAAAACCATCATGCAGACCTTAAAAAAACGCTTGCAGAAAGCTAAGGGTGCATGGGCAGATGAACAACCCGAAGTTCTTTGGTCCTACCAAACTACAACTCGCTCATCCACGGGTGAAACTCTTTTCTCCCTCACATATGGATCTGAAGCAGTCATCCAAGCCAAAGTATAGGTTCCTTCCACCAGACTCCAATGGGCGGACGAGGAAATCAACAGCCATAATCTTTTCCAGAACTTGGACACCGTCGATGAGCTACAGGAGCGGGCAAACATCCGTAACGTAATCTATTAGCAGCAGGCTGCCTGACATTACAGTTGCAACGTTAGGATCAGAACTTTTAAAACAGGTGATTGGGTCCTCTGCAAGGTCTTTCAAAACACTAGGGAGATCAACTCTGGCAAGCTCGGCCCCACTTGGGAGGGTCCCTATAAGATCACCAAAGAAGCAAGGAAGGGCGCCTACCAACTCCAAACTCCCAAAGGCAAAGACATCAGCAACAGTTTGAATTCAGTCAATCTCAAACGCTACTACTTTTAGGTGAACTCATTCGTCTACATATTTGTTTTCTTTTTGTTTTTATTTAAAAAAGGATGAGTGGGCCAATCCACCTCCTTCACCGTCAATCGGCCTCATGGCCCGAATTCAATGAAGCATTATTCATCAATTTACAGATTCAATCAGCTCATGCCGATTCATGAGTTTACACCTTCGATCGGCTCAGACCGATTCATGAGTTTACACCTTCGATCGGCTCAAACCGATTCATGATTTTACACCTTCGATCGACTCAGACCGATTCATGAGTTTACACCTTCGATCGGCTCAGACAGATTCATAAGTTTACTCTTTCGATCAGCCCAGACTGATTCATAAGTTACACCTTTGATCAGCCCATACCGATTCATAATTTACACATTCGATTGGCTCAGACCGATTCATAAGTTTACACGTTCGATTGGCCCAAACCGATTCATAAGTCTACACCTTCGATTGGCCCAGACCGATTCATAAGTTACACCTTCGATTAGCCTAGACTGATTCATAAGTTTACACCTTTGATCGGTCCAGACCGATTCATAAGTTTACACCTTCGATCGACCCAGACCGATTTATAAGTTTACACCTTCGATCGGCCCAAACTAATTCATATGTTTACACCTTCGATCGGCCCAGACCGATTCCTAAGTTTATACCTTCGATCAGCCCAGACCGATTCATAAGTTACACCTTCGATCGACCTAGACCGTTTCATAAATTTACACCTTCAATCGGCCCAGACCGATTAATAAATTTACACCTTCAATCAGCCCAGACCGATTCATAAGTTTACACCTTCGATCGGCCCAAACCGATTCATAAGTTTATACCTTCGATCGGCCCAAACCGATTCATAAGTTTACACCTTCGATCGGCCCAAACCGATTTATAAGTTTACACCTTCAATCAGCCCAGACCGATTCATAAGTTTACACCTTCGATCGGCCAAGTCCGATTCATAAGTTTACACCTTCGATCGGCCTAGATCGATTCATAAGTTACACTTTCGATCGACCCAGACCGATTCATAAGTTTACACCTTCGATCGGCCTATGTCAATTCATAGGTTACACCTTCGATCGGCCTAGACCGATTCATAAGTTTACACCTTTGATCGGCCCAAACCGATTCATAAGGTTACACCTTCAATCAGCCCAGACCGATTCATAAGTTTACACCTTCGATTGACCCATACCGATTCATAAGTTTACACCTTCGATCGGTCCACACAGATTCATAGGTTACACGTTCGATCGGCCCAGACCGATTCATAAATATACACCTTTGATTGGCCCAGACCGATTTATAGATTTACACATTCAATCGACCCAGACCGATTGAAGGACTTGCACGTCAAATCGATAAGTCATCGATCCAATCCACACAACGATCCATCCGACCTAACGAGCTGCTATCACTAATCCGCTCAGTCTACACTCATTCGATTAAATCTACTCTCTAAACTAAATACTCTTTAACTTAGAGAATTGGGGGCTAATTGTTAGGGCCAAAAATCGTTTTGGGCTTGACGAGGCCCAATAACGAAATAAACATGTCACGGCCCAAGGCCTCAACCCAATCTTGATTGGGCCTACGCTTAAAATCACCTTGTGAACTACCCACTCTGTGAGTTGGGCTATCCTATAAGTTAAGCTAAATTGAGTTTCAACCCATTAGCCTGCAATAGTCCATAAATAAGAAATTAGAATCCCATTCTATTTCCTCTTCTACTAAGATTCCAAATCTTACTCAAACTATCAAACTTAATCTGATAAAGTCAAGAAATCATATCTCTTTCATGATAAGGATTATCTCCCAAAATAGAACTTAGTGTCCTACTAAAATTCCAAATCTTACTCATACTATCAACCTTAATCTGATAAAATCAAGAAATCATATCTCTTTCATGATAGGGATTATCTCCCAAAATAGGACTTAGTGTCCTACTAGGATTCCAAATCTTGTTTAAATTATTAAACTTAATCTGATAAAGTCAAGAAATCATATCTCTTTCATGATAGGGATTATCTCCCAAAATAGGACTTAGTGTCCTACTAGGATTCCAACCCCTTGGGTTCACTATAAAAACATAAGTTTGCCCTCTCATTAGGCAGGTAATCTCCTGTAGTCAATCTACACTACTCAAAACCATCTATTTGCTCCTAAAGTTCTTGCTCTCGAGAACCCGACGCCTCCGCCGTAGTCCTAACTTCCGACAAGACTCTTGGTAATTCTTCATCTCCTAATTCTTATCAAATAATCTCTTTCAGCCTTGTTAACTTAAGCGTCGGAGTGCCTACGACAAACACCACCCCGGTGTTTTCTAGAAGCTTCACGCTTGTCATTTCATATGTGTAGGTCTAGCGGATTGTCAGTTGCCTCAACCTCACGGGATCAGACCCTACTTTCATAATGGTAGATTTTTTGCATCTATAGTATTATCCAATAACCAAGCCCATATGTTGTACCTATAATTTACCTTATATGTAGAGAAAATAACTCATAACAAAAATAGAAAATATTAATCTAATTTTCATGTTTTAACTTGGTGCATGTTTGGGGTTCTCGTAGAATTTAATCATTTCATAACAAAAATGTTTGATAAACTAATTTTCAAGGAGAATATGATATAACCTAATCATTATAACATAATCAGTTTGAATATTTTACACATATAAGGACAAATATATTCATATAAACAATAAAATATATAAAATTAATTTAAATTAATTCATCAAATTATTAGTTTAATAAAAAATTTTAAAAAGGAAAATAAAAATGGACAAGGGTGGAGGTCAGACTTTAGTTGATGGCGGTTGCCTGCTACCAAAGCTTGTGTTATGTCTATCAGCATTGACAACGTTAAAATGGTCGACACAGGGTAATGTATATGATATTCGTGGAATCACGGGTAATTGATGCGGGTATCCGTCATATGAGGTTGAATATATCTCCACGACTCCATCTTATGCGGCCAAAATTAGTGTTAGTGTCAGTCAGTAACGGATCCAGAAATTCTTGTTATCGTGGACCAAAATAAAATATAATAGCATATAATATTTATATTCTATGTTTTTAGTTGAAATTAACATTAAAAAAAAAATTATATATAAATATTTTTTTTTTTAAATTTGAGGGTGGATCATGGCCCATCTCAATATACTCTATATCCGCCTCTGGTGCCGTTGAACATGCCATCGGCCATCGCCAACATCCATTTTTTTAATTTTCTTTTTATAAAATTATTTACTTTAATACATTTTTTATTTTAAATATTTATTGGGGACTCAGTGGAGGACCAGTTGTGTAGAAAGAAACTGTTTGGGTCGAAAGTTATCTGAGCTTTGAGTTGAAGAAGTGCGGCTTGGTCTGTGGTTAAGTTGGGTGCTGCACCCATCGCCAACCTAGCCATCAGAAAATGTAGAAACATCACTTGTAAAACAGGGAAAAAACTCATTTTCGAGAATTGCGTTGAAAAGAGTTGGATGTGACCTTAAAAAGACGATAAAAATGTGGACTGGTAAACGATGATCGAATGATATGATGGAAGCAAAAGGAATTTAATTAATATAGGCCGGTTTCGAATGCAGCCTTCTGTTGGAGTCAATTAAACATAGTTTTATTTAAGATATATTCTATTTTGATCTTTATTTTGTCAACTTATGCTTCTTGAGATATTGCCGCTTATTTTTCTTGATGTTCAGTTGTAAAATTACAGGGCATACAGTTTGGTAGATTATTTAAAAAAAATGTTATTCTGAAAAACTATTTAAATAGGATATGACGGAATTAAATAAAATAGGATATGATTCTAATAATGTGTTTAATATAATATTTGAAAATTATATCAAAATTGGATAAAATGTTGAATAATTGTTTAGAACATTTTTGGAAAACATTTTTTGAAAATATTTAGATTATTTTTAACCCCCTACATTTATTAATTTAGCTAAACACCCCCACAACAAAACTTTAAAAATTAACAAAAACACTCCCAAAAATGAAGCCGTCAACTTGTTTGACGGCCAAAATCTGGTGGTCATCAACGGCCAGATCTCTAGCCATCGTTAACGGTCAAACTCTGGTCGTTGTCAACAACTAGATAGATTTGGCTGTCTCTAGCCAAATCCATGGTGGATATAGCTAGAAATGGCAAGATCAACACATGATCTGTCAGATCCAACCGGTCATGCATCGTTCCGGCGATGGTGGCAGCGATGACCGACAGTGACTTGAGTGGGTGGGGGGGTGTTTTGGTTAATTTATAAACTTTTATTGTAAAATGTAATTGTTTTTAGTTGAATAGAGTTGGAAAAATATTAGAATAGAATAATAGAAAACAAGTCCCACCCACTTTTCACTTTCAATAAAAATAATCTTATTTCATTCGGATTGATTTTCAAAATAATGATCTCAATAAGTAAACAAACACATTTTGTTTTTGAATCTAAATAGGATAACAGAAAAATGATTTGAGAGAGTGAAACAAATAAGGGTATATTTTGAAGAAAATTAATTTTAAAAGGAATATAATTATTTATGTGAATCCTGTTAGTGTAATAGAAAAACGAGACTCCTATTAGAGATGGAAATAAAATAACTATTGCGAAAATATCTCTTATGTATTGTGTATAAAATGATAAGTTACATAGATATGTCATGTTAAAGGTTGATTAAACACCGTAGATTATTTGTTCGTTTCTCCATAAGAATTTACTTTATAATAAAATCAAATTTAGTTTTATAAAATGCATTTATTTACTTCAATTATCTTAATTAAATAGTTACTATAAGATTTAAAAATTAAATTTTAATAATAAAAAATTATATTTGTTTGAGATTTTATTAACTTATTGTCAGTGCGTTTGACTTCAACAGAAGCTTCCATACATATAAGCACATAATTAATCTTTGACACAATAAAAATATAACTCTAAGCTTATGCAAACAATTTGACCAAATCTCATGAGGGGAACATGTTGTCGAGTTTACGAAAAATTAAAATTATAAATATTTTAGAAGATTTAAGAAATGTTTTTGCGGACTAGTGGTCAAGTAGATATCATATAGAATAAATAGGAAAAATATTTATAATTAATTTGTTACTTATCATTTAAATAGGAAACAAAATATTAGACAAAAAGATGACTATTAATTTGTAACTTAGCCAATGAGATGATAATTAGAAACATTTACTGTATAAGCAACGATAAAAAAAACAAACGGTGTTTTTTGAGAATATTAAAACCATTGAGATTTTACATATCTTTTAGCCCAACCTAATTTTAGATAAATATATATTTTCCTCAAAATACAACATCGTATTATCTTTTAGATGACACTTATAAAAATTTTGTTTAAAAAAAAAAGACGCAAAATGTATTTTCATCTGAACATTATTTATCAATTAATGGGTACTTTCTATGTGTTCATTGACAGAAATAAAATTTATTATTATTATTATTTTGTTTAATGTCTTTTTAATGACAATATCCTCTATTTTGAAGATTAAAAAAAAAAAAAAAAATTTCTTAGTGAAAAAAAAAAAAAACATTTTTGGATACTTTAAAATTTTAAAGATATGACAATTATAAACCCTTAAAAAGCATCTTTTTATAGAAAAATATAAGAGATCAACAAAGTCTAACTTTCCTCATAATCTAAGATAAATTATAAATTATTGTCTTAGGTGATCAATATTATTTGTTTGGATGCTTTTATTCACCAATATTTTGACAGTTCCATGAACATAATTTATTTGTAAATTTGATCATGTTTCTTCAAGAAAGATCATACAAAAACGATTAATTATTAATGAAGCCTCAAAATTGACCTAGAAGCTTCCATTTATGTCACACCCTAATCTCAATTTGATCATTCTGAATTTTCAAATGTGATTTTGAGGATACCGGGATTAGAAAAAGGAAAAAAAAAAAAAAAAAAAAAAAAAGAACCATAAACAATTAGGGTTTGTGAATAAATGGTTAGACTCTAGTTTTTAATATTATTGAGGAGACAGCTAGTTAGAGGCAATCCAATTTATTTTTTTATTGAAGTAAAGTGGAATAGGTAAAAGGTAGTTGCAAAATAAGCCATTGGTCACAATTGTGTTTTGCTAGGGTTTTTATGTTTGATTTTAGGGTTTGAATGTAGTTTTATATGTAGACTTTACTTTTAGAGGTTTGATGGATTAAATAATTTTTTGAATTGTGAGTTTAGGCAGAAAAATAGAGAAATATTCAATTAAAACAGCCTATAAGGATTTAAAAATTCATTGGAATAATTAAAATAGTATATATTATTCTCCATTGAGGTTGGTGAAGTCAACGTAGGTTCGCCATTTGTCATTTGGTTTTTCATGAGAATCAGGTTAGCGAGCCCATTTTACCTAGATCCCTGATGAAGTTGTTGTTGAGGAGTCTATCGACTTCTTCCTTTAGTGCTCACGATTGCTCAACATCCATTGGCATTTGCTTTTGTCGGATGGGTCGAGCTTTTGGGTTGATGTTTAGCTTGTGGCAGACAACTTTGGTATTGATGCCCACCATGTCATCATGGACCCATGCAAAGATGTCCAGGTTGCCTTTCAAGAACGCGATCAACTATCGTGACAATACATCCCGAGGTTCTTTCTAATTTTGAGAACCTGGGTTAGGTCCTGCTTGTTGACGGCAATCTCAGCAAATCCTCTGTAAAACTTGTTGGTTGGTCTTCCTTATGGATGCGAGGGTCGATTACATCCCGGGCCCCCTAGCTGTGTTTCATTCTTCATGATAGCCATGGTCGACGATTGTCTCTTCTTCTAGGCTGCGGTGATTGTTTTATTGTAGCACTCTTTGGAGTCGGCTTAGGAACTTCGAACAATCTTGATTTGTGTTGCAGTGGGGAATTTTACAGCTTGATAGGAAACAAAGGTGACAACTTTTAACTCTTTAAAGAGCGGTCTTCCTAATATCGCGTTGTATACGAACAACCCATTGATTATCAAGAAGTCTACCATTAGTTGCATGGCGTGCTATTCTTTGCTCATGACGACAAGCAACATTATTATCCCTCTTGGGATTATGTGGTCTCCAATAAATCCATAAAGTGGTGCTGATGAAGGTCTTAAGTCCCGCTCTCTGAATCCCATTTGGTGGAAAGACTTAAGGTAGATGAGGTTGACCACGCTTCAATTGTCAACCATTATTTGAAAAACGTTGTTATTATCGGTTTGTGCTTTGAGGACTAATGCATCACAATAGGGGTGTTGATCTATCTTAGCTGCTTCCTTGTGAAGCTGATTATTTGATCTTCTGCCCTTGATCACTTTGCAGGCTTGTTCTCAAGGCTGAGGATTCATGGCACGGATCTAGTTATTGTGTCTTGGGCGTATCGAACTCGAGCGTTGTTTGATTCTCCTATTACTTCTAGTCCACCATGGATACTTCGAACTTAGCTTATGGGAGGGAGGGAGGCGAGGCGGTGGTCATGGTTCGCGCCAGTCCTCACGGTTGGTTTTCTTTTCTTTGAAATACTCCTTTGAGTGGCCTCGCCTGATGAGTTCTTCGATAGCATCCTTCAAGGCTCAACATTCATCCGTGTCATGGCTAACATCTTTATGGAAGCAGCAATACTTGTGAGGGTTTATTCTCATTCTCAAGTCTGCTTTCAATTTCTCAAGTTTAGGCAATCGCCTTGCTTTGCTTGATATTGCAAATTTTTATGCGAGCAGGGCTACCAAGCGAATGTACCAGCCAAAGCGAAGGCATATTTCCCGCTTCCTTATGGGCTCAAGGTGGTGCCTTTTAGAAAAGTTGTGTCCATATCTATTTCTGTGTTCTTGTTTGAACCTTATTTGGTCTCTGGGTTCTTCATTGTCTTGTCAAAGAGAAGTGTAGGTTTGTGCTCCAGAGTTTAAAGTGGCTATAGAGTTTTCTACTCGTTGGTATTTGACGGCCATTTGGAAAAATTATGTCAAGCTCACATGATCTTCGGCTTGCAGGTCTTTCCAGAGATCGGTTTGAGGCCTTATGTCGATGATTGGGAGTGCTTGAATTGATTCTTCCGATGCGTCTGCTACCTTGCTTTGCTCGTTTTGGAATTGTGTAAGAAACGAGGTCAAGGTTTCACCTTTCTATTGTCGAATGTTACTCAGATAGCTCAGAGGCATGGTGAACCATCTCATTTCCTAGAATTGTTGGATATAGAGCACCGTGAATTGTTGCCACGAATGAATTAAGTTCGCCTGTAAGCGTTTGTACCATCTTTTCACATCATCGACCAGAGTGACCACAAAGCAATGACATTTCATGTGTTTTGAGACCTAATGTAGCTTTGTCTGGTCGTTGAAAGCATTGAGATGATCTTGAGGGTAACTTTTACCGTCGAACTTCACGTCTGGCACTTTAAAGTTCATAGGCAGATGAGCATTTTGCACTTCTTCAGAAAATGGGGAGTCGACTATTCCAATGCATTGTCTTGCTAATTTCTCATATTATCAAGCATTCTTTGCATTTGGTCAAGCTGATCATTGACTCGAGGGTTCTATACTTGTGCTTGACGATTTGATGGTTTGATCGAGCGGTCTTGACAATCCGTTTGCCTCATGTTTGGATAAATGACCCTACGATGCACACTTATTCGAGTTGTCGAATCGTAGCCACTAGGGCAGTAGGTGTTATTGTTGTCCTGGCTGGTTCTTCTACAACATTTCTTTGTGATTGCTTGTAGGGGCTAGTTGTCATCTAAGTGTATAGCCTTATGGTGGCCTGCTTGTCTCAGCATCGACTCTTTCCCTAGCAGCCTACTAGGGGTGTTTCGCTCGCAGGCATCTCGCTCTCGTGTTTCCCTCCTGGGTGCTTAGGGCGCTACACGCTTTCTGGCTTGGATGAGGTGAACTCGAAACCCATAGTTTTGAGCTCCCAACTTTGGGTCAATTGGCTCTGAGTGTTCAATAATGGTCAAATTCCTAGCTGCACGTTTCATGCATGTTTCGCTGTAGGGCTCGTATTGAGGTGGTCAATGACTTTAGCGTGTCCATCATTTGGGTGTCATTTGGATTGGAAGTACTCGTTCCAAATGGTTTTGCTGTTTGCAGAACTAGTGAGTGCAGGGTCCCTAACAGGCGACCAAACAAAACTCCTTGTTGGATTTCTTGATGACCGACCTCTTCATGGCTAGCGACCTAGCTTCTAGAAGTTTTGGTAAGGACCAATATTGTTTTGACGTGGAGCTTGCAACTGGTTGTTATGGAGAGGTCTTTCCTTTACATAGAATGTTCAAGGGGGAAGCCCGTCCTTCTAGTGCCAAAATGTTGATGTGATAATTCATACCAACCAGAGATAGCTTGTCAGCCTCGAAAGGGACCGAGTAAGATGTACATGTGGTTACTAATAATCGGCAAGGTCACCAAAACAACGTAATAAAGTAAAGAACAAAAGAGATTTTATAGTGGTTCGATGGCATAAAAACCAAACCTACATCCACTGTTATGCTATTATCGAGGGGTGTTACAAGGTTGAATGAGGTCACAAAGGGGAGTTTAGGAGATAAATGAAGGACATTCGGTTCTCATGACCTATTCTCTCTTAAACTCTCTCTAAAACAAGTTAGTATATTTTTTTCTTGAACTTTACTAATACTGGAATCTTCTTGGAGGTCGTGGGCTTCTTGTATACTTGTCCTCTCTAACAGTGGTTGAGCGTAGGCGTTATGGGGTGGCTTGCATGCATAATCCCCTTAATTAGGATCTGCGTCAGTTGTCGGCTAGGTGAATAGCCTCATGGTGGCCCGCTTGTCTCGACACCAGCTCTTTCCCTGGCCGCTTGCTAGAGGAGTTTCACCCGCGGGCATCTCCCTCTTGTATTTCCCTCTTGGGTCGCACTTAGGGGTACTACACGCTTTTTGGCCTAAACGAGGTGAACTCGAAACCCAAATTTTTGAGCTCCCAACTCGGGGTTGGTTGGCTATGAGTGTTCAATAGTGGTCAAATTCTCAGCTACGCGTTTCATGCCCTAGGTGCATTTCACTATAGGGCTTGTATTGCAATGGTCAATGACTTAACATGTCCATCATTAGGGCGTCATTTGGATTGGAAGTACCCGCTCCAAATGGTTTTGCTATTTGGAGAATTGGTGAGTGCAGGGTCATGGATGGGCAACCAGATGGAACTCTTTGCTAAACTTCTTGATGACGGACCTCTTCATGGCCAACGACCTAGCTTTTGGAAGTTCTGATGAGGACCAATATTGTTTTCGCATGGAGCTTACAGCCAGTGGTTATGGAGAGGTCTTTCCTCTACACATAATGTTCAAGGGGGAGGCCTCTCCTTCTAGCACCAAAATATTGGTGCAATAATTCATACCAAGTACAGATAGCCTGCCAACCTTGAAAGGGACCGAGTAATATGTACGCATGGTTACTGATAAGCAACCAGGTTGCCAAAACGACGTAATAGAGTAAAGAACAAAAGAGATTTTATAGTGGTTCGGCGGTATAGAAACCAAACCTACATCCACTGTTTTGCTATTATCGAGGGGTGTTACAAGGTTGAATGAGGTCACAAAAGGGAGTTCATGAGATAAATGAAGGACATTAGGTTCTCGCGACTTACTCTCTCTTAAACTCTCTCTAAAACAAGTTAGTGTATTTTCTCTTGAACTTTCCTAATACTAGAATCCTCTTGGAACAGAGGCCGTGGGCCTCTTTTATACTTGTCCCCTCTGATGGTGGTTGAGGGTAGGTGTTATGGGGTGGCTTGCATCCATAATCCTCTTAATTAGGATCTAAGTCAATAATTTCCATGCTTGTGACAGAGTAGCCAGCTAAATAACAACTGAACCCTACTTTTATAGTAAGCACCTTCAGAAACAATTGCTAACGAAACGACAAGTGGAGGATCAGGCTGTCAATCTTCACAACTTGAGATGCTGGTGCAAATTTGATCGTTAGGAAATTAGTCACAACACTCTTTTAGTAGTAACTTAGGTGTATTATTTTATGAATTTTGTGTATCTATTTTCTTTTCTTTTTCTCTCTCTCTTTTTTTTTTTTTTTTTTTAATGTTATAAATGATTTGGAAAAGTGAAAAATGAAAACACATTTGACATGTTTGTCTGATTACATATATGTAAATGTGGAAAAAGAACGCGTTTGAAATGTTCGACATGCAGCCTTCTCTTCAAATTTCTCGAAATCATTCAACATAATTTTATGTAACATAAATTCTGTTTCCATCTCTGTTTTCTCAACATATGCTCAAAGTCTTCTCCATATTCATAAGAGTTCTTTGATTTTACAGTGTTATTATAGAAGTGACAATCTAATTGTTTAATTGAGAAAAATATATATAAGCATTAAGATTATACTATAGACTCACAGTTATAATTAGAATGATCTAGATAAGAGTTATATACTAACATTCTATAGTGTCTTAGTTCTGTAATGACAGTTATAATGATTATGAAGATGTACGCTTTTTGCTCTGACAATGGAGTAATCATGGTATTGAACAGTTAACAGGTGCAAGCGTATCCGTTCACAAATTCTGGGGTCAATTAAACATAGTTTGTGTAAGATAAATTGTTTATATTTTTATTTTTCAATCTAGTAACGTCTCTCCGAATTCCAAGATCCTGTTTATTGTTTCCATTTATATCGATAAAATCCTCTTGAAATTTTGCAGTGTTTAAATGAACAATTGAATTGATCTTATTGAGAAAAATATACAAGCTGACTATAGAATATTGTATATAACATTTGGTCTTATCACAATTATATTTGATTACCAGTTTGATCTTCAATATTATAAACATTAACAAGACATCTGTATATAATATATAATAAAATATCATACTTCAACCTGCACGGATGTAATAAATAATGCAATTATTTGTTTGTTTCTCTATAAGAGTTTCTTTATAATAAATCCCATTTAGTTTTAGAAGTCAATGTCTAAAGATTACGATAAGTATATAAAACTGACACAATGATAGATGACATTACCCTAAACCAATGGAATATTACCATTCTTCTCTCTCTATTATATATAGAGGTGTATTTAGCAACAAAGGATACTAATAAAATAGGTGGGGCTAAAAATCACTTCTCAAATCTTTTTATATTTTTAAAAGCTATAAAATAATCATAATTTTTTTTGTTAATGAACAACTTCGCTCAATACTATATGTATATATATAGGTGTATTTAGCAACAAAGGATACTAATAAAATAGGTGGGGGCTAAAAATCACTTCTCAAATCATTTTATATTTTAAAAGCTATTAAATAATTCATAATTTTTTTTTTTTGTTAATAAGAACAACTTCGCTCAATATAATAGTAAATTACTTGAGGAATAATGCAACTCATCCCAAGATATATCTCCGATTTCGCATCCCAAATTATGGGGATGGGCAACTATCAATTGGAATCGGCTTGAGCCCACCGAATTGATCTCAATCAATTTCGTGTTTTTTTTTTTTTTTTATTTAAATAAAAACTAATTAAACCAATTTTAGAAGGATAACCAAACCAGTTCTTCATGCTTCCGGTTCTAAATTAGAACTTGGGAAAAAAAGTGTAAAAAAAAAAAAAAACTAATTAAGCCTAGTGGGTATTTTTGGTATTGAGTAGAGGTTAAAAATATAAGAGCAATGATATTAACCCCCCTTATTATCTAATATGACCCCATTTTTTATTATTATACTAATTTAACTTCTAAATATACCCCATTCATTCCAAAAATTTCCTTTTATTTCAATAAATGTAGGTTTATGTTTTTATCCACTTTTACTCTCCAAAATTAAAGAATATCACCTCTCGACTTGATGTCAACCAATGCAAAATTATGGCTAATAAATTCATAATCTTTGTTTGAATTTAATATTTTTAATCTTTCATAATACAACATAAGACGAACAAACAAACTAGGGAAAAAAAAAATTAAATGAAGTTAATTGTTTGATTGATTTTTTCAATTCAATGATTTCTTTTTCTATGATTTGACTTTAAACAAATATTAAATTTGTTTGAATAAAACCCAGTTATTTACCTCTTATTAGAAAATGATCCTACTAACTAACTACATGGGATTGACTTAAAGAAGCTAGTGAAACCAATGGTTGAACCTGATTCTCCACACTTTCTACATGAATAGCAACACATTTAGAATTCCTTTATAATATGAAGGCCTCCCATCAATTTATAAGTTGCCAAATCTGTCTCACCTCCTAGTTCATAAAATGATAAAAATTCATTATTTTTTATTATTTTTTGTTATAATTTAAAAATAACATAATTTATAAAATACTTGAATTGTTGAAATTCAATCCAACTGATTTCATTTGCAAGATAATTAAACTAATGTTGCATAGATAAAATAGATTAGAATATCATACACATAATATGTGTATCACAATTATTGTTAAAATTAAAAAAAAAAAAATCTTTTTTTACAAAACAAAATAAATAAATAAAAATTGTACAACTCTTAAAGAAATAAAAATCCTAGCTACAGGGGACGAAGTTTGTTCGGTGTGTGGTCATGTCCTATTTCGTTGCCAGTGTCATGATCTTTTTTTTATTTTTTTATATATTATTAGTTTTAATGATTCACAATAGAATTGTTGTCTTGTTCTAGGAGATATATTATTCTACTGGTTAACGTTTTGTTTCATTGATAACCACAACATTGCATTTGGCTGTTTGCAAACTTAGATTTAACGAGTGTAAAAAAGAAATCAATTGAAGCATTTTCTCTACATATTTTAAGAAAATCTCAGATTTTTACCCTATGATTTGTTATCACACTCATACAAAAACTAAACTAATTTATATACTAGTTTAAGGACTAAAACCTAGTATTGCAAGATCTCTTTTCTTAGCCCAAACCCAATAAATAATTAATACTTAGAGAAATCCTACCGTGGCTCTTCATGGAATAGGCCCAATCCTATTGTAGACTCCTGACTGCGTCTACATGGCCCCTTATTGTTGAAGTGGTCAACAACTCTAACAAATAAGAGTGATAAATTACTAGGATTGCCTTGAGTAAGTTCTAATCAACTATATAATTATTTTTTTAATAAATAATGAATAAGGAAGAAAAAAAGGGTTAATTGATTGTTTTATTTTATAGTGTCAATAAATAAGTGGATTGGAGACTCCTTGATTAATTTAATGATTTTTGTTGAAAGATGAATGATTTGTGCAATTTTGCGGGAAGGTGATGAGATCTTCTCTTTTATCTAAATGTTTTAATAAAATTTAAAACAAAATATACACAATAGACAAAACAGATTTAGAGACAAATATATAAAGCACAAAGTCTCTTCAAATAACTCATTGACTAAAAAATATAAGCTTACCATCAACTTGAAGTACTTCACAACACAAACAATAACAAAAAAATTATTTTTTCCAATAAGACTTGAACACTTTTTTATAGACAAACAAAGGCCAAAAGATATTTTGACCCCCAATATATCGTAAAAGGGTAAATTTCTCTCCCTGATTTCGGAAACATCCAATGTTACCCTTATTTTTTAAATCCAAATGTTAAACTTAACTGTGAAAAGGTAATTTAGACAATTCACCTCATATATGTATAACATTTTGAAGACAAAACACCTAAAAGTCCTAACTCAAAGACTAAAATCTTTGGACTTAATACAATAAATCCTAAAAGTTCTCAAAATTTGTTTCCCTAAAATACACAACCCAATTATCACAAAGCATCAAGAATCACAAAACCAACAATTGGACGATCAAATTTATGATTTTGGATGAACTTTTTAGGATTGTTATTTTATATTTGGTTATTTTCGTATTTAATTGTTATCTTCCATAATATTTTATTAATTAATTTTTTTTTTAAAAAATTATTCTTCTAGCAATGAAAATAAGGGTAAAACTGGAATTCCAGTAGATAGAAAATGAAATTGACAGAGACAAGCTTTGGAGGTTACATTAGGAATAGGAAAGACTACCTTACTTGTGATGCAACTTATGCCAGAGAAATATAACCTTTGGATTTCTTAAAAGAAATCTAATGATGGATATTAAATATATAATAAAAGTAAATAAAAACTGCTAACCGGTTTTATAAGTTTCAAATAAAGACAAAAATAACTTTATATCAATGGTATATGTTGTATATATGATTAAGTGTCATAATGTGTATTTTTAAATAAGAGTAAACCACTTTTTCCCACACAAGGTTTGCCTCACTGACACTTTCCCACCCAATAAGTTTCAAATACCACTTTCTCATCCAACGTTTATATTCCGTTAATACTCAAAATACAATTCATTTTTTCAACTAACGTTTGACAAGTTACCAGGAGTCATGGTAAGAGGGTTTTTAAAAAGTGGAAGTCGGTGGATCAAATGATAGTGCTGGCTGATTGAATATTTGCCACCGAAATCAGTCAGAAATTAGCTAAGAACAGGAAACCCTAGATTTGCAATGGCTGGCAATCGGTAAGAAATCAGGTACTAGAGTGAAAGGGGTTTTGTATAGAGGAGACCGGAAGTTTAAATGATGGTGATGGAGAGAAATTTTGCCGTCGAAATAGGCTTTGGGTAGTAACAAAATATTAACTTTGGGTGGGAAAGTGTTATTAAGGCAAACCTTGGGTGGGAAAAAGTTGTTTACTCTTTAAAATAATAACACATCATGAAAATTGATATATAATCGTCATATTTAGAACTTTATAAATTGTTTATCATATGGTTAAACCTAATCAAGTGAAATGTATTTTTTTTCTCTCTCTCTTTGTTATACCATAAAACTTTTCTTAGAACTAAAAAGACTCTCTAGGGTTTTGTAGAGGGTAAAAGAGGGAGAAGATTTTGGGATGTCGTTGAACTTGAAATGGAAGATTTAGAGAAGTAAAAGTGGAGACTCTTGTTATATATCTTTTCTTATATATCGGTCCTTTGCGGTGTAAAACTTAAGAGAAGTATTATCAACTTGATTAATAATTGAAGGGTGTGTTTAACATGTGGCATTAAATAGTATTAAGTATTATTTGATACATTATAGTATGAAAATAATATAAAGTAATGTTCTATCAAACATCGTATAACACTTCATACGGTATAATAATACAATACAATACAATACTATGTCATACAATTTACTTAATGTTATGCAATGTCGCGTGTCAAACATTCCCAAATATTTCACGATAACAATTAATTGCGCATTCTGTGGCTACTCATACGGTGCTGAATCAGATAACCTTGGTGTTGGGATTGCCACAACAGACGTCTTCAACTTCAAAACAATCCCAAACTTCTCAGTGAGATCCACTTTCTCTCCGTCCCGCATTTTCCAATCAAAAGAATGCGAAAGTGTGGCCAGTGAATACATGAACATTCTCTCCGCCATAGCTATGCCAGCACAAATTCTTCGCCCAGACCCAAATGGGAAATAACTGAAGTCACTTCCACTGTAATCCCATTTCCCATTCAAGAACCTCTCCGGATAAAACTCCAATGGATTCTCCCAAATCGAAGGGTCCCTATGAATCGCCCACACGTTGATGAAGACTCGTGAACCCTTCGGAATTGTGTAACCGTCAATGGTGCAAGTTTCAGAGGGGCAATGGGGAACCAATAGTGGGAGGACGGGGTGCAAACGCAAGGTCTCTTTCATTATAGCATATAAATATGGCAATTTTTGGATGTGGGATTCTTCTACTATGTTGTTTTTTCCAACTACTTGGTCTAACTCTTGTTGGGCTTTCTTCATTACCTCTTGTTTGTTGATTAGTTCAGCCATGGCGAACTCGGTTGCATTGGAGGATGTATCGCTCCCACCCACCACCATATCCTGTCCACAAATTCACCAACCCATGTCAAAGAACTCATGAAAATTACACAGTTTGGAAGAAGGTAGAAATTAGACAAAATATCATATCTATAATTTAAACTTAACATGAACTGTGTAAAGTCAGATTAGAATAAGTAAAGTGCTACAAATTTCACAAGTTGTAACAGAAAAGATCACTACAAAAAATTATTTATGACAAAAGATGTATCGCCATTCAGGGGCGGATCCAGAAATCTTTATTAGGGTGGGCCAAACAAAAATTTTTAGTTCTAAAATTGAGAGTGGGCCACAATTTTTTAATATTTGACAATAAAAATTAAGGGTGGGCCAAAGTCAAACTAAATGAAATAATGTATTTAATTTTTGTTTAATACACTTTGGATCCGCCCCTGTCGCCATTAATATAGTTTAAGATTTGAAATTATTTATGACAAAAAATTTGGTTAACTTTTTAATATCACTAATATTATTCATTCGTATTTAAGTAATTAAAGGAATAATAAATAAACTAATAATAATAAGATTTAAAAAAAAGACTTACCATAAGCAAGGTTTTGACATGGGTCATGGTAAAAGGTGTCTTGGAATCACCTCCATCCCTCTGCTCAAGTAAAAACTGTAAAAAATCCTCACTCTCTTGCTTCCCACTCTCTCCATTAATCCTCAGCCGTTGTTCAATCATCCCATCAAACATCCTATCCAATTTCCCAGCTAACCTATGCATCTTCTTCTCCAGTCCTTGAAAATCAAACCGTGCCAAACCCGGAAAAAAGTCCGATATATTCGGCTGACCCAATAACTCCGTCAGCTCAGATACCAAATCCCGAAATTCCGCGCCCAAACTAGCCCTCTCCGTACCCTGAACGGACCCGCCCCATAACATGTTCGTAATCACGTTCAGTATCGTCAAAAACATTTGTTCACCAACGTTAACGGGTGACCCGACCCGACTGTATATGTACCCAACAGTCTGTCGGACCTCACGCCGCCGAAGCGCGTAAACGGAGTCCAGGGTTTTGTTGCTAAGCATCTTGAGAACACAAATCTTCCTCAACATCCTCCACTCTGGTCCATACGGGTTCCAAACAATGTCATGCCCGCCTTGAGTTGCGACCAGACCTGTAATGGGCACGTCCCGGTTGGCGAAAATGGTGTCGTGGTCTTTGAGGACTTGGCGAGCTGAAGAAGGAGAAGTCAATACGATGCCGATTTTGTTCCCGAGACGGAGCTGGTAAACGGGGCCGTAGGCGCGTGAAAGGCGCATGAAGTAAGTGTGGAGCTCCGGGTCGAGAGAGGGGAGGTTACCCAGTAAGGGAACGCCACGTGGGCCAGGTGGGTATGGAGGGATTGGGTTCTTGCATTTTGCTAACCACCATTTGAGGAAGAAAACGGCGAAAAGAGAAGAGAAAGTGAAAAGTATGATGAGTGGAATGTTATCAGAAGGAAGAGATTGAAGGAGAGTTAAGACGAGGGCCATGGCGTTGTGGGATAATGAGATGTTGAATTCAGCATGGGATTGATTTTTGTGAGGAGTGAGGCGAATAATTTAATGCTGATGGAGAGAGTGAAGACAAGAGTGGATCTTTTTTACTGTGAAAAGTTCGGAGGGAGCTGGAAATGGGATCTTCTTGTCTTGATGTGAAGTTGTTAGTTACCTACTTTATTCCCACCCGACCTTGATTATTCCCTATTTTTACCCTTAATCTAACCTTATTTATTTTATTTTAATAATTGAAGGTTAAAAACGTCAAAGTAACCCACGTCTCAAATTTCTCTCGCTCATTGTCAATTTCAGCATCGCCCGTTTTTCGTGGATTCCAGGCCAGCCAGATTTGTCACCCAAACTAATAGAAATCATCAGCCCAAGCCCAATCTGTTTGACCCCTAGCCTGACCGATCGATGTGGGAAAGGATATAAATGAGATAAATGTGTAGAGGGGCATATTACGTTTAATTCTATCACTCGTATTCTTTGCAATTGAAAATATTCATACATACACTATACTATCGTGAAATAATATTTTAATGAAGATAATCTCGTAAAAATAATAGTTCCGAAAATATATTATTAATTTTATATAAGTAGTTTTTTACAGCTGTATTTGTCTGTTGATTTTTTCATATGATTTCTTTAGAATAATCATGATTCAAAATATTAGTGCAAGTAGTAGTCATGAACAAAGAAAACTAACGTCTCTTTTTTACCCTTCAAGATATTTTTATTATGTTTGGATAAAAGGAAAATTGGACAAACAAATGAAAGATAAATACCCTGACTATGAAATTGAATAAAGAGATAAAATAATGAAAACTGATGGTTGTTTTGCGTGGCCAAATAGAGATGGGAATTAGGCCTAGTCCCCCAAAAACCCGGTCCTATAAAGACCGGTCCTAGGACATAAGAGAGGAGGGTTCGGGCCCAAACCCCTTCCATTTAACTCTTGTGAAATATCCCAAACCCCCTATTTAATATCAATTTGACAATAAATGTAAAGGCCAAAATATAGTTTTACCAAAAAAAAAAATAATGATAATAAATAGGATCGGTCATGGACCCATAAGACGTGTCCCACGCCAAGACAGGTCCTATGGGCCCAGGATCGGTCCTTCAAAAATTGGGCCCGATCCCCCTAGGCCTAGGATCGCTAGGCCCAAGCCTTGCCCACCTCTATGGCCAAGTGAGGTTGTGGCTCAAGCATGGCCAAGCAAAGCGATGGCTAGTTTTGCTTGAGCCACAACCTCGTTGAACAAGCCAACGACACGAATCAGTGGGTTACCGGTCTTTTACACTCCATTCATTCACTAAATCCAGCTATAATATAACGATAGGAGTCCAAAATTGTTTTCATTTCGATAGAGAGCTTATTGGATTATAGCAATGCTCCCTATTCCCCACCCCACAATCATATGAAAAATAATGTGTTTACCATTTGAGAAGTCAGTCTAAATGAAATTTGAATTTCTTCTTAATATTTCTTAGAACAATACTATGCTTACAACTGAGTTATACAAACAGACAAAAAACAGAGGATATAGTAGTCATTTTATATGAATTTTATCTTATTTTTGTTTGTTTTTATGACTCAGTTATAAGCAAAATATTATTATATTTCTTATAGGAGTTAAAAGAATTTACCAGATCACCGTACGGACACATGAGTTCATATAATTAAAATTAACTATATGTTGCCACATGTAATGGCTTTTCTTTTCACCAGTAACCACCACTATGAAATACTAATTAAAGGTGTATATCTAGCTTAAAAAAAAATACAAAAAATTATGTCAATTTTTTGTAGGGACCTACATCCAATGTTTTGATCTGAATAGGCACTAAGGAAACTATCTGTTTATTTTGTTGTAGAAGACAAACTGGAAGACAACGACTCATCTTTAGTAGGGAAAACGGAAGACTGGCAGACTGGAGAGTTTCCCATAGTTGGTGGGAAGGAAGGACAACTAAGAGAAAAGCAAGCAAGCTCCCCAGTGGCATCCTCATCGGCTTCAAAAGTTTATTTTTCCGTTTCGGGGTTTATAAGAAGGGAAAGAGGGATTTATGAAAGGATTTTAAAATAGGAGGTCCCTCATAGAAAACAAAGGTATGAATTCGGAGTATACCGGTATTGAGGTATTTGAATCTGACTCTGGGCATGAAACACTATCCCTACTAAGCAAAGCATGTCAAAAATTAGTGCAACTTAAGGTACGACACGATGTGATTGTGGTTCATTTATTTATTTTGTTTATTTTGTTTACCAAGTCAAATAGCTATCACGTGAGGCTTGTTCATGGTAGAAAGTGGCTTGGGTTGTTTTGTTTTGTTTTTATCTAGATAAGATTTTAGTAGTGGTAGTAGTGATAGATATGATGTGAGTGGTTGGAGAGATTTGTGGGAAGTGGCTTAGTGGAACAGGTCTTTAAATAGCTAATGTGATCGAGATGAAGTACGCATTCTTCTCACAAAGATTTTTTGATTATATTTCCCATTTCAATTAAAGCTTTTATTTTCTCTTGGCATTCTCTCTTTATTTTATTCTTCTTTTTATTTTATGGTATCAGAACCAGTGGGAATGCCATTCTTTTGTCTTGTCTATCAAGCTTGTCTTGTTGCAGGAGTTTGAAAGCTGTGAAAAGAAAGTTTTTTTTTGTTTGCAGCAATGGAGGTAGCAAATGGGGGAAATACTCAGTACAGGATGGAGAAGCTTGCAGCCAATAATAACTACAAGTACTGGAGAATGTGTATGGAGGCATATCTTCAAGGTCAGGATTTGTGGGAATTAGTTACTGATACTGATGCAGGGATTCCTACTGATATTCCTGAGCATGCCGAGTCACGAAGGAAATGGAAGATCAAGTGTGGCAAGACTCTTTTTGCTTTGAGGACATCTATTAGCAAAGAGTTTATTGATCATGTTCGTGATGTTAGCTCTCCAAAAGAAGTCTGGGACACGCTTGAAAAGTTGTGTACTAAGAAGAATACAGCAAGGTTACAGCTATTGGAGAATGAGTTGGCAATGTTAAAACAAGGAGGTATGTCAATTTTAGAATACTTTTTACGAGTTAAAAGTATCTGTGCTGAAATTTCAGAGATAGATGCGGATGACAAGATTAGTGAAGCGCGTCTACATTGGTATCTTGTCGGTGGATTGAGAAAGGAGTACGGGCCTTTTGTCACCTATATTCAAGGGTGGTCACAACAGCCTTCTGTAGAGGAGTTAGAGAACTTGCTCTCTAATCAAGAAGCTTTGGCTAAACAAATGGCAAAAAATTTTGAATCTGACGCTGTTCTCTTCTCAAAGGGGAAGCCAAACAAGAAGAATACATCAGCCTAGAACAAGACTAAAGAAGAAGACTCAAGTGCAGAGAAAGATGGCAATTCACAAAGTAAGAAATCTATCAAATGTTTCAGATGCGAGAAAACTGGGCATATTAAGAGAAATTGTCGTGTGAAGATTTCCAAAGTTAATGTTGCATGTGCAAGTGAAGGAGATGATCAACTCAAATGGGAGCAATGTTTTATTGTTGAAGAAGTTGAAGAAAAGTCAGTCCAAACTCTTGTTAATTATGTCAACAACGACAAAGAGGAGTGGATCATTGATTCAGGTTGTTCACACCATGTAATCGGAAATGACACATTGTTCTCGGAAATGCATCAACACCATGGAGAGCAGGTTATTGTTACTACAGATAACTCAACCTATCCGGTAGCAAAAGAAGGTGTCATGACAATCGATGTTGTTGATGATACAAGAAGTAGCAGTGTCAAGTTGAATGATGTTTATCATGTTCCAAGTTTGAAGAAAAATTTAGTTTCAGTTTCTCAAATTACTAATTCTGGAAAATATGTTTTGTTTGGTCCAAATGATGTGAAGGTGTTTGATAATGTGAAAGATATATCTGCTGATGTTATTCTTACTAGTAAGAAGAAATGTTCTCTATTCGTTTTGTTAGCAGGTGAAGCCTATGTAAAGAAAACTAGCCAAATCAATAGTGCCGCAATTTGGCATGCTCGATTGGGTCATGTAGGCTACCAAATATTGCAGCAGATTTCTTCTAAAAAGTTGATAAATGGCACACCAACTTTGAAGGATGTACGTGAGAATGTGATTTGTCAAGGTTGCCAATATGGCAAATCACATCGTCTTTCTTTCAAAAGCTCATCAAATCACAGATCCACCTTATTTAAATTGGTTCATACAGACTTGATGGGACCAACGAGAACACCAAGCTATAGCAAACATTGTTATGTTATGGTATTGGTGGATGATCACTCACGATTCACTTGGGTGAAATTTTTGAAAGAGAATAGTGAAACATTATCTAAGTTTATGGAATTCAAGGTTGCAGAAAGGAAACTTGGTCATCTTGCTTCAGTTTGTCTTTCATGGTTGCATGACAAGAATCTTCCTTGAGAGCTTTGGGCAAAAGCTATTCAGTGTGCATGTCATGTGATAAATAGGTTACCTTCGTGGTCAGGTACACAAAAATCTCCTTTTGAGATTTTACGTGGTGAAAAGCCAAATGTGAATTATTTTCGGGTATTTGGTTCTATTGTTATGTTCATGTTCCTAAATCTAATCGATCCAAACTTGACTCGAAAGCAAAGAAATGTGTATTTGTTGGCTATGACTCTTATAGGAAGGGTTGGAGGTGTATGGATCCAGGAACAAATAAATTTTTTACTTCCAGAGATGTGGTGTTTGATGAAGTATCATCTTTATGTTCTGCTCAAAAGCCCGTGGTAAAAAATATTGCTCTTGATGATGCTCAAGACAACTTTGAGCCTCTATCTCTTGAAATTAATTTGCAAGCACGTAGCAATGATGAAATAGAAAATGAATCTCCAAGGCAAACTATTCAAAGACCAGGAGATGGTGAGCAACAAGCAGTGAGAAGATCAACAAGGGAGACAAGGCAGCCAGATTATCTAAAAGATTATGAGGTACAACTTAATCATTGCACAGTGACCTCATGTTTCTTTATAGGAGCTTTAAGTGCAGAAGAACCAGCAAGCTATGAGGAAGCCAAAGATTGTCTAAAATGGGAAAGAGCAATGCAAGAAGAAATTGAAGCATTAGACAAAAATGAGATGTGGGAGTTAGTACCCAAACCAGAAAATTCTAAGCCAGTCACTTGCAAATGGGTTTATCAGTTGAAGAAAAAATCAGATGGGACGATTGATAGGTTGAAAGCTCGTTTAGTTGCCCGTGGTTTTTCTCAAAGCTATGGATTAGACTACGAGGAGACTTTTAGTCCAGTAGCAAAGATGGTGATAGTGAGATCAATTTTTTCACGTGCTGCTTTTAAAGATTGGAAGTTGTGGCAACTTGACATAAATGATGCATTTCTTTATGGAGAGTTGAATCGTGAAGTATTTATGGAGCAACCCCAAGGTTTTGTCTCTAAGCAATTTCCACATCATGTATGCCGGTTAAAGAAAGCACTCTACAGTCTAAAACAAGCACTGCGTGCTTGGTATGGTAAAGTTGCCCAATATCTCATCTTTTGTGGCTTTAAAGTTTCAGATTCAGATTCTAGTTTGTTCATAAAATTAGAATCAAATATGCATCTGTTGGTATTATTATATGTTGATGATATGATAATAATAGGAGATAATGAATCATAAATTTCTCATTTAAGGAATGATTTATCTTTGCGTTTTGAGATGAAAAATCTGGGAGAGATTGGATGTTTCCTTGGTCTAGAAGTGGAAAAATCATATCAAGGTTATTTTGTTTCTCAAAAAGGATATGCAAAAAGTCTCTTGGAGCGTTTTGGCATGGGGGAGTCAAAAGAAATGGCTACTCCTATGGAGTCATATCTCAAGTTGAAGAAAGATGAAGGGAAGCTATTGAAGGATGCTAAAAAGTTCTGACAACTTGTTGGAAGCTTAATATATTTAACCATCACAAGGCCAGAAATTTCATATTCTGTTGGTGTTGTTTCACAGTTTATGCAAGATCCAAAAACTTCTCATTTAGATGCGGCAAAAAGAATTTTACGTTATATAAAAGGATCTCTCAGTCATGGCCTTTTATATAAGAGATGCAATAATTTTTTGTTAAGTGGATTCACTGATGTAGATTGGGTTGCAGATACACATGATCGCCGCTCAACTTCAGGTTATTGTTTTAACACTGGTTCAGCTGTGATTTCCTGGTGTAGCAAGAAGCAAGCTGTTGTTGTTTTGTCTAACATTGAAGCTGAATATGTGGCAGTAACCATGGCTGCACAAGAATGCATTTGGTTGAAGGGGTTGATCGAAGACATGTTGTGCAAAGTTAACTATGCTGTGCAGATCAAATGTGACAATGAAAGTGCTATCAAACTTGCATCAAATCCAGTTTTCCATGCGCGAACAAAGCATATTGAGGTCTGACATCATTATGTTCGTGAAAAAGTATTGAATCAAGAGATTGAGTTGAAAGGCGTTCACACCAGCGATCAAGTGGCTAATATATTTACTAAGGCTTTGGCAAGGCCTAAGTTTGAAGATTTTCGAGATGCTCTGGGTATTGTTGATCGTAAGCTTGCACTAAGGGGGAGTGTCAAAAATTAGTGCAACTTACGGTACGACACGATGTCATTGTGGTTCATTTATTTATTTTGTTTATTTTGTTTACCAAGTCAAATAGCTATCACGTGAGGCTTGTTCACGGTAGAAAGTGGCTTAGGTTGTTTTGTTTTGTTTTTATCTAGATAAGATTATAGTAGTGGTAGTAGTGAGGCTTGTTCATGGTAGAAAGTGACTTAGGTTGTTTTGTTTTGTTTTGCTTTTATCTAGATAAGATTTTAGTAGTGGTAGTAGTGTGAGGCTTGTTCACGGTAGAAAGTGGTATAGATTGTTTTGTTTTGTTTTATTTTTATCTAGATAAGATTTTAGCAATGGTAGTAGTGATATAGTGGTGATAAATATGACGTTAGTGGTTGGAGAGGTTTGTGGAAATGGCTTAGTAGAACAAACCTTTAAATAGCTGATGTGATTGAGATAAAGTAGGCATTCTTCTCACAAAGATTTTTTCGATTGTATTCCCCATTTCAATTAAAGCTTTTATTAACTTTCTCTTGGCCTTTTTTCTTTATTTTATTCTTCCTTTTATTTTAAAGCAAAGATAGAGAATCTTGGATCTTCCTCCCATTCACTTGTCAATTTGCAAATAATTGAGGTAAAGTAGTCTTGAAAAGATGTTGGCCGAATAAAGGATGATCCTAAGATATATAGTGTTAATTATTGCCACCAGATTAATGTTAAATGGGATTAAAATAACACTGACCAACATGAATCCACTATATANGAATAGTACAACCAGAATCAATCCACCAAGTATTATAAGGAACTTCAGCTAAATTTGATTCGAAACATACGTAAACACTAGGCTCACCTTTCTTTTTGAACCATGCCTTATGTTTCCAGCAGTATTTCTAAAAGTGTCTCGGTGACACTTATCTTTCTTATGTTCCTTCTTATGGATTTGTAAAAATGGACCATTCTCCTTACTTGGCCACTACTTACCCATTCCATGTTTCTTTCCAGCTCCTTGACTACTTACGAGGTGAATGGAATGAGTTCCCTGATTCTTAAGCCTCGTTTCTTCCTGAACAAGCATTCCATGAAGTTCATTCACATTCTATTTATCTTTCATGGTATTGTAGTTCATTTGAAATGAACCATATTCAAGAGGCAGTGAATTTATGATAAACTGGAGGAAATTCTCATCGACACTCATCCCAAGGACTTAAGTCTTGTCGCAATGTTTGACATTTCAATAATATGCTCATGCAAGCCATGAGAACCATCAAACTTCATGGTGGTTAAAGTGGCCATTAATGTCCCAAAAAGAGACTTATTAGCAATTTGAGAACGCTTTTCCACAAATTTAATAAATTCTTTAGCATTATCAGTTTTGGGAAGAGTAGACTTGATATTTTTTGCTACACTCATTCGCATAAACATTAAGCTCAGTTTGTTTGGCCTTACCCAAGCATCATGGTAGGTCATTTCTTCTTCGTTGCTAGCATCAGTAATAACAGCTGGTCTCTCTGATTGAAGTGACAAATCAAGATCCAAAACATCTAAAGTGGAACTAGATTTGCTCACACCAATTAGAGAAATTAAGCCCATTAAACATAGGTACAGATGAGGCTTGCGAATGAAGAGAAACAGGAATAGGTACTGCAAAGTATAATGCTCATATATTAATGCTTTGAGTTATAAAATTAAACACATAGAACAAATTCAAACACATAATTTGAGTTTACTAAGTCTCATTAAATATTCTCGCACCTTTATACCATACCTCGCAAGTATTGTCCTATTGAAAAGGTTGGGTTCCACTCTATCTTGAGTTTTTAAACCCAATAGGCCTTATCGAAATCTTGACTTGAAGTTTTTTAATATGATTCTTTGATTTAATCCATTTTGATTTTATTGGACTTCCTTGACAAAAAGGGGCATCAATAAGTCTACACAAGTTTTTTTATACACAACATCTTTTGTATAATGTAAACAACTTTTCAACTCATAAGTCTTCTAACGCACAACTTTAATCACTTCTTCTATACAAGTTTTCTTGACTCATTATGCTTAAATAATCACTTGTGTATAAGTTCATGTAGACAATAAAAATCTACAGTTACGGAATGGACGGATCTTGTGAGATTGAGGCCAGTAATGATCTGTTGGACCTACACACAGAAAGAAGCAAGCGCAAAGCTCACGGGGACATTGGTGTGGTGTCTGTCGTAGGCACTCCGACGCTCAAGTTAGCGCGGCTTAGGAGACTATTTAGTGAGGGCTAAGGGAGGAAAGTTTACCGGAATCTTGTCAGAGACTAGAACTACGACAAAGGTGACGATGGTTCTTGAGAGCAAGAACTTTTAGGAGCAAGTAGGTGGTATTGAGATTGAATGAATAATGGTAGGTCAGACCTCTGTTTATATAGTGAGCCTAGGAGCTTGAATCCTAGTAGAACTTTAAGTTCATAATGATGGAGTTTGAGTAAATAGGAAAGTCTTGATTTACTTGCCTTTGTAGGAGTAAGATTCTGGATCTTGGATGAATTAGAATGTAGATGAAATCCTAATGATGGAATCTATAGATGAATTAGGATATGAGTGGAACTGGGTGTTCATTAGAGCAACCATGGGTCGATGAGCCAGAGCCCAAATGGGTTTATGACGAGACCCAACTTCGAGGTATGACCTTATTAGTAGTTGAATGATCTATTTCGTGAGTAGCTCGATTTGTGTAATGGGCTGACTCATAGCGTGGATCTTAGTGTAAGTCCAACCAAAATTAGGTCTTGGCACAAGGTCATACAATAGATGTTTCATGTTTGAGCTTGATAAGGTCCGTTATGAATTTTGGCCAATACAATCCGTATGACCTATAATACTCTAATAACAATGACTATGTTATCCTTATTCTATTTAAATTGATAAAAAATTCCTAGCATTTGACAACCAAGGGTTTATTGCTATTAGATATACTTCTCGGGATTTTTTTACATTAGGGATAACTTAGGTTCACCTAATATTCAATAATCCTCTTCTTTTTGTTTTTATTTGCAAAGACCATATTGCAATTTCCAGGAACTTTCCTTGTCAATATCAAGGCCAAGTTCAATAAAAAAACTCAAATATCCCTTACATATGCAAATACANATCTGATGGTTGTGTCATAATTCACTTCTCAACAACTTTATAATGTGGTCAATTGCTTGTTCATCAAGACGTATAGTATGTCTCCTCATTGGCTTAGAGACTGGTGAAGATTGATTGACGGCTGTTTCTGTGTCACAGAATTGACTTTTCCTGGCCTTACTACCATTTTAGCTAAATATGTGTATGGGCATACTCAGGGTTCTAATAGTCCAGAATCGATAAGGTTTCTTAGAGGCTACTATTCATTGTCTTGCCTTTCATCTGGTCTTATCACTTTTACTTCATAATTTCATTCTATCTGTGTTGATATATATTATTTTCTTGGATAACAATGTTCTTGTGTTATTTTAGTTATTATGAAATTAAAGAATGGTGGTTATTTTGATGGTTATTTGGACATTTGGTGGTTATTTTGATGTTCTCTGTTCAATTGATGGTTATTTTGATTGGATAAATTGCAAATTTTGCCTTGTTTTGTGGTTATTTTGATGTTTTCTGTTGAATAATTGATGGTTATTTTTATGGGATCAATCACAAATTTTGCCTTGACTGCTGGTTACTTTGATGTTCTCTATTCAGTTGACAGAATATTAAAGAATGATATATTTTTTTTGTATAGGGTATTATTCTAGCGATGATTTCAAGTGTAGAGTTAATGTTAGAAAGATGGAGATATCATGAAGGCAAGAAGATTGAAGTATTCTAGGAATTTACGATTTTGGCAGCATAAATTATTTTCAGGACAACTTTTGGAAGCAACAAGATAGAATGGGAAATATATGAAATTTTTGTAATTTGTGGCTATTTGGTTTTACACTTTGCTTCTCTTTTAATTCTATAGTACTATTTTTTTGTCTTTGCACAAAGTTTGTGGAAACCTACTTTCTTGGTATTGAATTCCCTATGCTTAGTGGTTTTCAATTGACAATTTTTTTTTTTTTATATAAATTCGTTAGTAATACTAGTACTTTGTTTTATTTAGGTTTAAATTGACAAAATTGAAGTATAAATGTCAATGTAGGGTTGCAGCAACTATAAGGATAAAATGGTAATTTTACAGGTTTTAATATTTTAAAAATCCAACGGTAACTTCATACATTTGAAACGTTATTTTTAATAAAAAAAGGATAAATTGGTAACTGAATTTTCATAAAAGTTGAGGGCATACTAGTGATTTCATTTTTAAAGAGTGGGTATTTTGGTAATTGATTTGTTGATATTAAAAAAATAATAAAAAATAATAAAGTCAAATATATAAGGGTATTTTTGTCTTTTCAGTCAAATATTAACAGAAAACACTAACAGGACCTAACGGAGGGTGGGAAAATGTCGTTTTGAAACTTAATGGGTGGGAAAGTGTTGTTTTGCCTAACCTTGGGGGTGAAAAAGTCATTCTCCCTTTGAGTAAATAGGAAAGTCTTGATTTACTTGCCTTTGTAGGAGTAAGAGTCCTAATTCATGTAAGATTCCGGATCTTGGATGAATTAGAATGTAGATGAAACCCTTAGATGTATTAGGATGAAGATTGAATCTATAGATGAATTAGGATATGAGTAGAACTGGGTGTTCTTTAGAGCAACCATGGGTCGATGAGCCAGAGCCCAAATGGGTTTATGACGAGACCCAACTTCAAGGTATGATCTTACTAGTAGTTGAATGATCTATTTCGTGAGTAGCTCGATTTGTGTAATGGGCTGACTCATAGCGTGGATCTTAGCGTAAGTCCAACCAAAATTAGGTCTTGGCACAAGGTCATACAATAGATGTTTCGTGTTTGAACTTGATAAGGCCCGTTACGAATTTTGGCCAATACAATCCGTATGACCTATAACACTCTAATAACAATGACTATGTTATCCTTATTCTATTTAAATTGATAAAAACTTCCTAGCATTTGACAACCAAGGGTTTATTGCTATTAGATATACTTCACGGGATTTTTTTACATTAGGGATAACTTAGGTTCACCTAATATTCAATAATCCTCTTCTTTTTGTTTTTATTTGCAAAGACCATATTGCAATTTCCAGGAACTTTCCTTGTCAATATCAAGGCCAAGTTCAATAAAAAAACTCAAATATCCCTTACATATGCAAATACACCCGTTTCTGCTATTTCTTTTTTCCCAAATCATATTGAGACTGCAATTTATCCATTGAAAAACATTATATTTCGCGCAATAATTTAGTGAAAATTTTATTTAAAAAATAATATAGTACTAATATATATATATATAAGAACAAAATAAATACTTGAAGATTATAATGTACTAAAATATTTTAAAAAATTGTTCCATCTCCTTGATTAATAACTTTATTCTATTATGCATTAATAAATTGCTTTGAATTAATACTTAAAACATCACGAAAAAAAAAAACATAACATTTTTTTTAAGATTTAGCTAAGATACTACAAACTTCTCCTGCATGTCTTAAAATCGAAAGTTCAATAAAATTTCTTATGAATATAAAATGAAATTCCTTAAAAAGTTCCTTTGTAGAAAACAAATTAATGAGATTTGTAAAGTATATTTTCTACTAATGAACTCTTAAAAAAAAAAAAAAACCTTACTTTCATTATTATTTATCTACTTATTTTAGAAATGTAACACATCATGATCATTTCTTTATTGGATTTTAAGTTTAAGGGTTGAGATTTTTTTTTTTTAAATTAAATTAAAAAAAAAAAAAAAGATAAGATCACATGAGTTTTCAAAAAATTTATTCCTTTAATTTGGCCCCTTGGCTTTGTACTGACATAAATTAATACAAATTAATGTTTCATTTTTGTCCCGTACTCGATTCTCTCTTTAACCGTCCACAACTCGCCTACCATATTCGAAAACACGTGTACGCCCAAGATTCGACAAGCACGGGACAACGGTACTCGAAGCAGTAGCCAATCGCATCTCGCCAATCAATGATCTGTTTTGTTTCACGGCTCTTCATGGGCTCTGCTCTTTCGCCAGTGCACAACGACACTAGAGAGAAATATTCAGGTACGCGATGGATCACCGAATCTTTCTCTAGAAATCTCTACTTTAATTTCATAATTTTGTTTACGGGATCTGAAAATTATCATTTCGACATTTTTTCTCATTCGATTTTGAAGCGAAATTGGTAAGTATTCGGAAGTTATTTCGTTAAATTTCTCGATTTTAAGTGTTCTATTTCATTTCTTATTTAAAAAAAAAAATTGAGTGGTTTTTAATTTTGCTAGAAACTTCAAATTTTTGCGGAATTTTTACTATAATTGAAGTAGATTTGAGCGGTTTGATCTGTTCGAACTGATTTTTGAGGACTTTGTTATGTAGATTCTCGCTCTGTTACTAAGATTTTGTGTGAATGTGGAGGAAATTTTGAGTTAGATTTATTGAATTTGATTTGTTTTATGTGGATTTCTATTGTAGGTCTCTAAATTGGTGGTGAAATTTTGTTAGGTTTTCGGATCAATGGAGCCTGCTGAACTAACCACAGAACAGGTTGGTGATCCCTTTTGGTTTATTTGAATGTTTTTGTGATGGATTTGTGTTTGAATTTAATGTATAACTGAGTTCTTGTTGTGGATCGTGACATTTTGTTGTGTTGTCTAAAGATATTTTACTGGAAATGCGTGAAACAAGAAGATAAGTGTCAAGAAATCGGCCAACTGATTAGCTGAATATGATACATTAAAGCGTGTAATTAATTGTAGGTTGGGTCTGTTATAAAATGAAAAAATAAAAATAAAAATAAAAAAGTTTTAGGTGTAGTGTATTGGGGGGAAAGACATTGGAAACAATTAATATTTTGTATATTTTTTAATGGGGATCAGCTTATGAATACATGGTAATGTAGTGTTAACTTCATGATAGCTAATACAGCCAGATACCATTAGATATTGTGTGGAAAGTTAACTTGATCTTTGGTTCTTGTAGAGGTTTTATCCTGTTTAATTGTTCTTCTGATGGTTTCTTCTTTTACAGGAAGTGAATTTAATCTGTATTTCGATTAACACGTTATTTTGTTTTAAAGGTTCTAAGGAGGGATATCCCTTGGGAGACATACATGACAACTAAGCTGATATCAGGAACGGGTCTTCAGCTGTTAAGACGATATGATAAAAAATCTGAAAGTTACAGGGCACAGTTGCTGGATGATGTAATGTTTTATAGCTCTTTTTAATTTTTGGTGTCTAATTGTAATTTCAGGGGAAGATTTATCTGAATCATAGTATAAAATGATATTTTAAATTATCAGTGGTGTTACTGACGAGTCAATTGACTGTCTCAGGATGGTCTATCATATGTTCGGGTGTTTGTTAGCATTTTGCGAGATATATTTAAGGAGGAAACAGTAGAGTATGTTCTGGCTTTGATTGATGAAATGCTTACAGGTAACTGGAATAATGTTGGTCTTTTGGTCGCTTAAACATTGTAACAGATTAACATCTTGTTTATTTTAACTTTGGCAGCAAATCCAAAGAGAGCCAGATTATTCCATGATAACTCTCTTGCAGATGAAGATACTTATGAACCTTTCTTAAGTTGAGTATCTATGCAAAAATGTTTGTGATGTTGAATTGTAATTGATTTTCTGCTATCTTTTCTTATTTACCCTAATATGTTTTGCTTATACTCTTTCCTAGATTTTAAAATTCTCTATTGTCTGCATTCCTTTTAGAGATATCATGTTACATAACACACACCTAAATATGCATGTGCTCATTTTTTTTAAGGAGTTCTTGTTTATCAATATTTTATGACTTGTAGTTATCCATTTTCTATTCTTTGTTTCTCTTTCTGAAAATTGGAGAAGTATACTAATTTGTTTATATGAAATTTTTTTTTTTTGCAAACAATCTATGGCTAGCTTTCTTATGCTATTAAAAATGATGAAAAACTAAAACAATCTGCAATTTGGTTTATTTTCAGATTGCTCTGGAAAGGCAACTGGTTCATACAAGAAAAGAGCTGCAAAATATTGGCTTTGATTGTAAGGTAGTTGAAACATGATCCATCTACCCAAAGACTGCAAAATTTTAAGAAATCAACCAAATGGAGTGCTACATTCAGTTATTAACTGTGCAACCTTTTATGTAATCATAGTGCTAGGCCAAAATCACAAGATGGTCCAGTCTCAAATGGAGAAGCCTCAAATTCAAAGAGAAAATCAACAACCATTGATGATGTTTTAAAAGGATTGGTTGAATGGCTTTGTGCACAGGTTAGTATGTAGCTTTTGGTTATATGTTTCTTTCCATGCAGCTGGTGGCTGGTGCCTAAGTCATTTCTCATGACAAAAATTTGACACCAAAGCGCTTGTTGAATGCTTAAGCACTTCAGTGGTCTTCTCCATGATTTAGATAAGAGGAAATATAAGGAAAAGTACACTTAAAACGAACAATATACGGCCTATTTGAAGCCTTAAATATTCATTTATGATTAGCAATATTTTCAGTTTCTGTAAGAAAATAAACCGGTGTTTTTCTTTTTCTCCTTAACAATAGTATTTAGGGGTATTTTTGTAGCTTTTAGGTTTGGGATGGATTAAATGGTAGCCCTTGAGTCCTTAAGATTCAGAAGCAGGAATTTTACATCTTGATGTAGTGCTCTAAATTTGAATTAATACTAAGTTACAGAATTTTGGCTGCTTTTAAGCTCATTTAGGGTTGGTTGCGTGATGCTTCCATGATCCTGTATCTGATGTTTACAACAAATTCCTTATCTTTCTTATTTTCTTTGTAATTTTCTTCAATCTGTATAACTATAACGTGCCATAGTTCATTTAATTTTATCATGATACATCCCAAATTCAACAACTCTATCTTCCATGTAAGATCCTTGTTTTCCCTATTTAGTTGAGAGATTCTGTGATTTTAGCTCTATCATCGTATGTCAAGGCTCCTTACTCCCTTGAATGTTCACCAAGTCTTTAGTGAAAACATTGGACTTTTTTGTTAAATTGGAATAATGACAACGTTTCACTGCGATATATGAGTCCAGACTTGGTCTGCAATGTTTTTTCAAGTTCTTCATTGTGTTGAACTTTTCTCTAACTGATCCTCCTTTGTCCATTTTTTTAAGTGCTGTTTCAATATTTGTTAGTAGATGTTATAGACATACTCCTGATGCCCAATGTCATATGTAGTTGAAGAATCCTTCCCATCCTGGTCGTGGCATTCCGGTTGCTGTCAATTGCCTTGCAGCATTATTGAAGGAACCTCTGGTGAGATCTTCTTTTGTTCAAGCTGATGGGGTGAAGTTGTTGACTCCATTAATTTCTCCTGCATCAACCCAGCAATCTATCCAGGTAAATTTTTCAAATTCTGGGTTGTGTAATTACTGATTTTTGAAGACTGGAGTTGGTCCATTCCCAATGCTGGCTGTAGCAGGCTCAATGGCATTTGGGAAACTCCCCATTATTATCCTGAAACTTCTTAGTCCTGGAACTGATAAATGAAGTTGCTCGTGCTTCAATTTTATTGAGTAGACATTATTTGAACCAAAAAGTTTCTCTAACTGACAGCTTATTCTCTGTTACAGCTTCTTTATGAAACATGTCTCTGTGTTTGGCTGTTATCTTTCTATGAGCCTGCAATTGAGTACTTGGCAACTACAAGAACTCTGCCACGACTAATTGAGGTTGTTAAGAGTTCCACAAAAGAGAAGGTTAGGCTTTGTTTTTGTCTAATTCATATTCATTTTGACTTCATTTAGTGTATACTTGCTTCACTTTAATGAGTTATGCATGATCTGATAGTTATGAAGATGGGAATTCTTATTTTACCAGGTTGTCAGGGTGGTTGTCTTGACCCTTAGGAACTTGCTCCCCAAAGGTACTTTTGCTGCCCATATGATAGACCTTGGGCTACCTCAAATTGTACAAAGTTTAAAAGCACAAGCCTGGAGTGATGAGGTAAGAGAAGTTACTGCCTACATACTACCATTTACTATTGTGGCTGATTGTTCATTTACTTACTTAGTCAATACATCAAGATGAAGGGAGATCATGAAGCTGTCTACTAGTGATCAGTAAATTGCTATAATGACTAGATATTACTTTGTTTTATTTTTTAATTTATTATTATTATTATTTTTTTTTTTTTTGGACTTATTTTTTTACTGTTGATGTAGTAGAAATATTGTTTTTGCTTTCTTCCAGACAATACTGTTGACATTGTTGTTTTGTTTATTATTTATGTTTAAGAGTTTACTTTATAGTTTATAGCTTGTAGAAGGTATGCTCACTGGACTTGTCATACCCTAACCCTGGTGTCAACTATACAGTTTCAGTTTCAAATTTGTATTATTAAGCTTTATTACCATCTTCTTTCTGTGGCTTAATATGTTTTCCTCCCCATATCAATTAGCATTCCTCTTGGTTTTCCCCTGTTTTTTGTTGCACAGCTTAACTCAAATCTCTCCTTCTTCCTGTTTAAGGTTTACTTTGACAACTTTTCATTTGTCATTTCTATATATACTATCTTTGACAATTTAAGACTTTTATTATACCTGTTTTATCCTACTTTTATTAATTTCTGTCTGCCTTCTATAATTCTTACGTTTCATTTGTCAGAGCAACCTCAATCACTTGTGTTCTTTAAGCTACAGCATTTTTCTTTGGGTCCTAAATATTCCAACTTATTAAGCCTTGCTCCTTTTATCATTTGTTTTCTTTTATATTTATCCTCATCATTACTGCTTGTTGGAAGTCTGATCACTCTCCCACATCTCTTTCTCAGTGTGTTATATATGAACTGCGTCTCTGGCAATATCCTCCGTACTAATCACATTTTGTTATCCAGTGCAAAATTTAGATACCAATCATTCATCTTACTCGAAACTTTATATTGAGCATGAATGTAATTACACTAGTCTTGTGATTCAGCTGAGTCTCAACTTCAGTTGCTGAATTTTTTTTACCCTTTTCAGTCACCATATATTCCCCTTGCTGCTGTTTTTCTAAACACATTTGGATCTTTTATAGGATTTATTGGAGGCACTGAACCAACTGGAGGAAGGTTTGAAGGATAACATTAAGAGGTTGAGTTCTTTTGATAAGTACAAGCAAGAAGTTCTCCTCGGTCATCTTGATTGGTCTCCCATGCACAAAGATCCTTTATTCTGGCGTGATAACATTAATAACTTTGAAGAGAATGATTTCCAGGTAATTTTTCAGTCCTTACGGACAGTTTCTTCCACCCTAAACTCCCCGCTTTTTTTATTTGTCTGATAGTTTTTGATCATTTTGTTTGAGAAAATTACTAGACTTCTGTAATACTTATACATTATCTTCTGTCTCAGATTCTAAGGGTCCTCATAACGATTTTGGATACATCCAGTGATTCAAGAGCTCTCGCTGTTGCTTGCTTTGATCTCTCACAGTTCATCCAGCACCATCCAGCTGGGCGGATCATAGTAACAGACCTCAAGGCCAAGGAACGGGTGATGAAATTGATGAACCATGAGAACGCAGAGGTTACCAAAAACTCTCTACTCTGCATTCAAAGGCTTTTCCTAGGCGCCAAATATGCAAGCTTTTTGCAGGTTTAGTTCAATCTCCATGGATTAAGATGGTTTGTGGTTTGTATCATCTATCATGGAAATAGTTGCAAGGAATTGCTTCGAATATCGGCTCTTTAGGTGTTCATTGTTCATCTATTATTGTCGAGTAATGAATGTATCAGGGCTCTTATTTCCTGAGAAAGTTCAGCCATGAAAATGCTGTGAAGAATTAATTTATTTATTGTATTGTGGAAATTTATTTTTGGACTTTGAGCTGCTGAATAAAATTTGTGTCTGTATTTTTTGGGGTTGTAATTATGTGAGATTTTCAGCTGATAAATAACGCTTTACCTTTCCAATAATGTTTTAGTTTTCATGCATATATGTTACCCTTTTCTATTGTTCAATTATTTTTTTTTAAACCAAGGTGTCAAGGCTAGTTTACACGTACGGGTAACTCAACTAGTCAGGTGAGTTTTTTCTATTGTTCATGCTATTATAGTTTTTCAACTTTGTTTTGTTTGCTGACCTCATTTTATTATTTCATTACTTTTGGGTTGTAGTTACATGAGATTTTCAGCCTATTATTAGAAAGAAAAAAAATCTGATTTTTCTGGTAAGATAGTTCAAGGATGTTGAAGAAATCAGGTATTTGATATATATATTATATATTACAAGATAAAATATAGCCCCTTTCAATAGATTTGATTTATCATAAATGTTTCTTCCAATGGTATACCAGATGGATTATATTGATTGCATTGATAATCGTATAATATTTCACTTCTTAGTATGTAGGTACCATATAATGTTGTATAGGGATGTCAGTTTTCCAGGCCCGGCCGGATTTGACCGGGTCTAGACCCAGCCCGGATAGATGAGCAGCAAACTTGGATTCGGGTGAATACCCGGGATTTGAAATCCTGGGCCAGGGGGCAGGCTGGTTTTACCCGGATCCGCGTCTGAAGATGTCTTTTTCCAACAATGCGCAAACAATTATTAAATATATTTTAATTTAGATTCAATACTTCATTAAACAACACAAGTAAAGAAAAATTTGTTAAGCAAAACAAAAATCTATTAAGATAACATAATTCAGGCAAAATTCAAAACTTTGAGAATTTCGTAATCTTACACAAACACAAGGAAATCATTTCTCATAGGATTAAACACAAGCAAAACAGTTTTCGTAGGATTGGTCTTACTCATACACATAAAGTAAGTTAAAATTGAAACTCATACATTATCTACAAAACTAAAGCTTTTTGATAAGCTTAAACTGACTGAAGGCTTATACTCAGTGGGTAGAAAAAGCTACATTTCAATTTCGGTGATGCAATAGCCAACCACAACTACCTTTCTTGTGATTGATGTGATGCAGCATAGTAATGTGCTTGACAGTTTGAGAAGAAACATCAACTACCTTGGTGGGTGTTGGTTGCGATGGAGGTGAGGTGATGGTTGTCTATTGGTCTTTTTGAATCTGTTCATTCCTGTGAAGAAACAAATTTTAGGGTTTTTTTTTTTTTTTTTCAATTGAAAATTTATATATAATAGAATCTTTCATTAATGATATTCTATATAAAAATAACTTTCATGTATTCAAGTTACGTTACATTGGTATAGGGTTTGAAATTTTATTTAATTACTATAGACTCCAGAAATTCTGGTTAGTTTATTAAGAACACTTTTTTTTCTATAGAGACTTTATAATTTTTAGGGCGAACAACAACTTCTCACCCAAGGTTTGGCCTAACGACAAGTTCCCACCCAAAAAGTTTTAAAACGGCAGTTTCCCAGCCACCGTTAATATCTGTTAGTGAAATATGTTAATTGACATTGATAGTCACTATACTGGCGAAAATACCCTTTACTCTTTGAATCCAAATCCTCGATCTCATTCGGTGAGAACCACATCCGGTTGGGTGCGATTCTAGCCTCCACCAACTCCAAACCCGCCAACAAAACCACCACATACAACCATCACAAGCACCACAAATTACAAATACTTTCAACCCAAATCAGTAATATATTAAACAATTTAATCACACAACACAAAGTACATATTATCGATCAATCATCAGAAAGTCAAAAACTGAAAGGAAAAAAATTCAAATTCTTCATGTGATGTTCTCTAGGTTTGCGCAAGGGTGAATGGGTGGAAAATGAGGAGTTGGAGAAAGGGGTGGAGGAGGAAATGGTGGCAGGTTTGGTAGAGGTGTAGGTGCAAGTGAATCGAGACGAGAGGAGGATGGGGAGATGAAGAAGATGAAGATAGGAGTAGTTTAGGGTTTTTTTGCTTATATATAGGGGGCAAAATGACATAACTACTTTTTGACTATTTTTGAATTTAGGGGTGGAAACTATCATTTTGAAATTTTTCGGATGGGAACTTGTCATTAGGCCAAACCTTAAGGGGAACTTGTCGTTCGCTCATAATTTTTGTCTAAACTAATTATCCGTACAATTGTTGAAAGTAATTAATGAAAAGCTTAGAAAACATTAAGATTATATATATATATGACTTACTTGATCATTTGGACTAAGGTGTTTGTATAGGCAAACTGATTTGACACCTCGGTAAAAAAAAAAAAAAGTCTACACATATAAACTCTATTTATTCCCCGTATTAGAGCTAGGGGTGTTTGGTTCCGGGTACCTTGCATTTTTTGAAGGAACCAGAACCAGAACCGACGGTTCCTTGAAATTTGGAACCAGAACCGGAACCGACGGTTCCGGTTCCTAGGTACCCAGAACCAGAACCTGTAACAACGATTCTGGTTCTGGTTATGGGTACCCTGTAAAATTACTATGACCCCCCAAAAGTTTTTAAAATGACAAAAAAACCCTTAAAAACTTATAATACCCCCCCACCGAACACTTGTTAACAAAAATAAAATTACAAATTATAAATTCAAAATTACAAACTCCATTACTTTGTAAAGGTAGATTCTCAAAAATCAAACCAACTTAGTTTAAATGTTATGAAATATAAATATAAATGTATCCACATTACTTTTTCTACAAAAGTTTTTATTTACCCCCCTAATCTTTAATTTTATTTTATATTAGTCTCGGTTCCTGGTTCCGATTCCTAACTATAGGAACTAAAATCGAAACATACCCATTGACGGTTGGTTCTAGGTAGAAACTGGAACCTCGGGTACTCGCCGATTCCGGTTCTAACAGGTTCTTTTGAACACCCTTAATTTGAGCATCTCTAAATGACTCTTTATATGACTTAAACTTTTTATTATAAATAGTCCATCCATAAAAATAAGAGTCCAATAGACTCTTTATCTTTAAAATATAAATTAAAAAATCAGTTTGGCTCTCTATGTCTAAAGAGTCAAATTTTACTCTCTATCCTAATTTTAATTAATAAACTATAATTTTTTATAAATTTTATTTATTATTTTTCTCTTTTATTAAGTCTCTTTTTTTAAAATAAAAAATATTTTTATTAAATTAAATAGTCTATTAGATTTGAATAAAAATTATGTTGTTTATATTTAAAAAAAGTGTGAAAATACTATTTATTTATAAGAGTGATACTCTCCCAGATAAAGAGCACAGTTGAAATGCTCTTAGACCTGTCTTACAGAGAGCAATGGAGAATGGGAAAGTGAAAGAGAAAGAGAACGAGCAAGAGACTGAGAAATTATGCAAGAGGTGTTATCAAACTTACACTTCTCAATCCAACACCTCTTCTTCTTGCCGCTTCCATCCTTCCTTTTTTGTCTGCCGTCGTCACGACGACCAAAAAAGGTCACTCCCCCTGTCTCTTTCTCTCTTTATATTGTTCTTTCATCAGTCTTTTGAATACCCTTTTGTTCTATTTGAATGTTTTTACCGAGATAGATTGAAGATTATTACATTCTGATTCTTCTGAATGTATTGTTCAGCGAATCGAATGGTGTGTTTATGACTGCACTTTTGAATACCCTTTTGTTCTATTAGGTTCTCTTTTTTGTACCTTTTCGCGGTCAAGTTATCTACCTTCATTGCAAATACGCTGTGATGATTGATAAATAGAAATAGTATTTAATCTATCATTTTGTCCTACAAATTGTCGTGCTCAGTTTATAATTTGTTTGATTGCGGAGGAATATGAGAAATTTAAATTTAAATTTAAAATGTTTTGACTGCTGCAATCACTAAATTCATTATAATGATGGTGCCACCTGGTCTTCATTAGAGATTAGGGGATTTATGGGTGGTGGCCAGTGCTACTGGAAATTGTAGTGATGTTAATATCTTTACGTTTGTAGCTCTATGGCTGGCTTAGATGACTCGATAGTTGTTAGAGTGTGACCATCAGTACCTTTTCTCTACTAATCGTGGATATTGTGCTACATTATCTGACTTGAGCATCACTGCTATGGATGACATTCTTGACTCCGCACAGGCATATGTAGATATTAACGTGTAATCAGCTTCTGGTTTGTGCTTAAATGCAAATATCAATCTATGGCATGAGTTTAGTGAATTTGGTAGAGACAAGTAACATGTGATGTCCAAGTTTGATTTGTCCTCTTGTTTGCAAGAACCTATGCTGACCTTCGCTCAACTGGTATTTTGGTGATGGTAAATTACATTACTCATTGAAAAAATAGAAAATGGCCTTATTGAATCCCCCTTTTAGCAATTTATAGCTCTATGGACTCTTAAAGGTACTAAAAACTCTCTAGAAACTCATTTACACAAAACACAATTTCTCCTCCTCCTAAAACTGTGCTTTAACACCATAGCTGGATTCAATAGGATCATGTAATAATGTTGTCAGACTGTCTATCACATGTAGGAATTATAAAGAGGCTAAAAGAGCATTTCTCTTAATGGCCAATTTGATAATGGAAGTTTTGGTAATTTTTGTTAAGGAAATTGATGTTAGTTGTTATCATAAGATTGTTTAGGCCTATTTATGGACCACCGAGAGTCTTGAACATTAGTCAGATGGTTACCACTATTTTCATGAACCACCATAACCTCCTTGGTGTCTTGCCATTGAGATATAACCCTTAAATGGTTTCTTTGGGTGTAAAAATTTTATGATGCACCCCATTACATCATACCTCTTACATGTGAATCATGCTATCATGGAACCACTTATACCATTAGGGTTTCCTTTTGAGCGATTTTGGTGTTTCCCCTAGTAGATGATTGAAGTGGAAAGTCTTAGGGTTCAAGCTGTAGGAGGATGCATGGCCTGCTACGTCAAGTACACAGAAAGAGCTGTGGAACCAACTGAATCTCTTACAATATTATCAAAGTTCAGTCACCACTTTGGATAGCATTGGCCTGCTGTAAGTATGGCATTATTTTTTTGAGTGTGGCAGAGGTGATGATGAGGACATTGATGGGTTGGTTAATTGTGGCAGCATGGCTGTAGTAATTTTGGTGGCAGCTTCAAACATTATCCAATCTTCATAAGCAGTGAATATTGGGTATCTGGTATAGGTGATAATCTTTATGATTGTTTAGTGGCTTCTGTTCAATGGCTGTTTTCTGTTGTTGCTACGATATATTTCTTGGGTGTCAGTAAATGAAGAGGTGTTGATAGTGGTTTTATTGTTGCTTACGAACATCGTTTGCACTTAGTATAAAGTGATTGAAGTGTGGAAGCACCATTGGCAGTCATTCTTTTGGTCATGGCTTGGGGCTGTGATGATGTTAATGGTATGGGGAAATACCATACTCTTTTATTAAATTAAAGAGGAAGGCTGTTCTGTGAGAAAGTAAGCATTGTTATGATTTTTCATATACGGTTCATATATATATATATATATATATATTTTTTTTTTTTTTCCTTTGTGATGTTTTTTCTATTAATTTCTTGTACTTAAGTTACAAGTCCTATTTCTTGGCATAATCCTCAAATTGTACTTGATGTTTTTCTGCCTCAGTTAAATTATATCTTCCTTTTTTTTTTTTATCACTATGATTATTAGAGCACACAGTTTTAAGATATCTTGTTCCTTTTTTTCCTTCTTTAGGTTGATTTTTTTGGGGGTGGGGGATTTCTTGGCAGAATACTTAAATTTTACTTGATCATTTTCTGCCTCGATTAAACTTTTTTTTTTTTGGGTGGTGGGGGGTGCACTCTCTGAAAAGTTACAATCAGACATATAATGATACATTTAGTTTAGTTCACAGTATACATCTACCAAATTCTCAGTTTGTTCCCTAGTTCTTTGACATTTATATGTATGGAAAATTTTTAATTTGCTTGGTCCCACAACCTGCAACAGAACCTTGATGAAATCCAGATCTGATAAAAGCAGGCCCAACAGCCAACTGGGAAGCAATAACAGAATTGGCAATGTCTCTTTCTCATATTCTGAATGATGAGAATTTGGTGAAATGAAAGAAATTTATAACTAGCTGATGTTCTACAATTAAAACTGAGCCGGCTTTTGGTATTTTGCTAGAAAACTTTGGGCCATGTTCTTTTCTCTTTCTGGAATCTCTTGTGTTATCACTAGAAGTGTGGTGGAATTTTTAGGACATTAAAGAGTCTCTATAGGATTGTTTTCGACTCTTTGGTTGGGAAAAAAAAAAAAAAAACAGAATGCTTTTGAATGAATGGGGCTACAAGGTTGGATCTGTTAAGCTTGTTTTCTTGCTTTGTAGTTTCCATTTAATTTATCTTTCGTGTTCTCTTGATTTTTCTATGTGTAGTTTTTTTTTTTTTCCCATTAATTTTCTTAATTTGGTTCCTTCTATTGCATATGCTTTCTGTATGTAGGATTGCGCCCTTTCTGGCTATTAGTAGTGCATAAATTTTTTTTATTTTTTCAATTGTTGGACTCCCTTTGAGGTTGTATGATAATTTGACCGACACTGTTTTCTATGCAAAGCCAAATATCTGAATTCCCCTAGGTGGAGATGAATCTAGAAAAGAGTAAACATTAATTAAATATGATATATACTAACCAGATAATTAGTGAAAACTTTTCGAAGACATGGTAGGAACTGACAGCTAACTTGTGAATGTTTAGATAATGAAGTTTTCAGGTTATATACCCTTGTGTATGTTTTTGATATGAATCTTTAGACTAACATTTGGGAATTTCATTTGCAACTAGGAGATGTCATTATTTCAATATGAGCGACGATATTTTTCTTGTAAGTTCATTTAGATACCACATGAAGTATGGACACAGACTTGTTAACTGATAGTATCTCCATTTGATTGATTGATTGATTGAAGGTACTATGAATTGGGACCTGATGATCCGCCGTATGCTGCCAAGTTCTATGATTGCTGCGGGGCCGAGGATCCAGCGGCATCTGGGTGCACCACAAGCTTCCATGTCTCATATGATGATGATTGATGTAATATTTCTCTTTTTCATCACCTGAATCTTGAGTGTACATGAAATTTGTAGTTATCTCCATGTCTCCTCCTTTCTTGGCACATACTATATGATTGTGCAACATAGTTTCTAGTTATCAGCTTTTGTCTCTTAACAATTTTGTGGTTTGTTTGGCTTCAATTTGTCTTAATGATGTTAGGTGGTAATGTAAATGGGTTTGTTCATAACATCATGGTGAATAGAAATAAGGTTCAATGGGGTTTGCTTAAAGAGCCGACTTTTAAGGTAAAATAACCAAGCCAATTGTCCCCTTATCAAGACTCTTTTTAATGGCATTTTATTTGAATATATTTATTTATTTATTTTTGTTTCTTTTTAATTTTCAATTATCTTTACTTAAAAACTAAATATTAATTTTTTTTTCTTGTTTGTTTGCAATTTATTTGTAATCTATCCTCTAAATAGTTTAGGAAATAAATTCTAATAAAAAAAATATTTATCTTTTATTATTTGTGGGAAGGTTTAATCTATAACTTTTGCTTAACACTTAAATTTTGATGAATGGATACTGATTTTGGTCAAATTTTTAATTTCATTGAGTTTTCGAGGGTTTATTTTATTTTAAAATGTCCAATTTTCTATTCAATGTAATCATAAATAATATTTGTTATGTAATTATTAGAATTTCGAATACTTAATAATAATGTTACAAATTTGAGGTTGGGCTTAGTGATTTAGTGTCAGCCCATTGGATCTTGAGGCTTGTTTGGGCTATTTTACTGGGCCTATTGGGGGTGAATTTCCCTCAACCGGCACATTTAACTATTTATTATTTATAAATAAATAAATAGATATTTGTATGTTACAATATGTTTTGGATTTATTTAATTAGGGACATTTAAACCTCCATTTTTTTAAATATCAATGGTCAAAAAAGCTTTAAAGTATCATTAATTTATAGATTTTGAATTGCAATTATTAATTACTAAAATTAATAACTTACCCTTTCATAACAAAATTAATCCCATTAATTATTTTTGGATTCTCTCATCACCATTTCAAAATAGATTTATTGTAGCTTCACCAATTTTAATACAATAAATGAAAAAGTGATGCTATTGGTTTCCATATTTTATCTCTTTGGACCCTAATTATTATTAAATTTTTAATTATAATTTTATTGCTTATTAAAATTATTAAATAAGAAATAAAAGAGTTATATGTATTTAAAAATTTTACTTCCCCTCTTTCAATCATAAAACCTAATTCTATTTTCAAACACTAAAGACGAGATTTATGCAATTGAAATATTTCTTTCATGGAACCATAATGGAGATAGAATTTATGTTTTGCAATTGTAATTTGTTTTGTTATTTTTTTCTTTACATTTTTCTTCTTCAGCATTTGTCCAAAATTTATAAGTTAGTTTGATGCATTCAAATTTTTTAATTGTTATTCTTACAATTTTGGAAATTAAAACCCAGAGTAAATGACATTATTTACCCATCCAAGGTTTGACAAATCTACAAATTTCCACCTGTGGTTTCATAAATTGCAAATCTCCACCCAATTTTAAACTCTGTCAAGGTAAATTTGCTTTGATTAGGTCTCACTAGTCAAATACTCTTTTTATCCCTTATTATAATAATGAGTAAATTAATAAATTACTTTCTAACCCTCAAATTAATAGAATTAAAAAAAACCATCACTCTTTCAAATTTATTTCAATAACACTCTCTTCTTTAACCTTCCTTTTCTCCGCGGTAGCCAGATTTGGTCGCTGAGATCTTCTTCGCCTCTCTCTCCACCTCTTTCTCTAGTCTATTTTCTCTCTCTCTTTCACCTTTCCTCTTCTCCGCAGCGGCCAGACCTCGGCAACTAGATCTGACCTTCGCCGCCTCTGTCTCTCTTCTCTTTTCTCTTTCTCTTTTTCCTTTCATCTTCTTCGTGGGGGCAAAATTTGGCCACCGGTGGTGTTGGTGGTGGTGGAGTTGGAGGCGGAGAGGAAGGGTTGGGTTGTAAGAAAATTTTAAGATGTGGAGGGTTATTTTGAAATTTTACTAATTTGGGGGAGTGAGAGAGATTAGGGTTCAATATTTTTTGGATAAAAAACCTAAATACCCTTTTAACTATTAAATTTAATACTTAAAATTTAAAATTGGGTGAGAATTTACAATTTATGAAACCATGGGTGAGAAACGTAGATTCGTCAAACCTTGGGTGGGTAAATGTCTTTAACTCTAAAAACACATGTAAATAAATTTCATTTCTAAACAGTATATTCAACTATATATATATTAAAAATATAAATAAAATGGTATTTTTGAAAGTAAATGAGGTTTATAAAGACATTTGAATATGATAAACATTTTAATGCAGTAAACTAAGTAGGGTCTTAAAAGTAAAATGTAAAGGACCAATAGCATCACTCCAAATGAAATTATATCGGATATCATATTAAGTTCCGGAACTAAGTTTGGTTAAAAGTTTGGAAAGTATCTTTTGATTTAATTTTAATGGTGTTCATATAAATTATATCCCTTGAAATATTATTTCTTAAGAAAATTATATTTCATATCCACAAGTTCTATAATCTATATGCGAAACAAATAAAAATTGTACCTTTCTTTAATGAATAAAAAATGCTTGTACTATATGAAGGATGATGCCTATAAATCTTAATTAAAGAAATAAACAAAGAAAAAGTCCACGGATATTCATAGTATCAAATCAGAGAGTTGGTTATATTAGCAGTACCGTAGTTTTATCAAATTTAGGGTGACAAAAGAAATGAGATTTGACTTGATTTGAAGGCAGAGAAAAGAGAAGATCCTCTATGATTTCTTCAACAAACAATTTGACATGACACATCAGAGACTTGTAAGGTGGAACGGATTTAACATTAGGCCATATTAGTCCAACTATGTATTTCTTAATAATATAAAATTACTAATAACCCCCTAATAAATTTCTCCAGCCCCTCTCTATTAAATAAATCAATAATGCTACGGACACCGGTATTCTACACCAAAATCTTACACCGACTTATGTATCCCGTGACTCACACTAGCCACGTTTCACGTTTACAATTTTTTTTCTAGTGAACGGCCGTTCATCAACTACGGACGGCCGTTCACTTACGATGGACTCACGTCCATATTATATGGACGGGAGTCCACATTTAAAGGACATCCGTTTATCAGTAAATGGAATAAACAATATAAACAAAAATAATGGACGGTCGTTCATAAGTTATGGACGGTCGTCCCTAAATAAAGGATGGACGTCCACATATAATGGACGCTCGTCCAATCTTCAAATAATAAAATTTTTATAAACAAAATTAATGGACGGGCGTTCATATGTTAATGGACGCCCGTCCATTATTAATGGTTTTAAAAAATTAAAAAAAAATTAGGGATGCTCGTTCATCAGTTATGGACGGGTGCCCGCAAATAAGGGACGCCCATTCATAATGTAAATAAAAAAAAATTTGAACGCCCATTCCTAACTTGTTGACGGGCATCCCTAACATGAGGACTGGCGTCCACGGACTTTTTGACTAATTAGATTTATTACCTGTTGAAAAACTCATATAATGACCATTGAAACTTCAGGGGATTAAAGTCCATTTTCAAATGGCAAGGTTATAACGGACGCCCGTCCATACTTTAAAAAATAAAATAAAGGGACAGTCGTTCACCATTATGGACGGCCGTCCCTTAATCAAAATTGAAATTTTATCGCATACTCGTGACCCAAATATGCATTCACCTTCACCGTGCATAGCAAACACTGATCATAGCAACGGCAACAACCGAAGCAGTCGCAGCCACAATCGGCCATTGCAAGTTTGACTTCTTCCATCCATCATCAACAGAGGGTTTAAAATCCCTCACATTCCCATTAAAACCATCCAATGTCTTCTCCTTGAGTCCACTAATCACCGTCTTCACCTCATCAATCTCTTTCTCCAACTCAGAAATCTTGGCCTCCATTTCCTTGGATTTGCTTTCTAATTTCTTCAAACTTCCCTCCACTGACTTCTTCTCAACCTACCACTTATCCAATTCAGACTCCAAAACATTAACTTTCTTCTTAAACCCACTAATTTCCCTCTCTTTGTCATCAATTTTTTCCCTCATTTCTTCTTCAACTCTCACCCTTTTACTATTCTCTTCCAATTCCGTCACTTCCAAAGTCCCAACTTTTCTTTCCAACTCCCTCACTTTCTTCTCACTGTCAGCTTTCTCACTCTTCAACCCATCAATTTCTTTCTCTAATCCCTCCAATTTCACTCCCTTCTCTCCCAGACTCTTCTTCAACTCTGCCACCTCACACTCGCCTCATCCCCTTCGCTAATCGCAGTGATCAGGTCATGTTGGAGTCTCGAAACCTCAGTTTCCAATTCAACCGCTCGAGCAGCAATTGATTCGAAAACTTTCTTATCCTCTTCAGATCCTTCAATTTCAATAGTTAGTTTTTTTAATTCTCTCCTTCGTTTCTTGGTTCTCTTCCTCCAGCGTTTCTGTCTTTCTCGTCAATTAAATTGTCTTTAATTTTTTAAAACCATTAATAATGGATAGGCGTCCGTTAACATATGAATGTCTAACATATGAATGCCCGTCTATTAATTTTGTTTATAAAAATTTTATTATTTGAAGATTGGACGGGTGTCCATTATATGTGGACACTCGTCCTTTATTTAGGGACGACCGTCCATAACCTATGAATGGCCGTCCATTATTTTTGTTTATTCTATTTACTGATGAACGGGCGTCCTTTAAATGTGGATTTCTGTCCATATAATATGGACGGGAGTCCATCATAAGTGAACAGCCATCCATAGTTGATAAACGGCCGTTCACTAGAAAAAAATTTGTGAACATGAAACGTGGCTGGTGTGAGTCACGGGACACGTAATTCGGTGTAAGATTTCAATGTAGAGTCCCGGTGTTCGTATCATTAATATTAAAAATAAATTTTCAAAAAATAACTCCTAATCATATCAACCAAACCCAGGCCTAAAGCCAGGGTAGGCCCAGGTTTGTAAAACTTAGGCCTGCTATTTTAAAATGCACCCCGAGGTCGGAGTTTCTACATCCCTAACTAAAAAAATTTTATTCAACAACCCATTTTACATCTCAATAATAAGACACTCTTCCAAGAAAATGTATAAGTAAAGTAGTGATATTTTGAGTTCAAGTCCCCCCAAACACTAATAGGGATGGTCATTAGGGTTTTTATCCGATCGATAGTTTAAGAACTTTAAGAGACTAGTTGAAATGCATGCAAATTGGTCTAGATACCCCAATGATTAAAAAAAAAAAAAAAAAAAAAAAGCTCATTTGTGATTGGAGTGGACAAGGTGGAATAGAATAAAAGGGTATGGGAAGGCTGGCAAAAGAATAATACAAGAGAGAAAAAACATAAAACATGCTTCCCACATCAACCCCCTCTTAGTATATCTTGTCTTCACTCTTCCACCTTTTTATTTATTTCTCTTCAATTTTTTGCTACTTTATCCCACCCCCCATGTGCTTGACAGTTGTTTTTTTCATCTTTTCTTTTTTTCTTTTTTAAATTTACACTTTTGTCTTAAATAGTGATAGAATTTTGTTTATTTTCTATTAATTAATTGTTTTATGTTTGTTGCATTTGATTTAATATGGTTTCCATCTTTTTACATGTATTGGGCTGCCTTTATTTCAGTTTAATACCATACTTTTTAAATTAATTTCAACTATATTTTTTATTGTCTTCAGTACTGGATGCTAAGGAAAAAAACATTGGACACTAATATTCAGGTTTAGTTAATCTTATATTACTCAACTTGAGGTTGATTTTTTCAATATTGCTCAAGAACGAGATATATAAAAGTTGAATCATTCTTGTAATTTTTCAAACTTTTCTTTGTAATTTCTAGCTTCCAGATTTGGACGCTGGAAAATTATTAATTAAACCATTGCTATAATTGTTGTGTTTGCTTTCTTTTTTTTTTCTTTTTTTTTTTTTTTTATGTATTTGCGCTATAACTCGTACTTAGGCTCAAAACTTAACTTAATTTGCATTTGAAATATATTATTTGTGTGATTGATATAATAAACAGATTAATCCTCATAAACTGTTAATCGTGTCATAAACAGGTTTGCAAATTGAGAACCTTTAACACGAACCCGACACAATTAATAAATAGGTTGCGTTTTCTAACATAAATACTACTAATGTCAAACTCTAACACCATTTAAACTGTGTGGTGTTGCTATATATATATCCGAAATTCATATAATTTAATACAAAATAAGTATACTGATGTTTAATGGAACAAAAGTACAACGCAAATAAAAAAAATAAAAAATAAAATCGAGAATTGATGAAAAAAATTATTTATAAAATTGGTAGTAGAAAGTATTATTTTGGGTACACATAAAATGGGTCTCAGCCTTTCTGTAATAAGTAATGTTACAGTCACCGACGGTAGTGCATCGAATTTGTACACCAAATGACGTAACAAAATCCTAACCGTTAATTAATATTAAGTTAAAATTAATCAACGGTAAAGATTTTGTCACATTATTCAGTGCACTACCATCAATGACTGTATTATTTTTCTTCTGTAATTTGGTTACATCATCACTGCTAGCTTACTTAAGCTTGGAGATTCTATAAAGAGTCTTTGAAAATTGTATGGGAAATTTCATCTTTTGACCTCTTCTCATCTATAAGATCTAACTTTTACAATTATCTTCATTACAGAAACAAAAAAAGGATGATTTATTGGCAATAATAAAAAGCACTTAATTTAATTTGATGAAAGTTGAAACATGTCATGTGGTAGACATGTGCACTGTTGTTGGTACGTTAATAATTAAAACCATGCCACAAAAATACTATAATTTATTTATTTAATTAATTAGTTTAGAAAATCTGTAAAGCTTATAATTAAGATTTGGTTTAGGAAATTAGGCTGGCAACCAACTCAATTGTAAGTTTGGTTTGCAATAAGCAGCCATTTTGTATTGTCATTTTAATACCTTTTCACGCAATCCCAACGGATATTTTGTTTATTAAACAAGATTTTGTTATGTCATTTCTTGCACACACAACAATTAATTAATATTTAAGACTTCAGAATCAATTAATTAATATTCAACACTTCAGAATTTACTGTATATACAATTATACAATATATACTAACAACAATATTTATCTTCCCACGTTTTAATCTAATGGTGAATGTGTTAAGCCTATATTAATTTACAATTCTTTCATATATTATACAACACAATGCTTTCAACGGATTCTTTTAATGAATATTGTCATAAAAATTATTAAACATGTTCATGGGTTTTAAATATTTTTATAGAATTTTTTTTTTTTTTTTTAATAATTTCATATCAGAGAAGTTTTTGATAACCTAAGAGAAATTATTTTATAATTTATTAAGAAGTATATAATTTTTTTTTTTTTTATAATTGTAGATGTGTTTAGGTTTAATCGATTTCACAACATAATTAAAATAAACCCCAAAAGTTACTACAAGACCTTATAACCAATGATGAAATGGATTATAGGTTTGTTGGTTTGGATTAATAAATAAATATCTCTAATAGATGAATGAACAACTAAATGAAAGAATGGCAAAGTTTGAGATTGATTCAGAATAACATATAGAAAATAAAGGGTTATTTTAGAAATAGACATGGTTTGTTTAAGCATATAGATAAGTATATCATTTTTAAGATGGTGTATTTAATATTTAAAAATGGGTAATAAGATTATATATAGGATGTAAATAACTTACTTTTCAAAAAATAAATAAATTGATTAAAATATATTATAAATGAAAATTCTAAAGTAATCTTACTTTAAATTTGGGAAGATTGCTTATGAAAATTCTAAAGTAATCTTTTATATATATAAAAATATGATTTGAATTGTTGGATTTGGATTTAGGTTGTGAATTTTGAACCTTTTACTAATAATGTCAAAAAAAAAAAATTTATTTCATTTTATTTTTCTTATTGTTGTTAATTTGAGCAAGGTTGGAACATATATATTCTTGAAATTACAAGAAAAAATAGAAAAAAAATGATCAAAAATAAATTTGTTTCGTCGTTAAAGTGAATCATTAAAGCTATCACATGTAGTGTGGGAAGGAAATTTCTACTCTCTTTTTCATTTTTTGTAAGCATTTTAGGAAGTCCACATGCAATGATGTTAGATTAATGAGACATTAATTCACAACTTCGTATTCATAATAATTTATGAATTATAATTATGGGTTTATTTTATTGATTTTTAATTAGTTCAAAGATACAAAAAAGCCTTTTAAGTTTAGCAATTATTACAAAGTTGCTGAGTTTGGAGATTGTTAGTTTAAATTCATAATTCATCTTTGGAACAGAAAAAAAAATGCATGTTTTTGATGCCCTCAATTCTATAACCATAAGAACCCAGATTATATGAAAATGGAATCATAATTGAAACCATTGGGGTTTCGGGAAATACATAGAAACTACAAGTTTCAAAAAGGAAACTTTCAACCTATGTATTTTAAAATACTTACACTTACACCCTTGAACATTACCGATTGTTAGAATTGAGAAGGCAAGAGAGGCAATTTGAAGAAAGCTGGAGTATGCCTAAGAGATATTTTTAAAAGGACAAGAGGGACAACTGAAAGGTTAGAGTATATCCGAAAGATATCTTTAGATGAATTTAATTATATCGTATTGAATTATTTTGAATTGTGAATACATCACCTATTTATGCAAAAGTTTAGCTATATAAAAAGGAAACAAAATAATGTAATTACACTCAATCAAGAAATTGATTAATTGAGTGATTTTGAGTGATTGTCAATCACAATAATATAATTACACTCAATTAGGGAATTGATTGATTGAATGATTTTGGGTGATTAGCATAATCTTAGTGATTAACCATAATCATAACATTCATATTTCATCACTCCTCCTCAAGCCTGTGGTCATAAACCACAAGTTGGTGTAAAAGATGCAAATGTTGGTGATTATGTCAGAGTTTGAGCTTTGGTTGTTTGCCATTGGAAAATCTAAACGAGTATCTGTTTGAATTGCAGGGACAGAAAGAGAGGTTAGCTAAGTATTGTGCTAACCGAGTAACCGTTTGAATTGCAGGGATTAAAAGAGAGGCTAGCTGAGCGGAAGCTGGTTCAACATAAAAGCTCTAATATTATGTTAGAATTGAGAGAGCAAGAAAGACAATTGAAAAGAGTCGAGGTATGCCCGAGAGATATGCTCTAATTCCATGTCAGAATTGAGAGGGCAAGAGAGGCATTTGAAGAGAGCTAGAGTATGCCCGAGAAATATGTTCTAATACCATGTCAAAATTGGGAGGGCAAGAGAGACAATTTGAAGAAACTGGAGTATACCCAAGAGATATCTTTGAGAGGGAAGAGAGACAATTGAAAGGTCGGAGAATGCCCAAGAAATATTTTTAGATGAATTCAATTGTATCGTATTAAATTATTTTGAATTGTGAATACACCATCTATTTATACAAAAGTTTAGTTATACATCACCTATGTGTAAATAGGTGAATACATAACATGTTTATACAAAAGTTTAGCTATACAATAAGGAAATAAAATAATATAATTACACTCAATCAGAAAATTGATTGATTAAGTGATTTTAAGTGATTGTCAATCACAATAATGTAATTACATTTAATTAGAGAATTGATTGATGGAGTAATTTTGGGTGATTACCGTAATCTTAGTGATTAGCTACAATCATGACATTCATAGTTTATCACAGATGTTATAAAGAAGTTAGAGTGAATAATTTTTCCTTTACCATTCAAAAATAGTTGGGTTATGTCAATTTAAGTGGTTTTCGAGATGTTTTGGATTGACGGAAAGTGAACCCAAAGATTTTAGGTCAAGTGTAAGGTTGGTCAATTAAAACTTGATCGACCTACCAAATTTTAAGAATATGAAAAAATTGTCATGTATCCCTGGAGTGATTGTTAGGGTGAGTTGTGATACACCTTATGATTTGTTTTAAAATTGATATACGATGATACCGATTTGTTGTCAAGTTAAACAACGGAATAATAAACCCAAGATCAAGTTATTGGTTACTTGACAAACAACATATACAAGCAATAAGAAATAACATAAAATAACAAGACAACGATTTACGCAACTCACCCCAATTTGAGTTACGTCCATGCTGTCACTTTAGTAGATTTCTTTAATATAAATCAATTAAATACAATAAGATAAGAACACTAACTTGTTCTCTAATCTCTCTCTCACTAAACATAAATCTTTCTTGGCTTATACACTCAAACTCTCTAGAGATTACCAATCATTCACCCTCATGGAGACACTCTCAATACAATCTTTGAAAAGCTAATTTGAAGACATAAAGTAATGTATGGTCAGTTTGTAAATTAATTTGATATCGTATGTTTATTCAACCCATCAAAGAATCTCAAAGCTATTAGATTTGCAAGTTCATTATAGTTAATACGGAGAAACATTTGTTGATGTTCAGCGATATATTATCAGACATATCTATTACCTTAACAAGAAAAACTCACATATTGATATAAGAACTCCCAAGCATGCTCACGGGAGAGAAATCGTTCCCTTATAGCATGTTTTACCTCATACCATGATATTTTATTTAGCTTATCAAATCGACATTCTTTGAACTTTTAATCATTTTACCATTCTCAAACATATCCTTTTAATAGGTAACCAACAACCTTGATATATTTCCATGCTAGAATATCCATATCAATTAGAAAACCTTCACCATGAAAATGTTTGTGGAATCTGTTTAGGATATGTGTGTGCCATGTGTTTAGGATATGAAGGTTGTGAACTAGCACAGAATGGAAGCTTTGAGACTAATTGATGTAGCGGAATAAGGAAGGATAGACACAAATTATGCTCTAGCATAACAGCATAAAACCACGAATAATAACTTTCAAATCCACAACGAAATAACTCACTATTAAAGAAATTATATTAATAATCCATTGATTCATGTTTGTAGGATAACAAGTCTATTTTTAATAAGCTAATCTTAACACTACTTGAACAAGGAATAGGAAAATCCTAATACTACTATAACAAGGAATATTGTAAAATAAGAAAACAAAGATTAATTAAATAACCCTGCCTAATTTAACGAAAATCCTAAAATAATTAAACTCCCAAATATAAAATCCGAATTAAAATTAGAAAATCAAATAATAAATAGAAAATAACCTGAAATCCTGATTTAGGAAAATCTATCCTACATCATCTGCGTTTTCAGTAAGGGAATATGGAAATAAAGTTGCACCAAGAGCAGTAACAACTAATGCTTTTAGCCCAATGGTAAACATTTTATCCCAACAAGTGTGGTATTAGGGTGAGATTTTGAGTTTGAGTCTCCCAAGGTGATTGTTATGGGCGATTGTTTGCGTTACAGGGGCAAAGAGTTTCCCAAGGACTCCTTGACATGTAGACACTATAAATAATCTTACGAAACCTTTTATATTTGTCCACCGCCAAGCGTGAGGCTCTACGTTGTCATTCATGGACTATAGAAATAGAGTTGCATCATAGCTAACAGCTTAAGCTTTTGGCCTAATGGTAACCACTTGATTCTAACAATTTATAAGGGGCAAAGAAAAAGCCAATGACCACCCAAGGACTTCTCCTTGCTTCGACTAAGTGATAACTTGAAAATTTTAATAATGATGTTGACACCGTGAGTTAGAGTAATAAAATAAGGCTAGCACTCGATTATACTTTTAGAATGGATAAACAAGTCTTAATCATAAAACCTTAAGTCATAAAGAGTTTGAAGTAAAATTTAAATAATCATTGAATTATTTCTAAATATAAATAATATGTTTATATATGGTGGTGATAGTCAACCCTAACAAAACTCCAAATAAACAAGGAAATAAAATCTAAATTAATTAAAAAAATAAAATCCTGAATAAAAATAGAAAAAAACGCGCAAAAAACTTAAACGGCCCCGAAACATGCCGAAACTATAGATTTTGGGCCCGAAAACGTCCACCAATCAGGACAACCCAAACTTTATTTCGTTAGGCTCGAAACGAGCTTTCCGTTAATATATTATGGGCCCTGTAACTCCTTCCGGATAAAAAAATAATGACTGTTTTAAGTCAGTTTGTCTGCGTTTGGGTTTCTAACGCTTGACCCTCTCTAGAAATTCATCTGTTAGACGTACTACATCAAGTGTTGTGTCAAGTGTATAGTCTTTGTTTCCTAGTAATATATGACAGTTTTGTTAGGATAATTTATTCAACAATTCGAATGCTTGATTAAATTTTCTTAATAAATGAAGATCACGTTCTCTACCAATGAATTTAGAGCTTTTAACATTGTATTTATTTTCTTCTATCAAGCTTTAAACCACTTGAGGTTAAGATTAAAGTTTCAAGGACGAAATCTTTTTAGGGGGACAATTGTAACATCCGTGGAAACGAGAAGGGAAACCAAAGAAAATAAATAAAGGATTATAAGAAACGATACAAGATTAAATTTTGGGAATACAATATCAAAAGAAATAATTTGATAATTATTTTCCCCATATTCAAACAGATTATGAAAGTGGTTTTCGTCGTAAGAGTTATGGATTGCTGGCAGATCAATGGAGCTATTGGAGGACTTTTGTATTTATTGCTTACAGTATGAGATTTATATCAATTGCAAATATGTTTTTGTCATATGTTAAATTTGGGGTTATTACAACCTTAGTTTAATTACTCGGGTCGATTAAGACATTTCAAGCTTCTACATTAATCAAAAGACATATTTAGTAAATGGTCTCTAATACTAAAGACTATTGTGATACTTTTTGAATCTAAAAGAAGCTTTTGATTGTTAGTACATGTTCAAATCATCAAAGACATATCAATTTCGTTTGCTCAGGAAAGAATAATTTAGTATACGACAATATAAGAGGTCAAGCTATTATAATAAAAATCTATGATATAAATTATCCTCTTTTGACCATAATCCAATGTTTGAAAAGTTGGGGAGTTCGCTTTTAAAATAACTATTTCTAACTTCTCTTCCCAATAACATGTGTTTGATTTATTATTTTGAGTAAGATTTTTGAAAAAGTTGAGTAGGCTGGTTATTAGGAGGTAAGATTTAAAAATTAACAAAAATACCTCCACCCACCCATTAAATGCTGGCAATCGGCCACCACCACTGGAGGATGGTCGGAAGTCACCGTAATAGCGCACGATCGACTGGATCTGGCCGATCGTGCGCCGATATGGCATTTTTTAGCTAGATCCACTATGGATTTGACTAGAAAAATGCCAGATCTGGTCACATTTAGTCGTTAATGACAGCTAAAGATATGGTCGTCGTTGACGACCAGTTACAACCAAAGATTTGGTCGTAGATCTGGCATTTTCTGACCAGATCCATGATACATTTGGCTGAAAAATGCTAGATCGGCGCACTACTAGCCAGATCCAGCCGATAGTGAGCCATTATGCCAAATTCCTGCCCCCCTCTGGCGGTGGTGGCCAGAATCTGGCAAACGTGGGTGGGTGGGGGTGTTTTTGTCAATTTTTAAACTTTTTTTTTGTTGGGGGTGTTTAGTTAAATTAACAAACCTAGGAGTTTAAAAATAGTTGAATAAAATATAACTGAATTTTCAGAATAAGAAAACAAATATGTATTTTGGGTAGGATTTCAAAAATCCTACTCAAAATAGAGAAAAATTAGATTTATATCAAAATTATAGCCTAATGACCTAACTCTAAAATACATAGCAAATATAGTTAAACATCGATAAATTAATATACTCGAGACCATGAAAATTTATTAATTAATCGATATATTATATAATCATATAAATTAATAAATTATTAATTTATCAAGATATTCTTTATTTTCTTTTTCAAAAACATTGAACTTAATGTATATAAATATTGTATATAGTTAATATAGTATAGGGAATAATTATTGAAAATAACATTATTATCTTAACTTATGGCGAGGAGTTAACTTATAGCAGTTTGAAATAACTTATAGTTTGGGAGTGATCAAAAATATTATTTAAATGATGTTATTAATTTATCGAGGTTTAACTAGATATTTTACAGTGAACTTCCACAAATTTTGAAATTTATCAAAAACCGTCATACCTTTTGTGACTCGTTTGAAATATGAGTAGACTAGTTTAACATGCCAATTAAATAGCCTCGAGTAATTTGCAGCATCAAAAGTAGTTAATGGTTTTTCTTTTAATGGATACTTAAATTCATTTTACGGTAGTTCGAATACTCGATCAAGTGTTCAACGAACTTTCAATTTCTTTTATAATAATGTAAATTCTATTTGTAATAATGCACCAAAGCATTAAAAAAAATGTATAAAATAATTTTTCTAAAGTTGTATTATGCATCTAAATAATCCATTGGGTAGAAATGTTTCAAACAAGTGCTATTATTAAAGAAGCTTCAAGAATTTTTTTTTTTAAAAAAAAAAATTGTTACTTGGAGAAATACATTAAGGGTGCGTTTGGTTCAGTATTTCTACCCATATTCTCAATCCTATTCCCCAAATACTGTTTGACACATTATTCCAGAAATATTAGTGAATATTTTAATTACTTTTAAACCCCTTAAGTTTATTAATTTCACTAAATACCCCCAAAAAATGTTTTAAAATTAGCAAAAACACCTTCACTCACCCATACTTGCTAGATTCTGGCAACCACCGTTGGTGGTAGCCGGAATCTATCACAACGGCTTAAACCAAGCCCGAAACTGATCGGTTATTCACCGATCTGGCCGTCGTCCAAAACTTGGCCATCGTTAACCGAAAATGACGGCCAAAGATGGACCTTTGTGGCAGTCAACGGACACATTTGGGCGTAGATCTGGCATTTTCAGGCCAGATCCGTGGTGGATCTGGCCGGAAAAGGCCATAGTGACTCGTTACGACACAGATCCGACCGGTCTATGTCGTAACGAAATTTTTTGGCTAGATTCTGGCGGTGGTGGCCGGAATCTGGCACTGCGGGTGGTGGGGGCATTTTTGTCATTTTACATATTTGGGTGTTTAATTAAATTAGCAAACCTTGGGGTTTTTTTATAAATTTTTAAATTTTACCTCGTAATACTCCCCTATCCAACTACCCAAAATTATTTCTAAAATCCGATCCAAAATAATGAACCAAACACACCCTAAATTGTCTCTTTCATCCACTCCTCATTATTATTCATAAATAACTATTCATTATCATTTATCGAAAACCAATATAGTAAAAGGTGGTTTTAAAAATTAACAATACTAGAGTCTTTATTTTATTGGACAAGATGAAAAATAAATATTTTTGGTTATCTAAATCTAGATTGGTAATGAAAACAGTAATTAAAAGAAAGTTTAATTTAAAAAATATATATTAAAAATGCAGATGGGGCTTAGTGATTTGATGATTAATAATAGCACATTAAACATTTTAGATTCATGAATTATGCCAGCTTTACAAAATTTCTTCACTCTTCCCTTCATGTGATTAACTTTATAGTTTTTCTTTTAGTTAGTAATTTATTAAAATCAAATAAATAAAGTTAATAAAGTTGTAGGATAAACTTATTATAAAGTTGGATGTGTTAAAGCCTAAGATTGTGCTTTGTAAGTTTATATTATAATATATTAGAGGGACTAATTAATTGGATCATTATAGCGTATATAGCGAGTGTGATTTTACTATAAGAAATGTTGAAAAATAAATATTTAAAAGAGCATATATAATATAATAGATAAGTTTTCCAATGGGCATAAAATAATTTTTTTATAAAAAAATATATCTTAAAATTAATTGTAATATATTTTGATCAACAAATTATAAATTTTAGTATATTAAATCAATAATACATAGTCCTATGTATTATTGATTTGGATTTGACAAATCAATTATCACATAATTTATCATAAACAAAAAAATGTAAAATTATGGTATTAGAATAAATTTATATTATCATACCAAACCAATATTAATTATAGGAATCCTTAATTTATATGATTAAATGTATAATATAAATTGTGCATGATTGAGTTCACCTAATTAATCATGGATTATTTCAATTCAGAATCAATCATTCTAATTTTGTTATTAATTAATGTCTATGTGTGAGAAACTGATTTGATTATCTTACCCAACTCTGATGGCAAAAGTTGTTCATAAAAATCATTTCAAGGCCTAGCATCTTATTAAATTAAAACAAAAATAACAATTACGCTATATTTAATTTCTCCAAGATGGTGACTTAATTAATTAATTAACTAATTTTAAAACGTCTAATTAACTTGCCGTGTCATGTTGCCTATTCAAATATATAATGATTAAATTTATTTTGTAGATCCTTTTAATTAATTGTAAATATTTATTTTACAATTTAATCGAATATTTTCATTTTTAAAATTATTATACATCGGAAACATTATAATGTATTAGCATTATTATAAGAATCAATGGTTTAATTGTCTGTTTGATATATCGTTTATAATACAATTTTTTGTTTTTAAAATGAAGGATACAACAAATTTAATTAAAATGCATTCGATACGAATAAATCGAATTGTTTTAAAAAAAAAAAAAAAGGAGTTTTCGAATACAATCATAAAAATTAGTGTAAAATTAGAAAATGATTTAAAGTCATTTTCCACAGTTTTTTTTTTATTGTTTTTAATTTAAAAACAATTTATAAATATTATATCAAACTCATTTTCAAATATTAAAAATATTAAGATTCTCAATTCTATATTATAACCCCAATGATATAAATATAAAATCATATTTATTAAATTAATAATATATGAAGTATAACAAACATTGCAGCTAACTAGATCTATAATGTTAATTAAGTGTAAATTAATTATTGGTGGTGGTCCTTTTTCTCTCTATAATCACAAAATTATATATATTAATGGATAAATATACAGAGCATTAATTAGGTAATATCCGAAAAGCTGTCATTTTACATAAAAATCAAAGCTTTCAATCACATGAAAAGAGAGAGATTTCTGTTGGGTTGAAGTTAAAAGAGTAACTAGAAATTGATGATAATTGGTAGCCATAAATGATCATGAAACTATAAATTATATTAATTAAGAATAAGCATGCATGTAAATGATAACAAATTAATTAGCACCAAAAAAATTGTTTATAACCTAAACTATATAACGTAAAGTTTCACCTAATAGCTAATGATTATTTTGATTTTGCCTCAACTATAAGAAATTTTTTTGGAAGGATTATTGTTTGGTTGCTAGTCAATTTCCCACCACACAGACTTCAAATCACCATTGTTTGTGACGCTATGTTAAGCAACTAAAAATTTGCCCCCATACTATCTATATGTAGCATCACATATTTTTTAATTAAGACTTTAATATGGCATATTTTGTCGTGTTTGTATCTGTTATTGAGCGATATATAATGATCATTAAACAAAGTTAAATTAAAATGCATGTATAATCTTTTTTTTTTTTTTTTTAATGATTGAGATGTCGAACCAGTTTATGTACACTCAACTAATACTTGGAAACCTTAAAATACTGATCGAGTAAAAGTTCAAGTGATCACCCCTATCAAAATTGATGTATAATCTTAATCAAACTAATCCATCCTTGTCGATATTGATAAATGTTATTGGAAGAGGGGCTTTAAAGTATGAGAGATTACACTAACGACCGTATAGTTATTAAGATCTCCAACCCATTGCAAATTCGGTGCAATTTGGGTGCAAAACACTATTCATCTCCAACCCACAACATCAAATATTAACACAAAAAGAATATTCTTTAGAATATTCTTTTTTTCTTTTATTGTAATAATCAACAATTAATCTATTTCACTCATTATTTTTGTATATATTAATTAAATATTGAGAATGAATTTTTATTTTAATAATAATTGTTTTGAAAATTATCTAATTTAAAATTAAGCATTTATTTAATCAATAAAATATTACATTAATATAGAAAAACATTACATCTAATATAAAATGATACAAAAAAAAAAACAACAACAACACAGAGGTAAAATTCCATATGATAGTAATTTAATTTTCCAAATTAGTATTGCTTTCACAAATGATCAATTACATGTTATTTTAGTTTATGTTGTATTTTCTTTTAATTTTAGTTTTTAAATTAGTGTATTTTTATTTGAGTTATTGTAGTTTAATATTTGCATTGAATAAAGATCTATTTTTAATTTTCTTACATTTTTAAATTATATCGTTATTAAAATTTATTATTATAAATAATAATCAAATTAAATTAAATGCAAATACTCAAATTTGGTGTGATTTTTGGTATAGAATTTAATACTCAAATTAACTTAACAAAATTAAAAAAAAAAAACAAAAATCCAAAATTAAAAAAAAATATTTTTTTATTTGTGCTATAGTATTGCGCCATTTTGGCGCAGTGCTACAGTGCTGCGCCAAATTTGGCGTGGGTTGGAGTACCAACCCACGCCAATTTGGTGTTTTTTACGCCATTTTGGCGTGGGTTGGAGATGCCCTAATGAATCAATATATGCTAGCTTTCGCAAATTTAAAAAAATACCCCAAGATTTAAAAAACTCATTAATAACACCCTTTCAAACTAACTTTATCTAATAATTTTTTACTTTTATTTTGTAATTATATTGGTTGTCAATAAATCCCTAAAATATGGATTCACGCCATGTGTTATTCTTTTAGATTAACTTCATTAATAAGTTTGTCATTATAATAATATATAAGCTTACTTTTCACTCATATTAGGGATCTATTTTTTTATTAATACTTTGTAAGTCGTATTTATGTACAAATAAAACATAGAAAACAATACAAAAGCAGTGGACGTATGATTTGTATTGAAAATCTGAACCACTTTAAAAATATTTTCCTTGTGTCATTGTCTGATTTGTTGTTCATCTATCGATCTAGCATCGAAATCACGAGTTTTATACAAATTACTATGCAAATTTCACCATGAATCTTACATATTTCTCGTTGGTGCAAATCACAATATCAACAATATTAATTTATAATTTTTTATTTTATGGTTTTATATTTAGGATTTGAAATAATAAAAGACAACTTTAACCTTAGTTGGTAAACTGAAGTTAGACAACATTAGCTTGAAGGGATAATAGCAATGAGCATTTTTTTTTTTTTTTTAATATAGGCGTATTGTATGATTAAATCTACAAAAAAATGGCATATTCATTATTAATGAAACTATAGGGGTAGTTAGTGATAATCTCTCTTTAAAATAGTCTTCTTTGCAAACGAAATAATGAATTATCGGTGTGGATGAGAGTGACCATGAGCTTGAGCTTAAAAATAAGTTACGAGTCACCAAAAGAAGCATATTTTTGGTATTAAAACTAGCATTATCTATCTGTCATATTAAAGTAGGTTTTAATTTTTTGTCTTATTCCTATTAAATTAGGATTTATAGCAACTTTAATATGTCTCACCTTTAATTATAATTTTATACTGTTGATTTCGTATTCTTTTAAAGTTGTTTATGATTAACACAACATTACTACACCAATAAATTATCTCCTATCATCTATCCAAATACATCTTACATAAAAACAAATTATATTTGGTTTTGTTAATAAAAAATTTTGATTGGATACAGAAAAATAAATATTAGATATGTTTTAGCGTAAAAGTTTCAATTCATAACTGAAATACGAAATAACTTTAGAATTTATAAAATATTTATTGAGTCCATCAAAAAAGTATAACGTGGTCGAGTAGTTTAATAGAGGTTTTGAGTTTACGTCCCTCCTTGGGTGATAATCGAGATGTTAACTTAAGGGTCCCGAAAGATTAATCGAGATGTGCACAAACTATATATATACCTCTTGATTGTAAGAAACAATTAGAAGAAATAGATAATAGATAAGTATAATCTAGGCTTTTAGAACTAGGACAATATGATAATAAGAATTATTCTAGTTTTTAAACTGAAAAATCCTACTTATTAACCGATTATATAATTATTTATTAAATTTAAAACACAAAACCTTGACTATAATAAATTCTTTTAAGTATGTGAATAAGAGATAAAAAAGTGTAATTCAAATAAAGAGAGAGGGCGGATTTTACATGGTAATAATAACATGATAGACATGCATGATCATGTTCCACAATCCCATCATCCATATCTTCTCCTTTTTCCTAAAAAGCAGGGTGGTGGCCTCTCTCTCTCTCTCTCTCTCTCTGCCTCTGACAAAAGTTACCATTTTTCTTTCACAGACACAGTACACAAAAAACAAACAATAAATTAAAAAAAAATCAACCAAGGCTGATTTTGTCATTTCGTCTTCTTCCCACCTTAAATTATAATTTTAATTAAAAAGGAAGAAAGAAAAACCTCTCTCAGAGAGAGAGAAAGAATACATTAACTACAACTTTGTGAGTTATGTTTCAATGTTTATGTCTGTGACCACTGGAGAGACATTAACACCAACACCAACACCAACTCAAATTATTTGCTTTTCTTTTTCCTTCTATCTTCTGTAAATTCCCCTGCTGTTTCAATTTTCTTCTTCTTCTTCTTCCTTGTTCTTGTTTTTCTTCTTCTTCTTATTATAATCTCAAATATCCGTACTTCATATCTCTTTCTCTTACACAATGTCAGCTCTTTAGCACCCTCAACACATTTCCCACTTTTCTCTTTTACTTTATCTCTTCATAAACACCTTCAATATCCCACTTCACTTCTCTCCCTCAACCATGTCAACCAAGTCCAAGTAAGTCTTTTTCTTCAATTTATCTTCTCTCTAGATCTGATTTTCCTTTTTTTTTCATTTTCTCATCTGGATTGTCAAGTTTCCAAATTTTTGTTCTTAATTTGCTTTAGGATCTACAAGTTCTTAGCTTTACTCAAGCTCTTAACTNAAACGTCCACAATCACAATAATGAAGCAAATCAGGAAAAAATTAATAAAACAACTAAAAATACAATTCACTTTCTTTCGACTCTAAAAAAATCACTTTATAAGATTAGTAATAATAAGAATTCAAATATTTTTTGGAATTTATCTTCGTAGGTTGGATCTGTTTTAGTATATGTCTTGGAATTGGCAGTGTTTTATTTACGATGATATCTATTACTATTATTATGTTTGAAGTTGTCATATTTGAGATAGATCCATGTTTAGTTTTATACTGTGAGTAAATGTGTTGTTACTTTTGACAGGACTTGCGCTTTCATATATGGCATGGCTTGAATGTTTTAGATTCTGGTTTGGTCATGTTTTGATGATAGAGTTATGGTGTTTTAAATTTATGCAGATCTAGTTTATCTGAAACTCCTAGCAAACCTTCACCAGCTACTCCTAGAGTGAGTAAACTAAGCAGGGGAGTGGCTAAATCAGAAGCTGATTCTCCTTCTCCCCTGCAAAATGCCCGTCTTTCGGTTGATCGATCCCCAAGATCCACTAACTCGAAGCCAACGATTGATCGACGATCACCGAAGGTTACTACTACCCCACCAGCCAAGGCCGGTACCCCACCAACCAAGGCCGGTACCCCACCTGAAGTAAGTTCTTGCAATTTGCAAATGCCAAGAAGTTTCAGTGCTTTATAGTCTTGGCATTTGGGGCATAAAGTTTTTAGTTTTGTTTTGAATGTAAGTTTCTGAATTTTTGCATCAACATAGAAACTGAAAGACTGGATTGTAGGTCTTCGATATCTATGTGATCTACCTTTGCAATATGGAAAATGAAAATGAAGTATGGGAAGCTTTTTCTTTTTAACAAATCTGGAAGTGTGCTGTTTTTTCAAGTTATTTTGAAGAATGACGACTCTTGCTAGTCTCATGAAAACAGCTCCAAGTGGCACTACATTTCAGCATTATAGTATGAAGTGGCTGCTAATAAGACTTCAACTTTTTCTTGTGCTAGTGCTGGTCAGCCTGCGGCTTGACATTTCACGTGTTCAAGATTGAAATAAAATAAAATCAGTAGAAAAACAGAGAACCATGAAATGTGTTTTCCATGCCTTTTTAATATTCGTTTTTGTTTGAAACTAGTGCGACGTGACTTGATTGTGAAGATAGTGCACATTTTGATCTGAGTTTTTAACTGATTTTGATTTCAGAAACCACAATCACGGCTTGTGAAGGGATCCGAATTGCAGGTTCAGTTGAGTCTTGCTCAGGAAGATCTAAAGAAAGCAAAGGATCAGATAGCATTAATTGAGAAAGAGAAGGTGCAGGCAATTGAGGAGCTGAAAGAAGCTCAGAGAGTAGCTGATGAGGTAAATGAGAAACTAAGAGAGGCTGTGGTGGCTCAGAAGCGAGCTGAGGAGGATTCTGAGATTGAGAAGTTCCGGGCTGTTGAAATGGAACAGGCAGGAATAGAGGCGGCCCAGAAAAAGGAAGAGGAATGGCAAAAAGAGATTGAAGCTGTGAGGAACCAACATGCTTTGGATGTTGCTGCTCTTCTCTCTACCACAGAGGAGCTGCAAAGGATAAAGCAGGAACTGGCCATGACTTCTGATGCAAAGAACCAGGCATTGAGCCATGCCGATGATGCCACTAAGATCGCTGAGATCCATGCCGAGAAAGTGGAAATTCTGTCATCTGAGTTGTCCCGGTTGAAGGCCTTACTTGATACTAAGCGTGAATCAGAGACCATTGAAAATAAGGAGGTGGTGTTAAAGCTTGAGGAAGAGGTAGAGTCTTTGAAACAAAAACTTGAGAAATCAAAAAGTATTGAGGAAAAGTTGATGGAAAGAGAAGCTTCTATTGAACAGCTTAATGTTGAGCTAGAGGCTGCGAAGATGGCCGAATCATATGCTCGTAATTTAGTGGAGGAATGGAAAACCAGGATAGAGGAATTAGAAATGCAGGCTGAGGAGGCACATAAATTGAAGAGATCTGCCTCAGAATCTTTGGATTCGGTCTTGAGGCAACTGGAGGGAAACAATGATTTGTTGCATGAGGCAGAATCTGAGATTGCTTCTCTTAAAGAGAAGGTGGGGTTGTTGGAAATGACAATTGGAAGACAGAGAGGGGATCTTGAGGAATCAGAGCGTTGCCTTGATACGGCTAAGAATGAAACTTCTGAAATGGCAAAAACAGTTGAATCTTTGAAGTCTGAGCTGGAAACCGTGAAGGAAGAGAAAGTGCAGGCTTTGAACAATGAGAAGCTTGCAGCTTCCAGTGTTCAAAACCTACTAGAAGAGAAAAACAAGCTCATAAATGAGTTGGAAAATTCTCAGGAAGAAGAGGAGAAGAGCAAGAAGGCGATGGAAAGCTTAGCTTCTGCATTGCATGAAGTCTCTGCAGAAGCGAGGGAAGCCAAAGAAAAACTGCTATCCAGTCAAAATGAGCGCGAAAGTTTTCAGGCCCAAATAAAAGATGATCTAAAATTGGTCCTGAAGGCAACAAATGAGAAGTATGAAAGTATGCTTGATGATGCTAAACATGAGATTGATCTTCTTTCAAATACCATTCAACAGTCCAAGAATGAATTGCAGAAATCCAAGGCTGAGTGGGAGGAAAAAGAAATTCATTTGGTGGATTGCGTAAAAAAATCAGAAGAAGAAAGTACTTCAATGGAAAAGGAACTAAATAGGTTGGTGAATCTGCTCAAACAAAATGAGGAAGAAGCTAGTGCCAAAAAGGAGGAAGAAGCTCAGCTGAGGGAAAGCCTTAAAGAGGTTGAAGCTGAGGTGATTTATCTGCAGGAAGCTCTTGGGCAAGCGAAGGCTGAGAGCATGAAACTGAAGGAGAGTTTGTTGGACAAAGAAACTGAGCTGCAGAGCGTTGTTCAAGAAAATGAGGAACTCCGAGCTACAGAAGCTGCATCGCTTAAGAAGGTTGAGGAGTTGTCTAAGTTGCTTGAAGAAGCTTTGACCAAAAAGCAAAGTGAGGAAAATGGTGAGCTTACAGATAGTGAAAAAGACTATGATCTCCTTCCAAAGGTTGTTGAATTCTCTGAAGAGAATGGACATGTGAGCGAAGACAAGTCTAAAATGGACCTTCCACCACCACCAGTCAAGGAACAGAAAGTAGAAGATCCTAAAGAAGAAAATAATGGCTTCAACAATGAGAACGTTGAAAAGGTTGATGCCAAACTTGAGAATGCCAATGGAAAACCGAAGGATGATGAGAGCAAAGAGAAAGAAGATGATTCAGTAGAAGTTGAGTTCAAGATGTGGGAGAGCTGCAAAATTGAAAAAGAGTTATCTCCAGATAGAGAACCGGAGAAGGAATCGTTTGAAGAGGAAGTGAATTCAAAGGTGGATGGCAGTGAAATTGATCAGATAAATGGACTATCGTCCATAGAAAATGTTGAGGATGGTGCAACCTCACCAACAAAGCAGCAACAGCAGAAGAAGAAAAAACCTTTCATCAGGAAGTTTGGAAGCTTACTCAAGAAGAAGCCGGCTAGCAACCAGAAGTAGAGGAAGAAACCACTTAGCCTGACTAGCAGGCAGGTATATTGAGTACTATCTTGCACTTTATTGTGTTTGCTTTATTGTTCTTGCATCTGATTTTCAGATAGGTTAAAAATGAAAAGGCTTGTATTATCTTAGTTTCTTTTTCAAGGGTTGTTTCTTTTTTTTTTTTTTTTAATGTGATTCCTCATGTGGAGAGTATCTTGTATGTGATGGAGAACTTTTTGCCCTTAATTCTTTTCCCCTGCCCTTCTTATCTAAATTTCATGAAAAGGAGTGGTATTGTGGTATAACTACAAAATTGTATTTTGATTTTCTTTTAGTTATTCTACATGGAAAACTTGTATGTTAATCTTGCTAAGTGCTCAGAAACTCCATTAGCATTTGATATGTTAATATAAATGCTTCCATTTGAATTGACTCTTTTGTAATGCATCTGTATTGTGGAATTATTGCATTGAAGTTGTCCTGCAACACATGGCATGAAACTGAGTTAAGTCTGTATAATGCTTTCAAATTACAGTTGCCATGGCTGCCTAGATCCTTAATAAGTCTTAATTACTTTGAGCTATGCGGGCAATATGCATCAGATTTTTAGTGTAAAAACCATCTTAGTTGTCAAAAAATTTCTGTATGCTTACTGATGGCTAAGTTTAGATTGTCGATTTGTTCAATGACATACATGATAATGCATGCTATTGTAGCTGTTTTGATAGGAAAAATTCTGACGGAAACATCCAATCATGTTGTGTTTGGAATTGGCGTATGAAGAATTAAGCATGAGATAATTCTATTTTTTTGTTCATCACATTTGAATTCATTCTAGCCAACTCAACGTAGTCAGTATTATTGTTGTTTTTAAGGTAGCTTATTCAGTTGGAGACATTGCATTCAAGATTTCAAAGCATTGGCATGTTTATCATTATCCATACTATTAACGATGTTTATCATGCAAAGAACTGAAAACAGATGTCCGGAACGCATCTGAGCTTATATTACAGCATTACTCGATACTTATAACACATTATAAGTGTAACTTTACATGTTTTAAATTCCTGCATTTTAAGTTTCACATTTTGCGACATGAATTGCGCTTGTTTTATGACAAATTTGATTCTTCTTTGCCATTAATATTAATGTTGGTCTCTGGTATTGTACCCTTTACATGAGTTTGACGTGCATAATCTTAGGCAAAAGGAAATGCTAAACTTGGAAGTTGGAAGTGTATAAAATAGAGTGTGAAAATGTTCAATGTTGGGTCATGGATGCATCAGGTATCCACTTTTCTTGTGCTAGAGTACAATCACTGAATGCATACAAAATTTTTTGGTGAAGTAGACCACCAAGCTAATTATATTTATATGAGGTCGGTGACAATTCCTGCAAATGTCACTTATAACATTTTCTCAGGACATCTCCTTGGTATCTCCGCCAAGAAATAGTTGTTAGAAGAGAAGATGACCATGTTGGCATGAATCAAAGTATTGCATCTCGTTCCATTCATATTTAGTTTGTCTAATATTCATTGTTGAAGGTTGAAGTAATTTACAGTTCAAAAACCCTGTTAAGTATAATTTTACTTATGTCACAATCTCGTATGGGTTATAAAAGATTGGGTTGAATCTTGAGTTTATAAAGACCAAGATCACCAAATATGCTAGTCTTTTCACTGATAGCGAACGTCTAACTTTTCAATCAATTAAAATGAGTTTAGATTATGTAACCATTTTATTTTTTGTTAACAAGAACTCTTGAAAGGATTTAAAGTGTACGATTTTGTTTAACCAATCTTATCTAACACATGTCTATTTGATGTAGGATCACAACACGTCTTTGGTCAAGGGTTGGCACATAACAAATGAAAACCCGAGCTTCCACTGACCCACGTAACGGATGAGAACTCGAGTTCACAGACCAACTCTTCTATTTAGTCTTTGAAGAAATGAGAATTTGATTCCGCTCAATTATTAGTTGTCAAAGATCAAACGTTTGTTAAGTACCTAGAAGATTAGTATATTAGATGTTGTTGTTTATTTACCCTTATAAATCCTAAAACCCAGCCAATATATATATTGGATGTGGAACACCAAGAGTCGATAAACTAAAATTATCAATTATTTTAGAGTAAAAGCTTCAAATTGACTTTGTACTTTGTAGGTTACCATGCTGGCAGTGGCAGGTACCAAGTAGATATCATATCTGTTTTGGTCCCTGCTTGGAAAAGCGTATGATTCAACTGACACGCAATGAGACCACAACTTTAGACAGGAAAGTGTAAAAAGAAAAGCAAATTTAAGCAGTCAAAATGATTTCTGAAGAAGCTACAGAAGTTGCTTCAATCTCAAGATTTTTCATATTCAAATGCTTTTGGCAAAAGCATTCTGATCAGCTTCTGCAGGGCCCTTATGGTAGTACCATTTCACCCTTGTTGCTTATCCTTTAATTATAAATCATTATTCATTAACTACTTTGATACCTAATCTTCACCTTTTCTTTCCATTTTCAACTAATTAGGTAAATTTTGCAATATTTATAACATATAACCAATCTTGCGTTTTTATGTTAAATATTGGATTACACATTTTTTTTTTTCTTTTGTAATCGGGGGTGTCGGACTAGTTTACGCACACCTCGATTAATCCCTTGAGATCCTAAAGTTAACGACCAGGCAAACCCTCCAGTGGTCACTCTTATTACAAGGGAGGGGAATCGAACTAAAGTTAACGACCAGGTAAACTCTTCAATAACTACTTCTATTAACAACTGAAAGGAATCGAATTCAAAACCTCTTGAATAATACACCCAAGAGTACCTATGGCCCACTCAGCTATCTAGGGATGGTTATAACATATTTTATATTTTAAAAAGAAGTTTAATGTTTTACATTGTATTGTTGAATGATGATTATTTGTATTGCATTTACTTTTGTATGACATGTTTTGTTTTACTTTCATTTATCTAGTTTTTTATGTTTAGTTTTTCTCGAGTAATATGGTCGATTAATTTTGGTGCAATCGAATATATTTTTTGTCTTATTTAATAAATTCTCTGGTACCATCAAAGGTAAAAGTTTAATAAACAATGCAAGGAATGTAATTATTCTTTAATTTTATCAAATATTTAATAAAAAATAAATTAAAAGAAAGTAGGACTTTGTTGAAGACTAAGAGAAACCTCCAATTTATCTTTATTTTTCTAAATATGATTCATGTTTTTGACTCCAAATCGCCATACCATAAATTAAGGTTCTCATAATGAAGAGAGATTATATAATACAAAGTAGAAGAGTGTGCCAATTCTAAATTCAAAAATCAAAATTCAAAGGGGTGACCACAAGCAAAAGTTAAAAAAAGTATTGGATAAGTCGTTTCTGATGGACCAACTTAAAAGATAACATCACTTTTTTCTTTACTTCTTTGACCAACCCTTCAAATCTTTCTTTTTTTTTTACAGTATATATATGCCTATTTATGTTGGGTTATACTTGTGGCATGGTCTTGACTTTAGAATACATTGAGAGGCAGATGTTTCACTTACTCTGATCCTCTGAACGTGATTGGGTTATTTTACAAGTAATGCTTTAAGTGGTAATTTCAATTTTTCTATAGAGAATGTCGTATATTAGTCTTTAAGGTTTCTAAATTTATTATTCTGGATGATAATTTTTGCATTTATATTAAATGGACCCTCAAAGTTTGAAAACAATGTCATAGATATTAGATACTCCTTTGCCCACTCTATATTATGTTGTTGTTTGTGTTAGATAGATAAAAAGGGGTCTTACAAGAAAGTGGTGAGGTGAAATAGTAGCTTTAGTCTTATAAGAAAGTGTTTTGTAAACCTAATAACAATGTAACAAAATTTGGGCAGATGAATATTTATGATAAGGTTTTTAAACTTTAAGGGTCTTTTGATAATATAAAGGGGTATTCGTGGTACATTTTTCAAACTTTAATAGTCCCTTTGTAAAAAGTGTAAAAGTTGAGGTTTGAATAAAACTTGAAAACCTTAAGGATAGCTAATATTCTCCCCATTTTCTTGATTTTGGTGTGTGGGTTGATGGAGTTAGTAATTAGTAAGTTTATTTGATCCTCTTAATATATGGTTTAGACTTTAGATTGAAGATAAATTCCATGAGGTGGGTTTTATTTGTTAGTTACATATCCTTATTTATTAAGGCCAGATTTATGTGCCGTATAATTGGACTATGAATACTTAATCGGATCTTTTGAAACTCTTGAAATTGACACTTGGATCTCATTAAACACAAAAAATTACTAAAGACATTCTTTATTGTTAGTTATCAAAACTACAATCTACAAATAAAAAATACTAATTAAAAAACGCAGTTGTAAATAAGAAAGTATTTCATAGAATGATTATACATGTAATTAATTAATTATAAAAATTAAATATGATAGATTCTCATTGACAAATAGTAGATACAATCAATTTTTTTTTCCTTGCCAGCAATATAGTACCCAAAATAAAAGAGATTATTTATAAAATAGATTTGACTTAATCATAATAAGAAATTGACATCTTATCTTAGTTTCATAGATGTGCAATCAATATCCATCCTAAGTAGACTATAAAGGGTGATTATAAACTTAGAAAGATAAATAATTTGTATAATTATAGCCTGAATAATTTTTTAATAAGGACATTTTTACGTAAATTTTGTGAGGACTTGCTTTAATACTGTGGATTTATTTGTAAAATATCATTTAAGTTCAATGGTGATGACACAAATGATATTTAACATGGTCCTTACAAATTTTGAGTAAGGACGTCTTTATTTAAGAATTACTCATCATAGCCTACCATACATAATATTAAATATTATTTAACACTTTAAAAATAATTCATACTTTCAGAATAATTAATTATTAATTTTACAATTTTTTTTTAAAAATACTTTATAATTAATTAAAATAAAAGCTCTGGTGTTGGGCCTGAAAACTAAGCTCAAGAGTCGGGCCTAATCCGGTCCAGGATTATATGTAGAGTTCAGGGAAGGCCCAGGCCCAGTAGTTACTTTACATTACTATCTATCATGAACCCCATTTCACTCTTCCCTGCTCTTTCAAATTTAACTCCACCGCCACTTTTGCCATTTAAACAAGAGTTAATGACATAAATACCCTTTTGATATAATAACAAAAAATCCTTTTAGGCTTCAGAAATAACAAAAATCACGTGTTAAAATAGGGATAAAACATGATCACCTCTCAACTTTGCAAAATTACAGTAGGCCCAAATATTTGGCATATTATCCAAAAACCTCCTCTGTCATTAGTTTTTGCCGTTAAGTGTTGTAGAAGACCACGTTTGACCAGTTAAATGACTTGAATACCATTGGATGGAAAAAAACAAAAAAAAAAAAGAGGTTAAAGAGACTGATAAAATGACTAAAAAACCTTGATTTGAGAAAAAAAAAAAAAAAAAAGTTTAATGAATCAGACTTGATTTTCTCACGTAAAAAATATTTATTAAAAAATGGGCAACAACATATTAATGTTGACTAAAATGCCCTCGTATCATGTAATCGTGTAGTAAAAGTTTGAATTAACCTTAAGATTCATAAANCTGATAAAATGACTAAAAAACCTTGATTTGAGAAAAAAAACATGTTTAATGAATCAGACTTGATTTTCTAATGTCAAAAATTTTTAATTAATATTTATTTAAACATGGGCAACAACATATTTATGTTGACTAAAATGCCCTCGTGTAGTAAAAGTTTGAATTAACCTTAAGATTCATAAAACCAAAATAATAATAATAATAATAATAATTAATTTACTAACTACAAAAGTAGGCGAACCAATATATTATTTACACCAGTTTTTCATAAAAAAATCATAACAATAAATATTATCTTAAATCTTCAAATATAAAATTTGTAATCTCCACTCTGTTATAAAAATGTTCTTTGTAAAATTACTTGAAAATGCATTTTCCTACCACATGGTGAAATCTGTGAAATATATATTCTAGAGACGGCATTGTTATAAAAGCTTGGAGAAAATCATAAATTGAAAGATTTAAGATAATCTTTATTATTATTATTTTTGGTTTAATTAAAAAAAGTTGTAAATCAAAATATTTTTATGACCCATTTTTGAGTTATTAAATTAAATATTTTTCTCAACCAAGGCGTATTTTAGTCATTTAATCAGTTTTTTTCCGTCCAATGGTATTTTGATCATTTACTTGTCAAATGTGGTCTCCGTTACACTTAATGGCAAAAATTGACGGTAGGGCAGGTTTTTGGATAATATGCCAAATGTTTGGGCCTACAGTCAATTTCTCAAAGCTGAGGGGGACGTAATTGGTTTGCTTCTGTTAAAAAATAAATAGCAGGAAGACAATTTGATAATGTTTACTAACTCATAATAGTATAAATTTAAACAATTCATTAACGATTGAAATATTTCTATTATTTTTGAAACCTTAAGGGAATTCATTAACGATAGAAATATTAAGCTATCCCAAAAGAGATTGAAGGATTATCTACCAAATATATTGTGACTAAATTTTTATTCAATTCATAAATAATCGGTCATTGTTCCATAGTTTTCCAGGGTATATTTATTATATAAATTGCATCGAATTTATGTTATTAAGAGTTACTAATCTAAATGTGGTAACTCAAAAATTGATTCATAACCTCTCCAATTGTGGCTGGATGACAAGCCATTTAGTCACTAGGATTAATTATATTCAGGACTCTTGTGTTCGAGTCTTAGGAGAGGCAATTATCGGGTTCACCCAAAAAATAAAAAAATTAATTCATAATTTATGAGAAAAATGATATATTTGAACCTATACCTTACTTGATATTTAGCTTCTACGCCTACAAATGAATCTCACAAACCTGATGTGATAGGTGATAATTGGTTTTTGATAAATTTTCTCACCTGATGAATTCAAATTAAATAAATTATCAGTTATCATGTCGAGTTTGTGAGATTCGTTTGTTAATATTGTAAATATTACAAGACCATTCTTTATTATTTTCTTTCTTTTGGCACTTTCTTTGGATGGTACACCTCTTACCTTTTCCCTTTAACAAATAATATTTTATAATATTTTTATTTAAACAAAAACTATATAAATCTTTTGGATGGATAATACTCTTTTACATTTAAAGTCAAATAAATGAAGTTATTCATTTAAATTATTCTTAGGAAGAGAAAAAAATTAATAATTGATAATCATATCCATCTACTAATTTTCTGATAAGTACTCTTGGGTAAAATGTTTTCGAGGAGGTATCCAAAAACAATTTTCAAATATACATATGGATATTTCCCCATAAATCATTTAAAATTTTTATTTTTCTCTTTGTTATGTCTGGGAATATAGGGCTGACGTGGCACCCAGTTAAGTGCGAAAGTTCAGATCTCGGGAAGAGTCTACTGCCATTTTGGCGCAGCTGCATCGTGTGATCATGGTTACAGCTTGCTTCCGTCAGAATAATGGGTGCATGTCAGGCCAGCAAGGAGTTTTGATGATCCCGCGTGTCCAACCCCTGCAGCAAATCACGTGAATTACTCTAAAAAAAGGATTTGCACGGATCATCCCACCAACTTACAGATTCAGTGATCATTACCTCAAGGCATCCCACTATAAAATGGGAGCTCCTCTCTTATTAAGGGATTCACATATTTTACTCTTGACAAAACTCTCTCTCTCTCTAGAAAAGACAATCTTTGATACCTTGTATCATCAGTGTAAAGTCAGTCGTCTAAAGCAACCTGACCATTATCATTAATAAAAACATCAGTGGACGTAAGATTTGCTTTCTTAGCATCCAAACCACTTTAAAACTCCTTTCTCACTGCATTTAGTGTCATTTTCCTTTCCATTCACGTGTGTCTTTTGGGCCAACCCAACATTTCACACGTACATTTCGTTGGTGTCAAAATCACGCATCAACAGTTTGGCGCTAGAAGGAGGGCCTGGTTTAGTGTTTATCATTCATCAGGAGAATCTCCAACCTACCGGTCCTACAGCAACAAATGACCCGCCAACCAGAACCTGAGCAAACCAACCAGGGGATTGAGGGGCTCCCTCAAGTTCAGGGGGACACCTCTTCTAGAAAACCTTCAGCCCCGCAAAATGCTGCAGGAGATATCCCGTCAAGTTCACAGCTTGACCATGTTATTAGAAGCTACCTGGAGAGGTTTGACAATACTCTCTAGACAGTCAACCGAAGGCTGGACTGTTTGGATCAAGGCGTGCCATCCAAGTCAGCTGCGGCGGTACAACTGCCAAAAATGCCTGCAAGTCGCTCGAAAGGGCGGCAAAGGGAAATAACCCGTGTCGCGAGCACTGCAGCGCGTAGACAAAAAGGTAAACAAGTGGCAAAAAGCAAGCCCACGGGCTCCAAAGGGCCAGCAAATTACGATCGCATCCCAAGTAGAATACCAGTCTCGTTGAGACTCAGTGAAAGGACACAGTCCGAGCTGTCCCATGCCACGTCGCAAGAGCACACCCATAAAAATGTTGGTCGGAGCGATTCTTATCACCACCAGTAAAACGATCCTGATCGTCACTGTGCGAGCGGGTCCCATACTTCGCGGGGTGGCTCTTACCACCTCGAAGATCGTGAAAATACCCTACACCTTTCATCGCCATCACATGCCTCTAGCCGGCGTGTGTCGAGAGTGGCCGAAACCGTCGGCCGAGGCGAAGAGGAACCTGACCTCCGGACTTTCTCCAACCGTAATCGCGAGGGTTGAACTCGCATGGGTGAAAGCAATCCCCAAGCGGCTCCATTGCCTCAAATTAAGGAGCCGCAGCGAGCTCGATCTAGCAAAATGTCGTTGTTTGGCAGTGTCTTTGGCCTCTCATGCCAAACGGTGGTTCAAGTCGCTCCCAGCGGGATCGATCAGTTAGTGGCCTCAGATGAGGGCGACGTTCCTAAGGCATTTTCAAGCAAATCGGAAGTTCTCGATGCCTTTGAGCTACCTTAGCAATATAAGGCAAGAAAGGGATGAATCCCTCCAGTCTTACATTGATCGTTTCCACAGAGAACTCAACAAGGTGGCTCATACTCCTGAAGAGTCTGTTCAGACTCTCATCATAGTCGAAGTCCGTCCACAGACCGACCTGTGGAAAGAATTATAGGCTGAGGATGATGTTTCCCTCACTGGATTCTATAATCTCGTATAGAAGTACCTCCGAATAAAAAATTCAATGACGGCACTCCGCTGTTGCGATCACGGCGCTTCGGGTAGTGCACCTGGTCAGCAGGATAGTAGAAGAGCTAATCGCAGGGGGGACCCAGACGATCAGCGAAGAGGGAAGAAACCTCGTTACGAGCCCAAAATGTCCTATGCCCCCGTCCCTCGTCGCGATCGCGACAGAAACCAATATACTCCATTAAACGCATCTGTATCGGCTATTCTCGATAAATCTGAGGAGGCCAGCTTGCTCGGAGAGCCCGAGCCCATGAGAACCCCAACGACAGCCAGAAATAATAAAAAATATTGTCGCTATCATCGGGACAATGGGCACCATATTGATGAATGCGAGCTCTCAAGCAGGCGATTGAAAACCTTATCAAACAAGGACATTTCAAGCAGTATATTGATGACTCTGCTCCCTTACAAAAGAAAAATCAGGGGGAGTCAAGTAAGAAACGCCGTGATCAGAAAGGAGTGTGCACCCTCAATTTAATTTTCGGGGGACCACACTTCGTGGGAAACTCACGAGATGCCCAAGAAAGGTATGCTCGTGAGGCACATCACGAGCCCATCAGAGCGATGAGGGTGGCGTAGCGACCATAGAAGGTTCGCCGGGAGGAGGAAATTTCCTTCTCTGAAAAAGATACGGCCCGACTGCATCATTCTCACAAAGATGCCCTTGTGATAACGCCCCTCACAGGGCCCCATAATGTCCAGAGGATGTTAGTGGATAACAGAAGTGCTGTGAACATCTTGTTCGCTTCAACTTTCGAAAGAATGAATTTGGACAAGGCAGACCCGAAACCTGCCTCGTTCCCTCTATATGGCTTCATAGGGGACCACCTGCTCCCCAAGGGCACAATCTCACTCCCAGTCACGTTGGGTGACTTCGACGAAGTGACCAAAGTAATTGAGTTCTTGGTAGTGGATTGCCCATCCGCCTTTAATGGAATTCTGGGGCGACCTCTGTTGAGACACTTCAAGGTGGTCACTTCGGTATACCATTTGAAAATGAAGTTCCCCACCCCAACGGGGATTGGGGAAGTTAGTGGGTCTCAGCTCGCAGCTCGGGACTGCTATGTGAAAGCAGTTCAAATGGCGTGCAAAGCCAAAGGCACCTCGCGCGGCAATCAGAATCAGACAATGGCGATCAGCCAGATAGAGCCACAGCCTGGCCCAGCCGAGGATAATATAGATCCTCGCGTTCAGGACTGCCCTTCCAGTAGGCCAGTTGAGGACCTAACTGAAGTACTGGTCGACCAGACCGAACCAAGCAGGGTGCTAAGGATCGGTAAAAATCTCAATCCCTAGCTCGCTACCGACCTGACCAGCTTCCTCAGGGAAAACATCGACGTGTTCGCATGGTCGCACGCAGATATCGTCGGGATCAGCTCGAATATTATTTGCCATGCATTAAACATCGATAGTGAAGCCAAGCTAGTTTGCCAAAAGAGGAGAGCGATGGACCCGGAGCGATATGCTGCCTTGAAGCTTGAGGTGGATAACCTCCTCCAAAATGGGTCCATCCGAGAAGTACTCTATCCGACCTGGGTTGTCAACCCAGTTCTAGTAAAGAAGCCTAACGGCAAATGGCGAACTTGCGTCGACTTCACCGACCTCAACAAGGTGTGTCTAAAGGATAGTTTCCCCCTGCCGAGAATTGACCAGCTCGTGGACGCCACCTCGGGGCACGAGCTGCTAAGTTTTATGGATGCGTACTCGGGATACAATCAAATTCTGATGTACGGGCCGGACGAAAAGCATACATCTTTTATTACAGATCGGGGATTGTACTGCTACAAAATTATGCCCTTCGGCCTCAAGAATGCTAATGCAACTTACCAGCAACTGGTTAACTGGATGTTCTCCGAACAGATAGGCAGATTAATGGAGGTCTATGTAGACGACATGCTGGTGAAGTCCCATGTCGACCCAGACCATGTAGCACATCTAGCTGAGATGTTCGGCATCCTCTGGCAGTACCGAATGAAGTTAAACCCCCTCAAATGTTCATTCGAAGTATCCTCGGGAAAATTCCTAGGGTACATGGTTAACCAGCTGGGAATTGAGATCAACCCCAAAAAAATCCAAGCTCTCCTCGATATGAAGAGCCCAACCAACAAAAAATAGGTTATGAGGCTGAATGGGCGTATAGCGGCACTAAGTCGCTTCATATCAAGGCTAACAGATCGCTGCTTGCCATTCTTCAATGTACTCAAGGCCAATAAGAAGTTCGAATGGACTCTCGAGTGCGAACATGCCTTCTAGAGAATAAAGGAACATCTCGGGAAGCCACCACTTCTATCCAAACCTCTCCCACAAGAGATCCTCCTTTTGTACTTGTCCGTCTCGCAGTTCGCGATCAGTGCAGCTCTGGTTCGGGAAGAGAATGGAATGCAATGGCCAGTATATTACATGAGCAAGCGTCTGTTGGATGCCAAGATGCGATATCCGAAAATGGAGCGATTAGCCTATGCCCTGCTGATCGCTTCTCGAAAGTTGCGACCTTACTTCCATGCCCATACAGTTCACGTATTGACTAATTACGCGCTCAGGTAGGTCCTTCAAAAACCAGAGGCATCGGGAAAATTGCTCAAATGGGCCATGGAACTCAGCCAGTTTGATCTCCATTACAAACCAAGAGTAGCTATTAAAGGGCAGGCTGTTACCGACTTCATCTCAGAGTTCTCACATCATCTAGCGAGTGAGTCGGAACATCCCAACGAAGTCATCCAGGAAATTGTTCAAAATCTCTCGACCTGGACCCTCTATGTCGATGGATCATCGAACAGAAAGAGGGCCGAAGCGGGCTTTCTCTTGTTGAGTCCCGAAGGGGCCCGCATTCATGGCATCCTCCGGCTCGGTTTCAAAGCAACTAATAATGAGACCGAGTATGAAGCTCTACTTGCTGGACTCAGGTTGGCCAAGGAAATTGGCACAACCGCGATTAGCGTTCATAGTGACTCCATGCTGGTCGTTAACCAAATTTTGGGAGAGCATCAAGCCAAGGAAGATAACATGATCAATAATCTGAAAAAAGCTAAGGCCGCACTCGAGCCGTTCAAGCACTTCGCAATCACTCAGATCCCTAGAGAAAACAATTCTGTGGCAGATGCCTTGGCGAGGATAGCCTCATCATTAGACTCGGATGCACCAGATAGCATTCTTGTTTGATTAATCGAAATCCCCAGTATCAGCCCAATCGAATAGGCCGTGAATGTAACGGGTTCGGACTCATGGATGACCCCCGTTACTCAGTATCTCAAGGATGAGATCTTGCCTAACGATAAGGTCGAGGCAAGGCTTCTGCGAACGAGATCTGCTCGCTACACCCTCATCGGAGACCAGCTTTATAGGCGAGGGTTTAGTGCCTCTCTCCTCCGATGTGTGACCAGCAAAGAAGCAGATTATATCATGCGGGAGATACATGAAGGGATCTGCGGTAATCACACCACTGCGTGATCTCTTGCGAACAAGGTTGTTCGTCAGGGATACTATTGGCCCCGAATCCAAGATGACGCCTACAACTTTGTGAAAAGTTGTGATAAGTGCCAACAGTTCGAGAATATACCACGAGCTCCTTCCCACGAACTGGTAACCATGACTAGCCCATAGCCTTTCTCCATGTGGGGGATTGATCTCATCGGTCCATGCTAGTCGGTAAAGGGGGAGTCAAATATGCCGTGGTCGTGGTAGATTACTTCACCAAATGGATGGAAGCCGAACCGCTAGCCGCGATCACGACCAGAAAGCTCAAGGACTTCGTTTTCAAGAATATTGTATGCCACTACGAAATTCCTCATACCCTCATCTTAGATAACGGGAAACAGTTCGACAATGGGGAATTCAAACAATTTTGTGACGAGCTGGGCATCCATAAAAAATTCGCCTCAGTAGCAAGGCCACAAGCAAATGGCCAAGTTGAAGCTGTCAACAAAACCATCAAGCACACTCTGAAGGCCAAACTTGGCGCAGCTAAGGGGAATTGGGCTGACAACCTCCTTGAAGTCCTATAGGCATACAGAACTATTCCAAGAACCTCCACCTCGAAAACACCTTTTTTGCTAGCATACGGATGCGAAGCGATGATCTTTGTAGAGGTGGGAACTGGTTCACTTTGAAGGGACTTGTATAAGGAGGTTGACAACGAAGCACTTATAAGAGCAAGCCTAGACCTTGTTGAAGAACACCGTAGCAAGGCTTCGCTAAGGATAGCAGCCTATCAGCAACGCGCGAAGAGATTCTTCGATTCAAAGGTCAGGCGAAGAGACTTCCAGGTCGGCGACCTTGTGCTAAAGGAAGTTTTCTCGGTACCAGAAAACCAAGTGTGGGAATGTTAGGACCGAACTGGGAAGGTTCATACCGCATCGACAAAGTGATAAGACCGGGGACTTATTTTCTCAAAAGGCTAAACGATTCCAAGGCACTCCGAGCTTGGAATGCTGAGCACCTTTGACCATACTATAAGTAATTCCGAACTCAGTTTTCCTTGTAAATTAACTTGCAATTTATGTAAATAATTTCCTTGTAAAGTGTCATTTTGTTCGCATGTAATCTTGTTCTGTGTGAATGTGTTATGTTATCACACTTGTTTCAGTAAATGTAAGCAATCAGAAAGTACTCATGTATAATAAAGCGAACAAAAATTGTAAAAGCAGAAATGTATTTCATTAATGTGGAGTACAACAGACAAAATGACATAACTATAAGCCCTAATCCGGCTCTTAGAGGGCTGACCTCGTTGTCGTAGGGCTGGTCGGTTGAGGGTTTATCCTAGGTGTGTCCTAAACCTCCTGCTCGGGAGGCCACCGCTTCATCATCCTCCCGCACCATGGACATAAGTGTATCTTGCCAGTCTTCCGGGAGGTCGGACAAGTCAAGTCGCAGATTCTTCGGTCGTAAGGCATAAATAGAGTCGATTGCCCATTCGGCAGCCTTCTCCTCGACCTCCGCTACCTGATCTTGCATCTCTTGTGTTAAGGAAGTAACTTTTCTTGACTTTCCTAAAGTTCAACTTCGAGAGCTTGCCTTTCCTTCTCGGAGGTGTTCCTCTCTTGCTCTGTTTGTAAGACCTGCAGAGAAGTCGCTTTGAGCTCCTGGTCCTTCTCCCCGGCCTTCTTGGAGAGTCTGGCTATGGTCCTTTGTAACTCCTTTACTTCCTCTCCATGCTTCTCGAGCTGGCTTTCTGGAAGTCCACTGTACGAAGAGCTGCGTCTCTTTCGTTCAGGTACCTGTTCGCTGACTCAGAAGACATGTTTCTCTCTATTTTGACAGCTTTCAGGCTTCACTTGAGCGTTACGTTCTCTTCCTTCAGGGCAACACCTCCCTTCACGGCTCCCAGTTGAATCTTTTCCATGGACATTCACATGGAAAGAAGAGCCTGCGAACAAAGAAAGAAAGAGTTAGCTAATCAAAAGAAGCTAAAGGAAGTCCTCATTGAGGACAGTTTGTTCACCTTGCTTAAGTGTTGGACCGATGTGGACATTAGGCCCACGTCGCTGGAACTTGTGAACTGCTCGAAAGATTCTGAGAGTCCGCATTCCAATAGGGCGTATACCACCGACTGTAGGTACTCTGGTAGGTTCCCCAGCGAGCCCAGCACTAGAGTATCCTTCTTTGCGGACTCAACAGTGGTCCTGTCGTCTATAGGTTCCTTGCCCGACCTACTCGTGTCTGGCCGCAACCTGTTTGATTGATCGCCCTTAGATTCGGTCTCTGGCTCTTCGACCTGAATCCATTTCCTCTTCTTCCACTGGGCCATTGTCTTCAGCCTCGGGCGAGCAGGCGACGACTGGAAGACCTTCGTGGTTTGCATTGGCATGTCCTCTGAAGGTTGCACTTAAGAAGTTTCAGAAGGTTGCGTCGGTTAGCCCGATGTTGCGCCTTCTGCCGGAGGAACGTTCAAAGCAGCTTAGGCCGCTTTGGCTTTCTTAGTCCGAGGGAAATTGAGCGGCCTTCGTCGCGGCTGTTCTGACTCCTTCGGAGGCATGGTCGCTGCATGCAAAGCATCATTAGCCAAAATATCACTTTACACGACTATAAAGGGACCAGTTAGCAGGACTTACTCAATGGAGGCTCTAACGACGAGTTTGCATTGAAGAAATCGTATTTCCACAAACTCGCGGTCGTCATGAGTTTCTTCGCATCGCGCTTGTCCTCGGGTAGGGATCCAAAATGCAGGATCATACTTCTATTGAAGAGCAGCCCTAGGTCGGTCGTCTTGTTAACTGTCATAAAGGAAACATGTCGTTGGAAAAGCATATTTCGAGTGCAATGAACTTGCCAAAAAAAAAAAAAAAAAAAAGGGAGCCTACTCGGTTCTTGGAACCTGCAATGGCCATCATAATGAAAGAAGAAAAACTTCGTTTCATAGGCCCCCGCGTTGCTCGAGTAGCTGTGTATCCCATCGGCGATAGTAAGTCGCCTGGACAAGTAGTAAGAGTCCTTGTCTTTGCTCTTTTTCAAATAATACGAGCAACCGACCTCCATCGCGATCAGCTTGCCCAACCTGTTCTCTTGGCACGCTATGTACATTACAACGGCAATGATGTAAGCGTTCAGAGTCAGCTGCATCGGTGCGACCTCGAAGTGGTTCAAAAGCGACCTGATGAAAGGGTGGAAGGGGATCAGTCCCCCACCCTTGATGATCTCCTCGGAGACCACTGCCAGACCACTTAGCGGGTACCGCGATGAGTGTGCCACGTCGAGAAAAGCATCCATCTCGATGCCATACTGCTTTATTACCCTCTCGAGCTCATCCTCAGTAAGAACCGAGAAGACCTCGATAGGGATGTTTGGAGCACCCTGTGGGGACAAACCAGTTCCCTGTTCGGATCTGGTTGTTGAGGGGTCTATTTTACTAGTCTGCAAAAGTGATAAGCAGAAAGGTCATTTAGCCGCCGTATGCTATTTGTACGATGATGTGGGAGGAAACAAACTCCCTAAATTCCAAAGGAAACCCTAACGACATGATTTGAGCCGCCATTCATGGCTCGAACCCAACCTAAGCATCTCGTCTTCGATAGGCTACTGGAAGACAGACGCCATTCAACCATGGAAGATAATGAAACAAAAACTGGGAAAAACTCTTACCTCTCGAAGTATGAGAATAGCTTCCGCTTCGAGTACTGGAAAAATGCTGGTTTGAAAGACAAAGGTTCCAAGTTTGCGAAAATCTTTTACTCTCTAAGAAAAAGGCTCTGGTGACATTGCCTGAGAACGACTCGAGGTTTTTATAGCGTATGAATCGGCGTTTCAATTTCTTGGAATCGAAACGATGTTTGGGCGGCAAAGGTTTCTCACCGTTGATCACGGCCACGTGTCGCGCATCAGCGGGGAAGAGTGAGCGTCACGACTGGATAAAGTCAAACCTTCATCTCTTCCGTTGAAAAGCTCAAACGACGACCATCTCTCTTCCTCAGAGCATTAATTGCGTCTCAAATCTACATTTAATGCTCTGATAAAGGGCGTCGTTCCAACATACAACGCATTTAATATCCTGATAAGGCGTATTGTGTCAGCGCACAACGCATTTAATGCATCTGGCTAGCACTTATAACGCATAGGGCACATCTGTCAGCGCAGGGACTGCTTCATTAAATGCACCCATATCAAAAGGACAACAAGTGACGTCTGACGAAATCAGGTCGTTCATCCCCTGCAAACAATGAACATGCGAGGTCGTTCTTGAAAAAGTGCCATCCCGACCTATTTTTAGACAGGTCAGAATTTCCAGAATTTTCGGAATTTCTAGAATCTCCAAGAATCAGCCAATTACGGCATGACTTGTAGTTTCCAAGGTTCGGTTCTCAAACCTTAAAAACTAAGGGACTTCTGTTATGCCTGGGAACATAGGGCTGACGTGGCGCCCAGTTAAGTGCAAAAGGTCAGATCTCGGGAAGAGTCTACTGCCATTCTGGTGCGGCTGCGTCATGTGATCATGGTTACAGCTTGCTTCCGTCAGAATAATGGGTGCACGTCAGGCCAACAAGGAGTTGTGATGATCCCGCGTGTCCAACCCCTGCAGCAAATCACGTGAATTACTCTAAAAGAAGGATTTGCACGGATCATCCCACCAACTTACAGATTCAGTGATCATTACCTCAAGGCATCCCACTATAAAATGGGAGCTCCTCTTTCATTAAGGGATTTGCACATTTTACTCTTGAAAAAACTCTCTCTCTCTCTAGAAAAGACAATCTTTGATACCTTGTATCATCAGTGTAAAGTCAGTCGTCTAAAGCGATCGGACCATTATCATTAATGAAAACATCAGTGGACGTAAGATTTGCTTCCTTAGCATCTGAACTACTTTAAAACTCCTTTCTCACTGCATTTACTGTCATTTTCCTTTCCATTCACGTGTGTCTTTTAGGCCAACCCAACATTTCACATGTGCGTTTCGTTGGTGTCAAAATCACACATCAACACTCTTAATCTCAATATCGTTTTCCACAAACACGCAGTAAAAATATTTTTTTCTCCAACAACCTTTTTTTTTTTTTTTTTTAAATTCCAAAAGCATTTTTATTCTATTAATATTTTTTTATTTTTTTGAAATGTATTATAACTTTTTGTTAATATTATATACAAAAAATAAAAATTATTTAAAAAAGTTTTTCCCAAACCTAACGGTCCATTAGTTTCCTTAGCGCTTAAGTGGTCTTCGGCGTGTAAAACGAGCAGTGGTTTCAAACGACGCCGTTTTGTCAGCCATATATTTCCTCCACGTCGACTGCTGAAAAGAAATTCCAAACACAATTTTGTTTTTTCCAAGGAAATCCACTACACTTCATTTTCCGGGAAACCAAACATCGCCAATTCCGGCCACCATGTGGGTGCAGATTCTCTGCGGTCTCGTACTTTACAAATTGTTCAAGCGAATCTTCTACGACGACGACGATTTGGACGTCGAAACCTCCGATTCTAATGCTATTTTCTCAGTGGCTAATAGGTTGAATTCATTACTTTTTGATGTATTATCGTAAAAATTCTACTTAATTAAGCTTAATTTTATAGATATTTTGGCTTCTTTGTTTGCTGAGACTGTGAGAAATGAAATTAAAGCTTGGCTTAACTGATCTCTTTTTTTCTTAATTAAATTTATTTGATTAGAAAGCTATTTATTTATTTATTAATTTGACTAATTTGTAGATTAGAAAAGCTTTACGGAGGAAAGGCATACGTGGGGCTCCGAATTCCGGATCCGGATACCGGTTCGCGACAGAATATTGATATTGTTCTTGTTACTAAAGGGTAAAGTTTTAATTTTTATTATTTATATTGTTGTTCAATTTCTTTTTTTGGCTGATTAATAGAAGAATTTTTATTCCTACCATAGATTCTAGTAGAATAAGCTTAAATTAATTACTTGTTTTTTATGTTCTCTGGTCTTGCTGACATATTGGTGGGACTGGGTTAATACTACAGGGCCAAATTTAGCAATGCAAAAACTCATAGTGAGATAGAAAGTCTCATGTGGGGACATAGATTCTTACACTTTAAATTCCATTCCTTTAACACATTAATGCATGAGTTAAATTTGTATCATAAGTTGACAGAAGGTCGCAGAATTCACTGTCAAGCGAATTCTCTGGAAGACAAAATTTTGTGAACTCCATATACTCGTGGTGCTGATTTTTAACTTATGCATTTAGAGTTTAGGAGTTGATTTAAAATAATAAAAAAGCGGATAATGAGTGTATAGTGAAATATGACTTGTGAATTGTGAATTTCAAGTTGTGGTAGCAAAATCCTAGTTTTTTTTCTCTATTTATTATATTTTATTTCTTTTTTCAACTTTCTTGGCGATATAATAATGCTTTATTACAGGGAGGCAGTGGTGGTTTCTGTGAAGAATTTGTCAGGAATTGTATCAATCAACAGAGATGGCAGCTGGGTTTTTGAAGGCGACCATCGGCACAGATCGAGGCAATATCCTGATCCTGTAAGTCATAGTTCTGTGTGTCTCTTCTATAGCGGCTTAATTAGGCATGCTTCTAGTATTGATAGTGCCACATTGCTACCCTTAAAATTCAATAACTGTTATCTGTTATGAAGTTATGACTATAAAATTTATTGATCCTTTTGTGTTGCAGTGTCTCTGTCTGTATTAACAGCGTAGCATTCTATATCTTATTCATATCTCGAACTTCATATTTGTGGGGCAATTTAACTTGTAACTATATTGTAATTGTTTGAATGATCTAAAGTATTATGTTGGTGTTTTTCATTTTTAGAAATTTGTTTCCATATGTTGTGAAATTAGTTGTATTTTGTTGTGTAGAGCTCCTTTATGGAACACTTGTTCTCAATTATTTCAGAAGATGTTTTGATTGAATTTTCAATTATTTCTTTTAATTTGGTTTTCTTCATCAGTCCTTAAGTCTCTGATATCTGTAGCTTTACGGAGGAATACACACTGATTTCGTTTTTTTCTCAATAATTTGATTTTCAGTAATTTCTATGTCTCAGGTTGCGGAAGCTAAAAAACAAGCTTCAATTCTTGAAGCATATCTTGAACAAAGGGGAGTTGCCCTGCCAGAAGGATATTTCTCGTACAAAGTGATACTTCCTAATCCAAAATTTAGGTATGTGTTTGTATCTTCATAATGGTGTGCCTAGGGATGCAGTTTAGTTTATTCTGCTGAACGTGGGGAGCTTTGATGTACTTTTCAGTTGCTTTAACTGATGAATGCATATTGCTTGATAACAGAATTACTGCTTTTTTATTGTCCTATGCTCTATTACTGTAATTATCATGAAATTTCTTAACCAAGAAATTTATTACTGTGGTATTGGTGATAAATGTACTGTGTTATTTGTATGTTCGAAGCAGTCTGAGACAGGCTGGTTTTTTTGGTAGAAAATTTCTTAGTGAAGCACTTGACCTAGCAGATTATTGTTCTGATAGTCAACATAAATATTTTGAGATGAGGAAAATTTTTATTGCCCATAAATAGTATTTGCTCTGAGAGAAAGATGAATGATTTTGACTATGACATTGAAAATATTTTCAGAAAAGAAAGTTGCAAAATTTGGAATCCATTTTGTTAGTTATGCCCTTAAGTGTGCTTATATTCTGAGGGTGAAGTACTGATTGTATCACACTTCGGTGTTAAAATATTTGTGGATAGTTCATTGATTAACTTATAAAATTTGGTTTTATTTTTCTAGCTCCATTTATTCAAGCAATTTTCCGCCCGAGGTGATTACCTTTGACCAGTGGACCCTATTGAAACCAGAACAAAAAAATATGCTTTCAGGCTGGATTAAGGGTGCCTTTCGTGGTGGAAAAAAAGAGATGCAGGAATCTATTCATCAGCAACTCAATTTCATTTTCTCCACAGCTCCAATCTGGGACAGGTTTTATTTTTTACTTTTTCTTTTTCCCTTTTTTTTTTCTGTACCTTGATATTCTGTGATTGTTTTGTTTGCATATTATTGTATTATATTTATGTCAATTAACTGTTTGGTGGATAACATGGGTACCAATCAAGAAAATCCTAGTTGAAAGATAGAGAAACCTGCAATCGAATCTTCTGCGTCATTTGTATATTAGTCTTGTATGTAACCAATGACACTCAATAGTAGAGACTAAAGCTCTTACAACAACAGTGATGAAAACAAGTTTGTGGTGATTACTTGTTAAAGTTATGATGACTAATTTTTTTTCCATGGATTTCTGGTCCACCTCCCTGAATNCTGTAGCTTTACGGAGGAATACACACTGATTTCGTTTTTTTCTCAATAATTTGATTTTCAGTAATTTCTATGTCTCAGGTTGCGGAAGCTAAAAAACAAGCTTCAATTCTTGAAGCATATCTTGAACAAAGGGGAGTTGCCCTGCCAGAAGGATATTTCTCGTACAAAGTGATACTTCCTAATCCAAAATTTAGGTATGTGTTTGTATCTTCATAATGGTGTGCCTAGGGATGCAGTTTAGTTTATTCTGCTGAAAGTGGGGAGCTTTGATGTACTTTTCAGTTGCTTTAACTGATGAATGCATATTACTTGATAACAGAATTACTGCTTTTTTATTGTCCTATGCTCTATTACTGTAATTATCATCAAATTTCTTAACCAAGAAATTTATTCCTGTGGTATTGGTGATAAATGTACTGTGTTATTTGTATGTTCGAAGCAGTCTGAGACAGGCTGGTTTTTTTGGTAGAAAATTTCTTAGTGAAGCACTTGACCTAGCAGATTATTGTTCTGATAGTCAACATAAATATTTTGAGATGAGGAAAATTTTTATTGCCCATAAATAGTATTTGCTCTGAGAGAAAGATGAATGATTTTGACTATGACATTGAAAATATTTTCAGAAAAGAAAGTTGCAAAATTTGGAATCCATTTTGTTAGTTATGCCCTTAAGTGTGCTTATATTCTGAGGGTGAAGTACTGATTGTATCACACTTCGGTGTTAAAATATTTGTGGATAGTTCATTGATTAACTTATAAAATTTGGTTTTATTTTTCTAGCTCCATTTATTCAAGCAATTTTCCGCCCGAGGTGATTACCTTTGACCAGTGGACCCTATTGAAACCAGAACAAAAAAGTATGCTTTCGGGCTGGATTAAGGGTGCCTTTCGTGGTGGAAAAAAAGAGATGCAGGAATCTATTCATCAGCAACTCAATTTCATTTTCTCCACAGCTCCAATCTGGGACAGGTTTTATTTTTTACTTTTTCTTTTTCCCTTTTTTTTTTCTGTACCTTGATATTCTGTGATTGTTTTGTTTGCATATTATTGTATTATATTTATGTCAATTAACTGTTTGGTGGATAACATGGGTACCAATCAAGAAAATCCTAGTTGAAAGATAGAGAAACCTGCAATCGAATCTTCTGCGTCATATGTATATTAGTCTTGTATGTAACCAGTGACACTGGATAGTAGAGACTAAAGCTCTTACAAAAACAGTGATGAAAAAAAGTTTGTGGTGATTACTTGTTAAAGTTATGATGACTAATTTTTTTTCCATGGATTTCTGGTCCACCTCCCTGAATTTTCTGATTCCTATAAAAAATAAAACAAAACTAGCAATAATTAACTTTCATACATAGAACTATCATCCTTGCTTCTGTTCTCACGGTGAAAGATGATTGTGATCTGATAAAATGGCCACGGTTTATTGTAGAAAATGTTGCTGGTGCTAGAAATTATCTCAAAGGTATGCAGACTCTGATGATGTAGGCAAAGTTTTTTTGGTGTAGATGTGTGGTCCATCTTTTTTCAAAGCAGAATTTGAAAAACCCATGTTCGTACTAAAATTGCATGTCAGCACATAGCTTTCATTTGGTAGGCTGCAACAGGCAAATTTAGGTTTTTAAAATGCTTAATTTGTTTATATTTCAATTTAATATATATATTTTTTTTACTTGTAATCTCTATATCAGGATTCAATGAACAAAGTTAATCTGTATTGTTTTTTGAAAATATATGTTAAGAGTCTCACACTCTTGCTTGACTTGGACAAGATCCTGTTTGGCATTGGTACCATGAGCAACATCAGAATCTAGAACGTTGACGATGCCCTTCACCTTTTAACTATTTTTGTTGATTGACTCCAATTTAAGTATATAGTGGTTGGTTTGAATAGCCGTAGGGTTTGGATTGTCCTTGGGCTTGTCACCTATGTTGGACATGTCCCATCCCACCAAGTTTATGGAACAGATAGTATAACATACTCAAATGATTGATTGTTCTTTGATTGAATTTTTTCCATCATTGATTTGATGTATTTTTTACATGTTTGCCACTTCAGGAAAAAAGATATAAATTTCCCTACTTATTTGCAGGTTGGAAGTTAAAGGTAATAAATATGTACTAGGTGAGTTTCTTGAATTTAAAGGGAAGCAAGAAGATACACAGGCATTGAGACCTATCAAAAGATCTAAAGTGAGCCGGTTGGTCATCCAAAAGACTAGTATGTTTGGATTAGGTATTCTCTCAATCATTTATGACGTTTCTCTTTTCTTCTACTTCCATTTGCATCATGGTTAAGGCTGGAGAGAGCTTGGGACTTTAAATCTCATGTTTAATCCATTCACCACAAATTTTACCAACTTCTGTCCCGTACTTTGACTTGGTATAAAATTATCCCTTCTAGCTATTAATGCTTTTTCATGTTATATATAGGAATTCTTATATGCTAACTATAATAAATTTCCTATTTGTCAATGAAATCAAAATTTATTCGGTGTCTAGAGAAGAAATTAGGTAAGTTTCATGATCTTATGATGCAAAATGCAAGTCATATTGTTGCCGCGAACAAAAGCCGAATAAAATGAATGTTTTGAATAACAATCAAGTACATGGCTTGGAGCCAGATTATTGTTTTGTTTCTTGACATGTAAGAGCTGGGTAAAAATGGTGGATTTTTATTATTTAAGGTTACCATATTATTTGCATTTCTCATAGAAGGCTTTTGAAGATGATCTAGCGGTGACAAATATCAATGTCCATGATGCTAAAATTGATCTAACTTTTGGCCATTTTGATCCAATAACTGCCTGACAATAAGAGTCCATAGTTCAGCCATCAGCTCTCTCACCTTCCAACCCTTGTGGGAAAAGAATACCTAACATACAGAGACACCGCAATCATGTTTATGCTTTTGTGCTTCTGTTTGCTCTTCTTATTCTTAAACTTCCTGTTCATGGCAATTGCAGCCCCTTCACGCCTCCAAGTTTTGTACTGTCCTCGTGATTATCGAAGTGAGGGTACATCAACTTCTTCGGAGTGGAAGGAAGTAACTGTGAGATCAAGTACTGAAGTTTTATTTCAGCCACAGGATTCTAACAAAGTCCGTAAATTCAAGCTATCTTCAATTCTCTCGATGCAACTGAGTGCCTAAAGATGCTTGTCTTGAATATGAAATCTTCATTGTCTGCTTTTCCAAAATTTAGTCGCCAATTTTCACTGTTGAATCTAAATCCTTGTTGATTCAATCAATGAGGTAATTGTTGATTTAGATATTTTGTAAATATTTATGTTGGAGATAGAACGAAAATTTATTTATCTCAACAGAAGAAAAGTGAAGATGAATCTTATCCTTATTGTTCTAGGTGTTTCTAAGATCCTTTTATTTCTTTGCATGGATGCACAGCTTCTCAATATTAGTATCAAGGACTCTTCTTATTATAGAAATAAAAAAATTGGAGAATCCAGGGCCCTTGGATTTTTTAATGAGATTTTCTCGAACTCACATTTGTAAGAGTTTAGCTTATGATTATCAGTCATTTGCTCAACATATATTTTAAACTGTTAATGTATCTGTTAGTGTATATTGCGATTGCGCATTATATTTTTATTCTTTTTGCTATAAAAATATGTTTCATCCAATGTTTTAATGCCTGATCGGTTCAACTGGTCGGATAGGAAACCAGAGCCTTCACTGAGCTGGTTACCCCCTAAAATTCATTTTTACATTTACTCTAGTTTGGACTGCGGTTGATCGGTTGAACCAGCGTACTGTAGTGACCTGTTGGTTCAATTGACCTGATGCCAAAACTGGGTTACAAAGTTAAAATCCCTAACTTCCCAAATCTTTATTCTTCATCTTCAAATCTTCGATCCTTCATTTTTTTTTTTTTTTTTTTTTTTTAATGTTGGGGTGTTTGAGTGAGTTTGATCAACTTGCATGCACCTCAATTAATCTTCGAGGCTCATTGAGCATTCTACAAGCCTAATATTTTAAGGTAAGTTACAAATGTGATAGATGATCCTAACGTGATTTAAATTTAGGAAGTTAATAAAGAGAGAAAATATTTTTTACCGCCAGGCCAACCCCTTGGTTTAGGGTTTCCATTTTTCGTTTCTTCTTTGAAAATCTGCATTTTTCATAACTTCAAATCACTTTTGCTTTTCTTCAATTTTGATGTGCAATTCATTTGGAAATATTAACAAAATTGAAGAAGATCAAATGTAAAACTGAGTCTACATTCTTGTTGGTTTCAATGAGATCTAGAGGTTTAAGAATGGAAGTGAGTTGACTCGATGAGTTGGTGAACATGATCATTGGTGAACCATAGTTATGCAGAATAAGAGGTAGGAGAAGTAGTGAAAGGGTAATGGGAAAATTATGCTTAAAATTTTCTTAATATTTATCATAATACATTTATTCCGAATGTTGAAAATAATAAATCTAAATGTTATATATATATATATATATATTTTAGTTTGAAGATCGGAATAAATTTTTTAAATAGTAAAGTTTTATTTATGATCATTACCATTTTAACATATATAATATTATTATTGCACAAGTTAAGAGAAAAAAAATATTAAAACACCTTTTTTTGGCTTTTTGGTTTTAAATATTGAGTTGAAATTTGGTGATTTAAAGTTATTTTATTTATTAAAATAAGATATGAAGTCTGAAGTTAAAAGGAGTAGTAAATTGTGAAACTTTGAGATATCTAATAAATTGATAAAAATTTATCTATAAATCTAAAACATGAAAAACAAGAGAAAAATTGCACAAAAATCACTTTTTCTTTTCTTCAATTTTGATGTGCAAGTGCAATAAAAAAAACCCATATGTTTTGCATTTGGCCACATTACAAGGGTGTGTTTGTTAGATTTCAAATTTGTAGGGACTAATTAAATTTAACCCATATGCTTTGCATTTGGCCATATTACAAGGGTGTGTTTGTTAGATTTCAAATATGTAGGTAATTAAAATTTTTAAGGATGTGTTTGTTGAATTTTAAACTTGTTAAATATGCTGATGTCACAGGTCGGATCGGTCAACCTGAGACCCAACCTCTTGACCAGGTCAAGGCCTGGGTTGGGTATAAAAACATTGGTTTTATCCCATTCTGTATTCATAATCCATCATTAGTCGTATTAAATCATGATAATCCAAGGCAGGCCATTGTTTCCTGCTTTCCAAAGATTTCAGGGTTTGTTGGGGGTTCCAATTTTGAAGTCAGGCTTGCGAAGCAAGTCTTGGGGGATTTTTAAATTCTTGTTCATTGTAGCTAACACAATATTTGATATTATAACTTCATAGAATTCAATGCAAAACTGACAAATCGACTTGTACCAATTTATCAAGGTTACAAAATTTTTTAACAACATTATTTGCCATGTGAAAGTATATACATATATATAGAGAGGACAATAGGAACCCTTGGCTGGTGGTGCCGGTGACATCGACAACAACCAAGGGCAAGGAAGGGGTGGAGTTGTTAAAGGCTTGTTGGAATACTTTTTATAAAAAATGAAATGAAAGGAGGAAGAGGGGATTTTTAGAGAAAAGAATGAACAGTTGTGAGAATTTAGAGAGAGAATTGGGAAATTATTTATATCTTCCGATATTTTAATTAAATAAACTACTTATTTTACAGTAAATATAATATCGGTGGGTGTGTTTGTTTTAGTATTTAGAATAGTATTTTTGAACTAGTAAGAGTTGGGTAGGAATAACGAGGTAGGATTTAAAATTTAAAAAAAACACCCTCTAGGTTTGTTAATTTACTAAACACCCCTATAATAAAAACATTAAAAATTACAAAAAAACCCCACCCACCCATTAAATACTGGCAGCTGGCCACCACCGTTGTAGTGTGGCTGGAGTCATCGTATCAGCGCACAACCGGTTAGATATGGTCGGTCGTTCGCTGAGATGACCTTTTCCAACCAGATCCATCATGGATCTGGCTGGAAAATGCCATATCTATAGCTAGATCTAGCCATTGACGACTATCGTTGATGGTCAACGACAGTTGTATCTTGGCCGTCATTAATGACTAGCTACGGCCAAAGATCTGGCCGGAAAAGACTATAGCGGTGCACTACCGGCCAGATCTAGCTGGTAGTGTGCAATTATACCAGATTCCGACCACCTTCCCCCGGTGGTGGTCAGAATCTGGCAAATGTGGGTGGTGGGGGTGTTTTTATCAATTTTTAAACTTTTATTTGGGGGTGTTTAGTTAAATTAACAAACTTAGGGGATTTAAAAAATAAGTGAATATAATATAGTAGTATTTTCAGAATAGGGAAACAAATGTGTATTTTGAAAATAGTAGAAATAGGATAAGGGAAAATATTGAAACAAATGGACTCGGTAACTTTGAACCTAAGATAAAACTCACACTACTATAATATTTTAAGTGTAAACGACATGTTCCCACCCAAGGTTTACTAAAAGCCAATGTTAGTACTCCCGGTTTCATAAATTCCACATTCCTACCCTTAAATGGACGTCGTTAGTGACAGATAGGGAGCAGAGTGGGCTTTTACCAAATTGCTCTCAGACCTTCTTCTTCTTCTTCATCTCCCCTCATCTTCTTCACTGCCGCAAACATTTTGGCTGCCTCCCAACCGGTTTTCTTCACCAATCACGACAAAAATTCTTCCCCAACATTGATTGCACCTTTCCTAGCCTTGTTTAACCGAAAAGCTGACCGAATTGCACCATTTTCCTGCACCCACACCCTCACTGCATGACTGCCGATCTCAGCCCAAATCGGCCTGATTTCGGCATTGTCTGTACCCCCCGACCCCACCATCTTCAACCTTTTGATCCCCCAAACAAAACCCCTAACCTTCTGGACCTTTTGATCCCACCGTCGTTGGCCGCCGCCCTCCAATTTGTGTCGCGCGAACATTCTTCCTTTTCAACTAATTTTGTTGTTAGAAACCTTCCCTAAGACCACCACTGTGCTCACTGGCCAACCCCTACCAAAACCCCTATCATCCCTGACCATGGTAGCTCACCATTTGTTGACCACCACCCAACTTAGGGTTTCGCAATTTTATCTATTTTTGGGTAAAATTGGAGTTCGATCTATTTGATTGATTTTGGAAGTGTGCTGAGTGTTTGATTGGTTGGCTGTGATTTTGAGTTGTAATTGGTTTTTCTAGCCATTACCACAACTCTTTTCCACATCCCTCCACCTTGCCCACCAACTGTTTGTTAAATTTCCCCAATAAAAAACCCTTCAGTCTTTGCCCAAATGTGCAATCTCCCATTAGTGTGCAGTTTCCTTATTAGGGAGCTGGTTGAGATGACCGGGAATGATGAGGAGGATGGTTGGGAGGTGAAATGGACCAAGGGAGTTGCAGTTTGATTTTGCAGATGGCGCCAAGGACCCGCGGCGGCATTGGTTGGAGACACAAAGTTGAGAGATGTTTCTGCAAAAATTTAAAATACAGTAAGTGACTAATTTAACCTTTAACTGTTAAAAGAAAGGAAACATAGTTAATTTAAGGACATGAATCTAGAATTTATGAAACCAGGGATACTAACTTGGGGTTTCGCTAAACCTTGGGTGGGAACATGTTGTTTACTCATATTTTAATGATATATGCTACTTATTTATAGCACCTGAATACAATACCAATAACTTTAAGCCCGACAGATAAATAATGCTTAAAAAAGTGTTACATATAACTGTGTTAGTGTAAATAGGATACATTCAGTATCACTTTTTTAGCATTATGGTATGTGCATAAATAGTAACATTTATATATGAAAGAGTTAAATACATGTTGTTCCTTGAGGTTTTGCCTAAGTAATTTAACATCCAATAAAATTTGATAGTAACATTTAGGTCCTTGTAAGCTAGGTAGCACTTTTTAAATTTTATTGTAACAGTCTAAAATATGCCTCTAATCTTTTCTATTTTAAATGAAATTAAAAAATATTAGATTTATAAAAAAATATGAATGGCTATTACCTGACAATTCAGGTAAAAGTATAGAACAATTTTATTAATTATAAGAAATTAACAAATTAAGGGTATTTTAAACATTTATATAAAAGTTTTAAAAGGTTAATATGTGAGAAGGACCTAAATGTTACTATCAAATTCTCCTAGATCGTATTTTACTTAGGTCATATCTTAGAGACCAAAATGGATTTAACTCATACGATGAAAGCGCCATCAATTATCTAATGAAGTAACTTATATATAAGGGGGTGTTTGGATCATATAATGTTTTATTATAGGGATATATTATATTAACCGAAAGAAAGATTACCTTGAAGATTACTGGGAGTGTTTAGAAAATGTGTTTGGATGGTTCAAATAAATTGGTGAATAATATGTCTAGTTGGGAGGATAAATGGGTGGGTATGTTATATAGATTACTAAATTCCCTCCTTTTCAAATGTTAATAAAATAGTATTTTTTATTATTATTTTTTGAATCATTTAACTTCCTACATTTGAAATTTTGCTAAAATACCCCGACCATATAAAACTTTAATTTGTAGCAAAATTACCCCCGCCCACCCCAAGCTACTGCCGACAGCCAACCACCACCGCCGGTCGCTATCGGCAGTGGATGGAATGGCGCATGATTGACTGTATATGGCTAGCCGTGCATCGGCAAAGCCGGAAATGGCCATGGATCACAAATCTGTGGTTGAAAAACGGCTTGATCTATGGCCATTTCACAACCATATAATGCCAAATTTGGCTGTTTCTAGTGCACGATCCTACTAGTCATGCACCATTACAGCGGTTGATGCCGACAGCCTGAGGTGGTCTTGGGTGGCTGGGGGTATTTTGTTAACTTTTAAACCTTTTTGTGGCTAGGGTGTTTTAGCTAATTTCTCAAATGTAGGGGGGCTAAGTAATTGTTATTTGGTAAACATTTGAGGGCAATTGTGTCCAAAATGGTTTTTAATTAAGAATTAAGGACAAAATGGGTAGAAAAATTAGATTACCCCGGTAATGTTTCAATAACACCTCCTAACAAGGTAATAAGATTACCCCCCCACATTACCTATAGTAAACACTATTTACAATAAAAGATTACCATAATATTTTATTATTTGTAAACTAAACACAAAAATCTTGCAAAATAAATGAAGATTACCCCTATTATCTTATATAGCCCCGATCCAAACAACCCCTAAGTATTAAACTTTATGTTTTGCTTACAGGTGGGAATTTGGGTTCGGGTCCAATGGGATTGCCCAGAAAACTAGACCTAGGACCGGTCTTTGGGAGGACTAGTGCTATAGGGCTCAGGCCCAAACCTGGACAAAGGCCCAATAGGAGGGACCGATACTTAGGTTGGTCCCTCCTCCAAGGCTTAGGCCCAAACCCTCCCCCCTTATTTCAAAAAACACCCCTAGCAAACTCTCAATCTCTCATTCTCTCTACTACAATTCTTAAACTCTCTTATATTTATATTTATATTTATTAGTTTATTTTCATATTATTATTTATATTATTTAATTTCTTTCATTTTAGTTATTTATTATTTTATCATAAATTCATAATTGATTCCCAAAATTATGCATTCAAAGGATAATCCGCAAATGAGTTTTACGTTCCATCCACTGAATAAATGGAAGGGTTCGATCCATTTTCACCCTTTCTAGAGGCAGCAATTTCACAACCAGAAATGGCTGAGATTGTGTGCAACCAAACACAAGCGAGCTGCGACCACAGGCCCGATAAGACTATCAAAGAAGGCTGTGTCCGGGCTATGGCAATACTTCACCAAATCAAAAGGGGCAAAGCCAAATGGGTAGGGACAAGAAATGTGCGAGGTATCTAACTTTTTTGCAACCGTTATCAGCATTGAGCACTGGACTTCGACGATGCAACGACACCTCGAGAAGAAGCACCCCCAATTTATGCAACCCAAAGGTTCTAGTTCAACTTCAACTGCACTAGATAGGCAAATTCAAACTCAACTTAATTTTAATCCATAATCCTCAACTCTCTTAGATTGACAATACAATGTACTCAAAGCATAAGAGCCAATAGCAAGATACATAGTTGCTATAGACTCTTCTCTTTTTTTTATTTGAAAATCTTTTTTTTTTTTTTTTTTTGTTTAATTGATTAAAGATGCTTTTTGTCCAGCTTATAGCCCTGTTAGTAAAGGTGCAAGTAGAAGGGACACACTAAAACTTTATAATAAAATTAAGAGATCAACTTAAAATATAATTTGAAAATTTTAGGAAGATATATATTGCACTTACTTCAGACATATGAGCTGCTAGATCAAAAACAAATTTTTTGAGTGTCACAATACATTACCTAGATCATAGTTGGCGTCTACAGCAAAAATTGATAGGTTTTAAACCATTATTTGCTAAACATAGCACTAAGACAATTTATTTTACAATTATTAAAGTTTTGCAAGATTATTTATTAACTAAGAGAGTTGTGGCGCTAATGTTTGACAATAGAACTGCTAACACCAAGACAATTTCTTTATTAGAAAAGAGATTGGATCCGCATGGTGACGACACATTTTTTCACCAGAGATGTGCTTGTCACATCCTCAATTTGATTGTTAAAGCAGGTTTAGAAGCTATACATTTGAGGATTGAAAAGGTGTGCATGGCTATCGGATTCATTGGTGGTAGCAATACAGGATGGATTGAGTACGTAAAATATTGTCGCCAAGAGAACTCGTCGATTCGACCAAAGAAGTTATGTACAGACATGCTTGTCCGTTGGAACTCCACATACTTGATGTTGCAAAGAGTTATGCCAACCGCAAGACAAATTACAGATTTCGTCAACCAGAAAAGCTATCCGGACGAAGTCATCAACGATTTGGATTGGACAGTTTGCGATATTTTTCATTCATTTCAAGTTTTTTATGATTCCAATAATACATTAAGTGGTATTTATTATCCTACTACTAATGTAGCGTTAGATATTTTACTTCAAATTTCCAAAACTTTTGCTAAATATAGATATGATGAAGATTCAAGTGACATTGTTTTAAAAACGGAAAAAAAAAATCAGAAATATTGGTTAGATATTCCATTCTTATATGGATTAGGTCTTACTGTAGATCCTAGGTTTAAATTACATGTATTTAAATGTAAGGTTACTAAGATAGGCCAGCATTTAGATTATGACTATGGTTCATATTTGATAGACTTTAATAGAAAATTGGAAAACCTTTTTTCTTTGTATGAGACTAGGTACAATGGAACTTTGTATGAGACTAGGCACAATGGAACGACCAACGCCAGCAGAGACGACTAGGACCTTGATGAAGAAATTTATCAAGGATCGAGCATTTAGACGTATATGGAACATGGCGGAAGTAGCAACTCTAACTCGTGTAGACATGGTCCAAATGAGTTGCATCGGTACCTACAAATGGACATGTTCTACATGACGAAGAAGGAGAAACATGAGATGTACCTACTTCAATGGTGGAGCCTGTAAGTAATTGATCTATCATACGCAGCGAAAAACAAAAATTCAATCGGTAAATCAATTACCTTTCTTTGCTTAGATCCGAGTATAAATTATACCATTTACATGTTTATAAACAAAAAATCTGTATAAAATAAATCCATTAAAGGATTAGAATGCTTACGTATGTTTGGAGGCTCTTTCGAATATCTCTGATTTCAGACAGGAACACTGTTCACGGTTACTGTTCACCATCTACTGTTCACATGATTTTTTGCCAATTGATCCAAAGTAGGATCGCACTCACGGAAGTCCACACGAAGATAATCCGTAGAACCCTTGATTATTTTGCTAGAACAATCAAGGGCTTCAAGAATAAGAAAAGAAGAACAAGAAAAGTTTTCTTCTTGAGAGAGAGAGAGATACGGTGGCTAGGGTTTTGGTTGAATAAATAATTCCCCATTGTTTTAATTTTAAGTTGCACTTATATAGTGCAACAATTAAAACCCTATTCCACTTAGGAATAGCCATGGGCTCCAACCCTAGTTCACCCTTACAACCAAACACACCCTTTATGGTATTTTAATTAATTAATTATTATTATTATAATTAAAATCAATTAATATATAATAATATATTAACATTCAATTTATAATAATAATTCATTTAAATATATATATAGATATATTTAAATATAATCTCACTAATTTAATTTTAATATTAAAATTAAAATTAGTATTAAAATTCAATACAGGCAACTACCTCAGAAAATTTAATTACACTGTAAAATTACCAAAATACCCTTTCGTCCTAAAAGACGAAAATACCATTCTCATAAATTGATTCTTAAATTATCTTCTAAGTGTGTGACTCGTAGGCTCCTCATCATATCGGCAATGTGTAGTATCGCGATTAACACTAATTAATCGTCTCACTACACACAGACCAAGATTGACCTCTACCAAGGCATCATGGCCACCCGATAGATTCGGATTCAATGAAACCGCAGCCTGTCAATGATTTGGTTACTGTGCAATCAAATCTTTTCATTAACTGTTATCTCATCGAGATTGAGGTGCAGAAATATTGTCAACCTTAGATATCCTCGACATGTTTGTATTCAGTTATTGGACCAATGATAGGAATATTAAATTGGATTGAGCATCAACTCAATCCCACTGTGGGCACAGATTTAGTGTCATTGTCATTTACTAAATTACCCAATGAGATAACTTCTCCCATACCTAGGAGTGATGAATCTTTTGTCGATCCACCATAGTCTCGATACACTTCTCAATGTAGCCAATCACTACCGTATTGATAGCTCCGAATAGAACTACATTGGGCTAGTGTCAAACTACACCAATTGGTGCACAAGGCACTCCGGTGATCTCAAGTCTAAGGATCACATGCACCACCATCCGTTAGAGGATTTATTCCATAGACACTAGGGTTACCATCCATATGGAATCATCTGGTAGGTCTATCTAGTAGTGAACTTGTCTCTAGCAAGCACCCATGTATTGTACTAGTTTGTCAGAAAACAACCTTGACAAGTGAGATCAGTCATTGCCTTTCGACAGGGTCGTTCAACACTATGATAGTCTTACTATATTATCTGTGTCCTTGGTCAAAATAATACTAGGGCTACAAACGTTTCTAGAATGGCCACCATATGTGATCATAAGGTTTTCACTATCAAGATTTGAAATACTTGATACCTTCATCACGGTTCTACCATCCTATGGACATATATCATTACATACACAATATAGAAGAATATACCTTTTATTGATAAATAAACATTTATTACAGAATCAATTTTACAATAATTGATTGGCATTAGGGCACCTACTCTAACAATCTCCCACTTGCACTACAACCAATTATTCATGTATTTAATACCGAATGACCTTAAGTGTTTTTCATGCTTCTGCTACGAAGAAGCTTCGTCAGTGGATCGGTGAGATTGTCATCAGTATGCACTTTACTGATCTGTATATCTTTCCTCTCAACCATTTCTATGATGAGATGAAAACGTTTGAGTATGTGCCTGGACTTCTGATGAGATCGTGGTCCCTTTGCTTGAGAATTTGCTACATTGTTGTCACAATAGACATCTATCGGATCAACAATCGTGGAAGCCACACCAAGTTCAGTGATGAACTTCTTAATCTAGACTGCCTCCTTGGCTGCATTGGATAATGTAATATACTCAGCCTCCATTGTAGAGTCCGCTACAGTGCTTTGCTTGGAGCTTCCAGCTCACTACACCCCCATTGAGACAAAATACAAACCCTGATTGCGATCGATAATCATCTTTATCCATTTGGAAACTAGCATCACTGTATCCTCTTACAGTGAGTTCATCTTCCCTTCCATAAACCAAGAACATGTCCTTAGTCCTCTTCAGGTACTTAAGGATGTTCTTGACAGCTATCCAGTGACACTCACCTGGATTCGATTGATATCTACTACAAGTACTTAACGAACATGAGACATTAATCCGAGTACATAACATGGCATATATGATGGATCTAGCATATGAGATCCTCTTCATTCTGTCTTTCTCATTGTGTGTTTTAGGATACATATCCTTAGAGAGATATACACCATGTGACATCGGAAGAAATCCCTTCTTGGATTCTTCCATATTGAATCTCTTCAGTACCTTATCAATGTATGTACTCTGACTTAGGCCAAGCAACCTACGTTATCTATCTCGGTAGATCTTTATTCCGAGGATGTAGGCTACTTCTTCTAGGTCTTTCATGGAGAAGCAATTGGATAACCAAGTCTTTACCGACTGCAAGTTCTGTATATCATTCCCAATTAGAAGTATGTCATCGACATACAATACTAGAAATGCTACTGCGCTCCCACTCACTTTCTTGTAAACACAAGGCTCACTTCGTTCTTGATAAAACCAAATTCTTTTATGGCTTCATCAAAACAAATGTTCCAGCTCCTTGAAGCTTGCTTGAGTCCATAAATGGATCTCTGCAACTTGCATACTTTCTCAGCCTGCCCATCAAGAACGAAACCATCGGGTTGGGTCATATACACATCCTCTTCAAGGTTTTCGTTCAGGAAAACTGTTTTGGCATTCATTTGCTAAATCTCATAATTATGATATGCAGCAATCGCAAGCATAATCTGGATGGATTTAATCATGGCAACCGACGAAAAGGTTTCCTTATAGTCAATACCATGAATTTGTTTGAAACCTTTGGAAACCAGTCGTGCTTAATAAGTGTACATATTGCCATCCATGTCAGTCTTTTTCTTAAAGACCTATTTACACCCAATGGGTTTTAACCTTTCAGGTGGTTCCACCAGAGACCATACTTGGTTATGGTACATAGAATCCATCTTAGATTTCATGGCTTCAAGCCATTTAACGGAATCTAGATCCTATATAGCGTCTTCGTAGGTTCTGGGTTTATCGTCTTGGTAGACAAGTACGTCACCATGTTGAGTCATGAGATAACCGTATCTTTCAAGCTCATGGCATACTCTCCCAGATCTACGTAGCTCCTGTGCTACTTGAGATGGTTCACTTTGATCCACAAGTTGTGGAGTAACCTTCTCCTGATGTTCAACTCCTACTTATGGCACATCTTCCTGTCCTTCATCTAGTATATCTTTTCTCCCACTAGTACTTTTTAGAAAAAATTCATTTTCTAGGAAGACACCAGTACGAGCAACAAAATTTTTGCACTCTTCTGGATGGTAGAAATAGTATCCTTTGGTCTCTTTAGGATACCCCACAAATATAAATTTGTAGGATTTTGGGCCCAGCTTGTTCGAAGTCAATTTCTTGACATAAGCTTTGCAACCCCAAATCCTTAGATAAGACAAATTGGGCTTTCGCCCATTCCATAGTTCAAATGAAGTCTTGTCTATAGACTTTGACAGCACACGATTCAAAATGTGAGTTGTAGTCTCTAGGGCATAACCCCAGAATAATGCAGGTAAATCACTAAAACTCATCATGGACCTAACCATGTCAAGTAAGGTCCTATTCCTCATTTCAGACACTCCATTGTGTTGGGGTGTATACGGAGGGGTGAGTTGTGATACTATCCCTCATTCCTTTAGGTATTAAGAAAACCCTGAGCTTAAATATTCACCTCCTCGATCCAACCGAAGAGCTTTAATACTTTTGCCTAACATATTCTGTACTTCATTCCTGAATTCTTTGAACTTATCAAAGACTTCAGATTTATGTCTTATGAGGTAGACATAACCATATCTATTGAAATCATCAGTAAATGTGATGAAGTAGGAATATCCACCTCTAGCTTCAACTGTTAGTGGACCACATACATCACTATGGATGATGCCTAACAGTTCAGTAGCCTTTTCACTTTGTCCTGTGAAAGGTGACTTGGTCATCTTACCTAAAAGGCATGACTCGCATACCTCAAATGATTGAAAGTCAAAAGGGTACAAAACTCCACCCCTTTGAAGTTTTGCAATGCGGGTCTGATTAACATGACCCAATCTACAATGCTAGAGGTATGTATGGTTTTGTTCGCTATGTTTAACTTTCTTAGTTTCAATGTTGAGAATATCCTTATTGTTCAAATCAAGACATAACCATATCTACTGAAATCATCAGTAAATGTGATGAAGTAGGAATATTCACCTCTGGCTTCAACTGTTAGTAGACCACATACATCACTATGGATGATGCCTAACAGTTTAGTAGCCTTTTCACTTTGTCCTATGAAAGGTGACTTGGTCATCTTGCCTAAAAGGCATGACTTGCATACCTCAAATGACTGGAAGTCAAAAGGGTCCAAAACTCCATCCCTTTGAAGTTTTGCAATGCGGGTCTGATTAACATGAACATGACCCAATCTACAATGTCAGAGGTATGTTTGGTTTTGTTCGCTATGTTTAGCTTTCTTAGTTCAACATTGAGAATATCCTTATTGTTCAAATCAAGAACATATAATCCGTTATATAACCTTGCAATTCCAAATAGAATACCATTCAAACTAAAGAACAACAATCCATTAGAAATCTTAAAATAATATTTTATATTATCCAAAGCGGATACTGAAATAATGTTTCTAGAAATTGCAGGTACAAAATAACAGTCTTTGAGTTCTAATAATAAGCTCGAAGGCAAAGACAAACAATAAGTCCCTACAGCTAATGCAGCCACATGTGCTCCATTTCCAACTCGTAGGTCCACTTTTCCCTTGGTGAGCAATCTACTTTGCCTTAGTCCCTACACATTAGTACAAATGTGAGTACCACATCCTGTGTCAATGACCCAAGATTTGAAGGAGAGAAGTTAATCTCAATCATAAACATACCTGAAGTCGAAACATCTGACTTCTTCTTGTTTGAGAGGAAAGCCTTGCAGTGCTTTCTCTAGTGGTCAGACTTGCCACAATAGAAGCAGACTACCCTCCCACCTTTCTTAACGCCACCCGCATGCTTGAGAGCATCATGTCCTTTAGGCTTGGCCTTGGCCTTTCCCTTGCCCTTACCCTTACCCTTATCCTTTCTTTTACTGGCAACTACCAGTAAAACAGGGTTGGACTTCTTCAAGTCTTGCTCTACAGTCCTTAGCATGTTCAAAAGCTCCGATAGGGTTTTCACCATAGTGTTCATATTGAAGTTCATTATGAACGGTAGATAAGAGTCAGGCAAAGATTGCAGAATTAAATCCACTTGTATTTTTGCATCCAACTCAAACCCCAAAGTCTCAAGCCTCTACATGTGCTCGATCATTTTGAGCACATGAGGGCCAACTTAGGCTCCCTCGATCAGGCGACTTCCAAACAGTGCTTTTGACACCTTGTACCTCTCATGTCGAGCATTCCCTTCGTAAAGCTCCTTGAGGTGTAGAATAATGGCAGCAACGTCCATATTCTCATGTTGCTTTTGCAGCACTGGTGTCATTAATGCCAACATCAAGCATTGAATGCCATCAGCATCATCAAGGAACTTTTGATAAGTATCCTGTACTTCCTAAGTGACATTAGGATCAAGCTTAGCCATGTATGGCTTATCAAGGATATACAATTTCTTTTCGGACTTAAGTATAATCCAAAAATTATGATACCAGTCCGAGAAATTGGATCCATCCAACCTGTTTTCTTTCTCGATTATCAATTGCAGGTTCATAATGCTCATTTTTAAGTGAATCTACAATTTAGAAAAGTAAAGTCAATATAATGTTTATTATTTCTTAATATGGTCTTTTGAATCCACCAGTATTGGTTCCCCCAACTCCTGGAAGGCCCCTTCTCATGTACCTAACTGTCCTAGAGTCATCAATGGGCTGTGTCCTCGGGCAACATGATGAGTCAGGCAGGAAAGAAAGAGCCATCTACTACCTCAGCAAGAAATTCACAGATTATGAAACTCGGTACAGCTCACTGGAAAAGACCTGCTGCGCTCTAGCTTGGTCAGCACACCGCTTGCGGCATTACATTTTAAACTTCACCACCATGCTTATTACAAGGATGGATCCTCTGAAGTACTTAGAAGCCTTCGTTAACAGGAAAAATAGCCCGCTGGCAGATGTTGTTATCAGAATTCGACATCATCTATGTCCTCCAGAAGGCAGTAAAAGGGCAAGTCATTGCAGATCAGTTGGCAGAGAACCCGGTTCCAGATGTTGAGTCCATGCAAACCTACTTTCCCGACGATTTTGTTCGCCTCTGAAGAAGAAAATAGGAAATAGCGTAGAGTGATGACTGCACTTCGAGTGAGACAGCAGCAGTTGCAGATGCTAGTCTCTCACTCTCTGCCAGTTCCATTGAGCCAGTTGGAGAGATTTACTTCTATTTAGTTGATGTTTTTTCGGGCTTTCCTTTGGGTTTCATACGAGCCAAAAGTAGCCTTCCATAGGAAGGAATAAGGTCCAGATGATGGGCTAATAATAGATAGATTGATTTACCGATAGCATAAGCATATGCCTTTTTTGCAGGACTGCTAGAATAGGGTTTTTCAGCTTAAAAAAAAGTTTCTTACGCAAGACATCTAAGGATAGCCAGTCGGTTCTAGCACTTTTTTCTTTTCCATTCTCGATATCAGTCCAGTCGATTGAATTAGATACACATATGAGGAAAAGGTATAACTATTTCTTAATATGGTCTTTTATTAAAAAAACACTCCCATTATTTTCCTCAAGCCAATAGCATTCACTATTAACTCGAGAAAGCTCGTTAGCTTTCCTAGTAGACTGAGATCCCATCTGGCCCATTTCAAACCTTCGCTGTGGCGAACAAGCCAAAATGGGTTGATTAGGTAGGCCAACAAACTTAATTCATACCAATTGATAGCTCCCACTACCAACCTCAAATGTGAAGTAAGCTAACAAGCCAATCACATAATTCAACGGCCTAGCCATCGTCTTCAAGTGTAATTCCAAGTATCAGTAGAGTGGACACTACGTGTCGCCATGTACACTCAACATGTATACTTCTCTACTATGCCTATGACGTGTTTATCAACCTTCGCTGTGGCGAACAAGCAAAACTATCATTTTAAGTCGATCCATCATCATTAAGGAAAACTCCAATGAATTTTAACCTCCCACTGGTAGAAGTGTACACTTCGCTGTGGCAAACAAGGTTCCGACGAATAGTGGTTTTATTAAAACCATGGTGATGGAAGGCATATGTGACTTAATATATCTTATTTGAGGGTTTTTATTTAATGTCTCACCAGATTATTATCTTTGTTAGAATGATATTGTTTGGCATGTTATTGAACATTCAACCTTAACATGCATTCTAAACAAAAAATTAAACGTGCCAATACATGGCCCACTAAAACTGATTTCCTCGAGCCTAGAGGAATCGATAAGTCAACCTAGGGTTTAAAAGTTAATCTTGTGTCTTCAAGTCATTCCTCTTCATAGCTCCTTCGTTTCTTCTTCACGATCATTACAAATAATTTTATAATAAAAATCCTATTCTAATTTACATCAATAAAATAGAAACCTCACGTTACATACGAGGGAAGTGAGATGAGGAGAAGAAATACATGGAGATTTAAGAGAGAGGCAGGACATGCATGTCCTATTTGTTTATAAAAATTACAAACAAACCCAATAAACAATAAACAATAGGTCTAAGGCTCATGTACCAGGCACCATGCAATTATCAAACAAGAACATTGCATACATTAAAAAATAATCAATTTTTGAATTGGGTGGGTTGAATTACCAAGTTTCCATCTTAAATGAGCAGAATGAATATTAGCTTTAAAGATTCAAAAAACTGAAATCTATCCCCTGTGTGAAAAACGGAAAGCAAAAACGGAATAGTAGGTTTCTTATCGCGGCACAGAAATTCTTTGCCCGGCGAAGTTCATAAAAATCCTATTCTAGTTTTATTTTGCCGCGGCGAACGTGAACTTCCAGAAACACAAATCGTTCCAGAGAGTTTTATGCCGTGGCGACATTTTATTTCGTTGTGGCTAGATATACTTTTCAAGAATTTCGCTGCGGCCTGATTCACTTTTTGCATCTTGCCATGGCTAAGTGTTATCTCACCGCGACTAACACCGCAAAACAGTGAATCAGGCACAATAACATCTTTTGCAATTTTTCACATAATGACACAGATCCAAATCAAATCGAATGCTTAAACATTCGACCAGGATACCAACCAACCAATACACATTCAATCAACACATTATTTAATCAATTGATTAATTAAGGCATTCAACATACAAATTTTTTCTAGATTTAAAAAAACACTTCAAATCATGCAGTAACATGTTATTAAACAAATATACATGTTATCAAACATCAATTTTACAATAATTGAATGGCCACCATATGTGATTATAAAGTTCTCACTATCAAGATTTAAAACACTTGATACCCTCGTCACGGTTCTACCATCCTAAGGACATATATCATTACGTACAAGAAATAGAAGAATATGCATTTTATTGATAAATAAACATTTATTATAGAATTAATTTTACAATAATTGATTGGCTCTAGGACACCTACTCTAACAAAGCCAAAATGCAAGTTGATTCCCTATTGTAGCCCAAATGGCACGGGACATTTTATCTGTGCTAGTTTTGACAATTGTATCCGAGTCAGCATTCTCAATTAGTGTCTGCATTGTCTGAGAAAGAATATGCTCTTTAACCAATGAGATGGTTAAAGTCATAACATGTTTATGGGATTTGACTCATGCAGACAAAAGACTACAACAGCATCCTGAAGATCCCAAACTACTCGACAACTTCAAAAACACAAGTTTGAACGATGTAAATTAATTTAATAAAAACAAATATATTTAATTGTTTATTTGTGAAGTGTGATTGTGTGAATATTATATTTATGTTAAAATTAAATTTATCTCTTTAATGTTAAAATTAAAAACACCCTAAATTTATAACCAATTAACCATTCATTTATATTTAATTATTTAATTATTAATTAATTAAAAAATTTACAAATCACTCTCCTAAAAGATTACATAAACCCCCCTATATAATTTTGATTGGGCCCTAATATATAAAAAATTAAGGGGTGTTAGTAATTTTCAAGGCCCATAGGACCTAGGGACCATTCCGAGCCCTGATATATCTCATGGGCCTGGGATCGGTCTCATGCCCATGAGATATGGTCCTTGAAGAACCGATCTCATTTTGGGACTAGTCTTTCAAGGCCCAATCTGTAATACCCAAGATGTCAAAGGTACGTTTCCAACTCAAAATATGTTAAAAAGGATAAAATCTAACTAAAGACAAAATAGTCAATTCATTTGGAACGGTATGAATCAATTATCCATAAAAGGGTATTAGGGGCAAAATAGTCATTTTGCCTATGGATAAACATTGCAAAAGTCAAGGATGAGTATGCTTAATTGCATTTAATGGCATTAATTAAGTAATAATTATGTTTAATGTCAAATGACCAAAATGCCCTTATATGAAGAATTAAGGACTTATGAGTTATATAATTAAAATAATTGGGCCAATAGTATAATTTTGGAAAATTAATGAAATATTTTCCTATAAATGAGAGGAAATTTTTTCAGCCGAGAGAGATATCATTTCTTCAACCTTTCTTTCATTTTCTCTCAAATCTTCCATGAAACAAGCTTTCTCTCTCTAAGTTTTAAAGGAGTTTTGCATAATTTTTCAAGGAGAACAAGATATAAGCTTTGGATATTCAAATTGAAGGGTTTAAGATAAGGATTAAAAACCCTAGTTTTGATGTGATTTAAAGATTTGAGGTAGATGTTGAGGTATAATGTTATATATGTAGGATTAAGGTGTAAAAGAAGATAAATGCAGAGGATTTGGTGGGGGAATTCTTTAAAAAGGTAAGGAAGAACCTCCCATGACTTTAGGGATTATGCTAGGGTTTGTAGATTTTAATGAAACCTTAAATTGAGGCTTTAAGACATAGAATTAGTAGATGGCAAATGTAGTTAAACTCATTAATTTTATTTATTGCTTTGAATTCATTATAGATGATGTTATTTCCATTTATGTTCTATGAGTTATTATTTAATTGAAGAAAATCAAGTATTGATGTTGATTGTTGCAAAACTTGTAGTACTAGAGGCCACATGGTGTTGAATGTTGCTATTAGAAGTGTTGATATGTTGTTTGTATTAGCTTCCAATGTTATAGCAATAATGAATGATTATGGGAATGATGTTTTACACTTCCTTTAAAATGTAAAGACTATTAAGGGGGAGTTTATTTAATCGATAAGTTGACCTATTTGTTAATTATCAATAGGAATTGATGTGACATAGTTTAATATGAAAAATTCGGATTTCGTAAGTTTAGGGGTTATGTTAAACATGCTTAAGTATTTCGACCATAACTTAAGTTATAAAAATTGAAATGAGATGATTCTTGAAGCACTAGAAATTTAAGACATAGCCCTATAACTTTTATATTTAGACCAAGAGCCAATTCATTTAGGAAATGGATGGAAAATGGCCTGAAGAATAAGCTTCTAGTTATTAAAGTTTAAGATTTAACATAATTAATTCTTATGATTATGAATTGATTATATATTGATGTGATCAAGCCATGTACTAATGTTTACCCATTAGTTAGATGATCTTTGAAAGATATACATGGTCATGATGTGAATGCATGATTAATGTTATGAAATGGCATAAAGATGCAATGTAATACATGTTTTAAGATGATGAATGTGAGCAAGAGGTAATGTAAATGGATTGATAATCCATAGATGAATCAAAAGTGTTAAGCTCACCAAAATATGTATTTACATACCATAAGATGTTAGAGATGCATATAGACATGATGAGAAATGCGTAAGCATACCCTCGTATACCGGTTGAGAAAAGATGAATATATGCTTTAAATGCTAAATAACGTGTAAGCACGCCTCCCGATGATATGAGCTCTAGATGAATTTAAGGCTAGATAATATGAAGTGCTTAAGATGCTAAGAAAAGTCCAATCGGCTAGACGTTAAATGATTCATATGCATTTAGTTGCATTACATGAGTTATGATGTTATTTACATCATGAGATAATTTATACTCATGTTAGATGATATTTAGATGTTATATCATGACATGTGATGTGTGTATACTATGTTTACATACTTATTTGTATGTGTACACATTGATGTTTATATAGCCATGGGATAAAATTAGGGGTGGGATAAACCGGTTCGATCCAAACCGAAAACTGAATCGGTTTTTCAGTTTGGAGAAAATCCAAACCGAAAACCGGACCGATTTCGGTTAAAAACCGAATGTAAACCGAACCGAATTTTTGGTTCGGTTACCGGTTTTTAAATTACCCTTTAATCCTTAAAATTCTTCAATGTTTTATTCAAGCCCCTAAATTCAAATATTTATTATTTTATATATAATTTCATACTATGTTTCTCTTTTATTTTGTATTATTGTTGTATTCTTTGTATGAAAAATACATTAACATATTAAATTACTTATTTGCAGATATTGAATCCAGAATATGAAATAAAAACATAATGAATTCAATTACACATAATTGAATAGTCAATATTCATTAATAAACTCAAATACATAACATAAAATTACAAAGTAAAAAAACTTAATATAACATAAATCATCTTCATCCCACAATGTTGGTGTTAGTGAAGTTTCTTGATTCCGCACTCCCCGGATTTGTTAATGGCACACGAAGAAGATCATCATCTACAATTAACAACTATAAATGAAAATAATAAAACATATGAACATTTAACCATCCAAAATGCTTCCACCCAAAGTCCAAAACCATAACACTCATAGCCCCCTTACGGCTTACACTCATCCATTTATCCACATTATCAACATTTGCACTTCAATATCTACTAAGATACCAAACAAATGCAAAATATGCACTCCATCACCAAACATTAAAAAACAAAAAACCAAACAAACGCTTTCTATGCACTCCACCCAAATACACTTAACACTCCAGTACTTGTTAAGAATCACTTTAACTTTGACCCTCTAGAGACTAATTAAGAATCACCTCTCTCTTTATGACAACTAATTGTTTTATACTTGGTTAAAGTTGTATATAACTAACTGATCCGCCAAATACAAATACAAATGTAGCAGATTTCATAAATTCATTAACAAAATACACAATTGGCCAAGAAGCTCAGGCACCTGACTTCTTTCAACAATTAATATCTTTTCAACTATATGCAAGTAATAGCACATCTCCAAATATGCTTTAACAAAATACCAATCTCAAAATCATTTACTAAAACCTCAAAACACCACAATTAATACACCAAAACTGAGACCAGAAACACAAAACCTTTGATCTGCTCACGCCTCCGGTGGGTCTGCTCATGCCTCACGGTAGGTCTGCTGAAGCCTCACGGTGGGTCGCCTCACGGTGTGTCTACTCATGCCTCACGATGGAGTCTTATGGAGTGTTGGGCACTGGCGAACGACGAATGTAGCTCACGGTGTGGATGGAGTAGCTCACAGTGGGTTTGTTGAAGCCTCACGGTGGGTCTGCTCACGCCTCATGGTGGAGTCTGCTGGAGTGGTGGGTGCTAGCGAACGACGAACATAGTTCACGGTGTGGATGGAGTAGCTCACTGCGACTGGACAATAGATGGAGTCAGCTGCTCTGCTCAGTAGTTCACGGTGGGAAACTAACGAACTGTGGATGGAGTCACGATGTGGAAGACTGGAACTGCCGGCGAACTTGAGTCTTGAACTTTGGTCTTTGGAAGTGACGAACAAACGATTGAGGATGATTTGAATTTTGAAATTTTCAGATTTGGAGAATGGAGGCAGAGAACAAGAGAAAGACGAAAGCGTGACTGCGTCTGCGTGAGGACTGAGGATAAATTTTTTTTGCTTTTATATTTAGGGTTAAACCGGTTTAAAAACTGGTTTTCGGTTAACCGATTTGAGTTTGTTTTCAAACCAAAAACCGAATCGGTTTTTCGATTTTTTGAAATCCCCAAACAGAAAACCGAACCAGTTTGTAAAAAAACCTAATTTTTGGTTCGGTTTTCGGATTTTTTATCCCACCCCTAGATAAAATGATGAAAATATATGAATTAATAAGAAAATGGAAGTATATCTGGATGTAAAAGATAAGTGGTGTGTTAACAAATGTGTTTAAATGAAGGTCAAATAGCACATTTATAATAAAATGAATCATTTCTTACTGAGCGATTAGCGCTCACCCTTTCATTATTGATTGCTTTGCAGGTAGACCAGAAGCAAAGGATGCTAGAGATAGTGGGGCTACACGTGAGGGGAGATGAATTATTGTCATCTTGATGTTTTTATCTTGATGTAAATAATGTAAATGATAAATGTTTGTGAAACACCTTTGGAAGCTTCCACCCTATAAATATGTTTTGATTGTGTAATTTCTAGATAAATTCTTGAAGTTTTTGAAATTAAAAGTTTGGATCCTATGTGACATCTTATATAAATGTTTTGGATATTATTATTATTATCATCATTACACAGGTTTTTCTAAATACAACTCGTTCTTCAGACATATATCCCTTGGATTCTCATTGAGGGATATTCAAAGGATACCTAACTGGAGAGGGGTTTTACACAATCCCAGGCCCAATTGGGAGCTTGGGACCGGGCCATGCCTAAGTCTAGTTTTGCTTATGAAATGTAAAATATTATTTTAAGCCAATGAGTGAATCCAACGGTATTCAAACACAGTTGTATCAAGGTGGTCTTGACTATATTATATATATATAAAGAGTAAAAACTCTTTATAGTGATACTCTATATAGGAATAAACTCTACATAATCATAAAAAATTCTAGTCCTAATTTGGGATAGTTATAAATAAGAATAAACTCTACATTGTAATAAGTTATAATTTTTCTAATTCCCATCTTAAGGAAAGTTGCCTCCACATAGTAATAATTATCTATATATTATCAAAAAATATATGTTATGTTACATTAAAGGTTTAAGATGAAATAAAATATTTATCTAAAGTTGTTTGAGACAATGATTTACATTTTAGAGTTGTTACCACATCTTTTACCTTGTTAGTATGTAATAACTTGCTAGCATGGACACGTTCTTGTTGAAGCCAAAATATTTTTAGCTTCTCAAGCATGTTTAGAGCTTCATGTCACGAAACTTTTTGTATTTCCGTACTATCATCCTTAGGATTATTTCCTTTATTTCTTGTCTAATTGTAGCAATGATTTCCTCTTTGGTTGAAGCATACACGATTTGTTGCTCATTTGGATGATCGAGGAAGTCATTAATATCCATTTGATTAGTGTAGTGAAATTGTCGAATCTGATCACTTAATTTTGCAGTGACTCTTTTATTTTTTTGTCAAATCTGATTACTCAATTTTGCAATAACTCTTTTATTTTTCTCGCCCACTTCATTTGTAACTTACAATTCATCAAAATCTAGAGTCATAATTTTGCAATGTTTAAAACCATTGGCAATTGTCTGTGGTTTCACATCAGTTGACCATAAATCAACTGCATTTATAGTTCCATCAATGACACTTATCTTTGTTGGTTCTAAAACATGGTCTTCTATTTATTTCAAAAGTAGGCAATTGAAGCACTGAATTGAAATTCTAATACTACTAAAATATGAATTGAAATTCTAATACTGTACTACTAAAACATGAATTAAAAAATAAGAAATCAAAACTATAATTTTTTTCATTACACCTCCATTATATTATAACTTCCTTATAATAATAAAATTAGTTAGTCCCACCATTATGACTATAGAGATGCCAAGATTATACTTAATAATCGTTGGATCCTTATATGTAAAATATTATTTTAAGCCAATAAGTGAATCCAACGGTATTCAAACACGGTTGTATCAAGACGGTCTTGACTAAAGAATTATATATATATATATATATACAGTAGAACCCCTCTATAGTTATGATGTTGGGACTAATTAAATTTATTACTATAAAGAGGATATAATTAATAGAGTTGTAGGTACAAGAATTATTGTTTTGATTTTTTATTTTATAAATTGTGTTTTAGTAGTATTAGGATAGTACGGAAATTGATATAAAAAAGTCACTGTAAAATTGAGTGATCAGATTCGACAACTTCACTACACTAATTAAATGGATATTAATATCTTATTCAATTATCCAAATGAGCAACAAGTCGTGTATGTTTTAACTGAAGAAGAAATTATTACTTGAATTAGACAAGAAGAGGAAGAAGATAATCTTGAGGATAATGGTATGAAAATACCAAAATTTCATGCCAAGAAGCTCTAAACATGCTTGAGAGCTTGAAATATTTTGGTTTCAACAAGAAGGTGTTCATGCTGGCGGCTTATTATGTACCCGTAAGATAAAAAATATGGTAACAACTTTAAAATATAAATCATTGTTCCAAACAACTTTAGATAAATATTTTATTTCATCTTAAACTTTTAATGTAACATAACATATATTTTTTGCAATATACATATAATTATTACTATGTAGAGACAAGTTCCTTAAGACGGGACCTAGAAAAATTATAACTTATTACAATGTGAAATTTATTCTTATTTATAATTAATCCAAGTTGGGACCGGAATTTTTTATGACTACATGAAGGTTAGTCCTATATAGAGTATCACTGTAGAAAAGTTCTATTAGATATATTAAATTAAAAAAAATTATTAACATAAACTTCATACGAATATAACAACATAAATTTAACTGTTGATTACCCAGAAAAGTCTACAATTAAGAACATTACAATATTTAAATATAGAAATTATAAAACATCAAAGTTTAAAATCCAGATAATGGATCGAACACTAGTACTAATATTTGAGCTATCATTCAATTAAAGTTAAAAAAAGAAGTGCATTTCTTTGTAAAGGAAAAAAAAATACATATCTCATAACCTGAATTTTTTTAATAAAAAAAAATTCATTTTCAATACTATGCTAAAAGTCTTGTTTATATACATATAGTATCTGAAAATACAAAACCAAGAGAAACCGTTAAACATCCAACACATATATATAATTGCATCAAAAGAGATTAAAAAAAAAAAAAAAAAAAACTAATATATATGCATATGATCATATAAAAGTGTAAATATATATAAATATAGTTGGTGTTTATTTTTGTCAAAGAGGCCCAACAAGGCCTAAGAAAATTTCAAGACCATTTTCGGGTATGAGTAAGGTATATTGGTTTTAACTATCTTTGGATAGTTACGTGATTTGATCAGAATTCTTAAGTGTATTGTTTAAAAGGTCTTAAGTTCGATTTTTTTTTATTATTAATAGGAATACTTACTAAAGCTCTCACCGGTCAATAGTTTTAGGATCCTAAAGAATTTATTAAAGTGTACTAAGCTGACACAAGCATCTCCAATCATTAAAAAAAATAATAATAATAAAAAAAATAAAAAAAAAAGAAGAAGGGTATATTAGGTTTCATTCAAAGGTCTTTTTTCTTAATCCTTTTTCCGACACCAATAAACCTAAGCCATTTCATGAAACATTTTTAGTATGTTGTGATGTGATAGGATAAAGTGTCCAATAGGGAAGTGACTTTTAGCCTTCAAATCGATCAGTATCCCCGTTGCTAAAATATACTTTTATTATATTTAAAAAAAATTCTCTTAAAACCTATTTAATACCTAAAATAGCCTTACTTAATCAGGTTCAATTAGGGTTTTTACTTGCATATTTTTTTTTTCCCAATTTCAAGCTTAATCAGAGTTTTTGTTTACATCATTTTTCCCTAATTTCTTTATTTAGGCTTTTTGTTTTCACCATTTTTTTCAATTTCAAATTTCAAATTTACTTTTCTCTTCTTCAAATTCATATTCAAATTCACCCCGTTGTATAATTATATTCTTCATAATATTAGTAATATAATTTCATCGAACAAAAGATTTTTTGAAATGAAAAAAATCTTTCAATGATTTAGAAAATTTAGATTTTAGCGGTTATTAAAAATTAAAAATAAAAAAAATAAAAAAAATAAAAAATGAGGGTACTTGAAAATTATTATGTCATTAAGGTTAAACTTGTCAAAGCAAAAAATAAAAATAAAAGAGAGGATAATGATCAATTTGATGAGAGCTAATCCATTTCTGTCCAATAAAGCTTATTAAAAAACGGTTTATTATTTTAATTTTCTTCCTAAATAATTATTTTTTATTTTAATTAAATGTATTCTAGGGTGTTCTTTTCTATAAAAAGAATATATATACCGTCATCCTCTAGTGGAATCCATGAAATAGTGATCGGAGAAAGAGATTATCTTCGGTGACTATATTGCCCTATCAATCGCAGCTGCAAATCGACGAAGACAAGGGCACACCCGCCTTCGACGATTTCTGAGAAGCCACCCATCCACTTCTTAGCATTAGCATGTAAGCTACTCATTGTGTGCTATTGCATAAATTTCATTATATATGACCTTCGTTACTGATATCGGTTTTAAAAGGTTCTTCCTTTTGGAGATTACAAGGGTTTATAATAGTTTTAAGTATTTGTTATTCTCTGTACACGTAGGTTACGTAGTTTTATTGCTTAAATTTTACCTTACTTGTCTTGGAATGCATGTAGAACCTTAGTTGGAATGAACAAGGGGTTGAACTTAGCTTATTAGCCCAATATTTTTGGCTTACTCCATTGTTTTACAACATAATTTATGCAAACTTATAACCAATCGATCAAGTGCCCAGGTTTCCAAATAAAAAACCCAGGTCCATACCCTGGTCTGGGTATACTGTTTATTAGCCTGACCGGGTCTACACACTGATAAAACTCTGAAATTTGACATCCATAGTTATTTCATGACTTTGAGAAAATAGTCTGTAAAAATGGGAATTAGGTTTCTATTTCCGAAATTAGTTGGTTCTCATTGTCAATTTGCGAATTATTCAGGATTTACTAAACTATTTCTGATTTTAAATTAATAATATAATTTTAATTTTAAGAAACTAATTAATATAAAGAGATTTGGTTGGGAAAACAAATTTCCTAACACTACAGTTAAAATAAAAATTTCGGCCTCCGCTGGTCACCTACTGTTTGTCTTCTTTAATTTATACTAACACTTCACTTCAGTTTTTGGCTCAAACTTCACCCATCTTTATCTTTATGGCTTATTGGCTTTTCTACTTCATCTTTCATAAGATTAGCGTTTCTTTATCTTTTGTACAATTAAGAGTTTTAGTTTTTTAATAATATTTTACTAACGAGATTTTAGTTGCTGTGAATTTTAATTTGTATTCATAATTTTGTGATTTACATTAGGCTTTTGTGAAAATCATTGTTTTTTTATTGTAGAATATGAAGTGTGCAATGAAGTAATTGAGCGGGAGAGAATTTTTGAAGATATAGTTGGCCATTTCCATTGAAAACATAGGGTATTTTTGTTTTTGCAGCTGTAGCTTCTGGTTTGTTTTATCTTTAGAAGGGTTTAAATTGTAGTAATTTTAAAAAGTTGATGTACTAGTTTGAACTTGGCATTCTTAGGTTTTTTGTTTCACATTAGATACTTTCAAAAATCATTTTAATTTTTACGTAAAAACGTTTTCTAGCATGTTTTTGTTTTTTTATGGCTAAGTTTTTGTTACCTGACTTCCTTAATGCAGCTTAACACAATTCTCAATCATGTCTTGGTGCACTATCGAGCCTGATCCTGGTATGATTCAAGGTCAAATTACATGTGCAATATCTCTTTCATTATATAGTGCTCTGGTGAAATTAATTACTTCGTTTGCATTGGAAGGATTAAATAAGTATCAGTTTGAGTGTTCTAATAATGGCAGAGTTGCAGAATCTTAAAAGCATTCTTAGTAGTAGCTTCCAATTTGGTGGTCATCTTTTTTTTTTTTTCTTTTTTTTCTCCCTTGAGTTATTTGCTTTTTTTCAATTTAAGCAAATTAGTGATGATACTGAAATATCATAGGCAACAGAAAGATAGGAATTTAGGATTTGTTAGTGAAGCTAAACAACTTTATGAATAGAGCCAGGAAACAAAAGGGAGGGGCTTGGTTTTCAGATGTGAGACTGAACTAAAGGAGTTGACTATCTCTACTAAATTTAGGAGTTGATTATCTCTACTAAATTTACTAAAGGAGTTAAGTGATCAGATTACTCTTTAACTGGTTCAAGGATACCTTTACCTGACTATCTCTACAAATATCGTTAGCTAACAGGCTCACTTTCTTCTACTTTACCATTTTTAACTCTGGTTTGGTTGCCGAGATTCGGAGAAGCAAGGGAGGGAGGGAAGCGATGTCATCTTGAAATGGTGTTGAATGATTTTACCTTTTCATTGAGAGAAGGAATTCCAAGAAAACTAAAAAGCTAGAAAGAGGCTTTATTTTCTTTCTAAAAAAGGTATAAGTATTTTGCTTAGATTTTTTGTTTTTTTAAATTTTTTGTTTTAAGGTGCAGAGCCGACTAATGAGGAGCATTGTGAGACAGTTGGTAAAGAAGGGTGGTATATACTTGACGAAAATCAACAGCATGTTGGTCCCTATGCAATTTCAGAGTTGCGTGGTGAGTTATTATTTAGTTTTTCATCATGGAACAATTGTCTTGAATTTGTGCTATGATTGTTTGTTAAAGAAAGAATCCTTGTGAAATTATCTGTTTAGTTGTTTGATTCTTGGTACTTCAAATTCACTGGTGAATATTTCTCCTCTCTTGAATTTCAGTTCTACCAGTAATCAATCAATAGCACGCTTTCAGGACTATTGTTCCATCTGTAACATGTCCAATTCCTCTAACGAGCTATTGAACCATCTACTTTGCTTATTTACTTCGCCTGGACAGAGCATTTCTTAAACGGCTACCTCTTAGAAACCACCCTCGTCTGGTCTCAAGGAAGAAGTGAATGGCAGCCACTGTCCTCAATCCCACAATTGTTGTCAGGAATTTCTCAACTCGGGGCTGCTTATTCCACTGCAGGTGAATACATTTTTAATGATTTTATTCCAATACACATTTCTGTCTTTAAGACTTGGGGTTTAATCACTCTTTTATTTTATGCAGAACCCCACAAGGATCTCAAGGATCATGATCAGGTGGCAAGACAGGAGGCAATAGAATCCACCAGCTTGGAAAGGGGATCTCTTCCCAGCTATGAACAGGAAGGTTAGAAGACCTGTTTTATTTGTTAATTTGATTGTTATAAGTTACATCATTTTTATTTTCTAGAAAATGTTTCTTGCCCTGTGATGTATTTTGCAGTACCTTCCAATGTTGATGATGAGTTTGAGAAATGGCAGAGAGAGGTTAGAGAGGCAGAGTTAGAGGCAGAAAAATTGAAAAACGGATCTGTTTCCAGCAATGTCGGCGGTTGCTCGGGTGGTGTTGATGATCACGATGGAGTTCCAGCATCCCCAGATGGGGAGGAAGAATTCACTGATGATGATGGTACTACATACAAGTGGGATAGGAGTCTTAGAGCATGGGTTCCTCAGGTTGGTGCTTGGATTTTGCAGTATCTTGTCGATTTTTATTTATGGATATATGTAAAATTTGTTGACCATGATATTAGATTGAGCTGGAAAAGTATCTTTTTCTTCTATTTTTTTTCCTTTTCTTTTTGTTAATATAATATTTGTACTTGGATTATCCTTAATTTTGCATTTTAGTTGTGAACTTTCATGTGCTTATTTGGGCTTGTCCCTAATTGCTTGAATGAGCCACTTCTGTATGTTGGTTTATATGAATACTAAAAGTCAGCAAATATTTTCTAGCTGAAGTAAATTTAGGAAAATATCTTGTGCTAACTGACTTTCATTTATCTTTATTCATTTATAATATGTGGGTGCTGCTTAAACTTCTATCCAAGGAAACCAATATTACTGTTGCATTCACTTGTTGAGCTGCAGAGGTGGTTTTCGGAAGTAGGAAGTTCTGGGAAATTGACTTGAAGAAGGAAGGGGACAGCAAGTGATTGATATGAATTATTATTTGCAGATGATATTATTTTTTTCTTGTCAGAGGATAGGGAGGGGATTGGTAGGCTTAATTAATTTAAGGTTCTATGTGTCAGTCTATGATCTTGAGAATGGATTCTGGTTTAATTTCAAATTTCCTCACTTGATCTTTTATGAGGGGTAGTGCCCCTTTTTCGATTTTGCTGAAAATATAAATGTATAACTTTTTGTTTTATAAGCATTGGCAATGCCTTCATTTGTTCATATGTTATCTTTTAATTATATAACTGGCCAATTTTGTGGGTCATAGGAAAACATTTCAAGCGGAAATGAGCAATATAGGGTAGAAGAGATGACTTTCTTGGAAGAAGAGGAAGTCTTTCCAACCGTGAATGTTGCTGATGCATCTGTAAAGGAAGACATTATGGAGGATCAAGTTGATGACACCAATAAGGTAGCAGAAGCAAAACATAATGGCAAGAGAAAACAGCCAGACAAGGAAGAGGAAAAGAAGGTTTTTGCCTGTTCTCCTTACATTGCTTGAACGCAGCTTATTATGTAGTAGTATATGAAAGCATACATCTCCTTCTGTAGTTGCTTTCTTGCACACAAACTTTGGCTTTTAAGCATCATGTTTATCATCTTTGTTTTAGTCTAGCCATTGTCAGCATTATTGATAGAATAATTCTTCTGGTACCATATTATTCCTTGCATTGGTAAGAGAATTCGTGGGAAATAATCTCTCCATGCAGTTTCTTTTAACTACAATTACACCCTCTAATTGAGTTCTTGGCTGTTGTTATCTAGTAGAGACCTTTTATCATTGAGTAAAATGAAGTCTAATAGGTATAGTTACAATTATAACAAAGAAAAAAATGGTATTGTTCTGTAATTTGTGGATTTTGATACGTGTTTTTGTAGTCCAAATACAAATTGCAGAATTTTATTTACACATTTGATTTCGTGCTGAGCTTGTTGCCTTTTCACAGGAAGCCAATAAACCTCCTGATACTTGGTTTGAGTTGAAAGTCAATACGCATGTTTATGTGACTGGGTTGCCTGATGACATCACTACAGAGGAAGTAAGTCATGTCACTGTTTCATATTTAGTATTAATCTTTCATTTTTGCATGACTCTAATATGGGGAATATATTGCAGGTGGTGGAGGTATTTTCCAAGTGTGGAATAATCAAGGAGGTAGAATGCCAATTATGAGCAATCTCTTACATGAAAATTTCTCATGGTATTTATGCATGGTTGAAGGGCCTGAGTGCCTTTTATGAGTTTGAAAGCACTTGTGCTCATCATACGGTTGTCGAGAAAAGAATGAAGTGTTCATGTGTCTATCTGTCAAATTGTGGAAAGTTTTGTTGTCTTTTAAATATCCTTCATGATTAATCACTTTAATACTTGTTATTTGGGTTAGTTTTTGCAGATCATTTTTACTACTGTCAAATTTGTATTGATTACATAGTTTAAAATCACGTTGGTTTCTGTGTTGAGAAGAATGACAAAAAATTATGAAATGAGACATAAGAGAACTCAACATGACATATCGTATTTATTGGCATGTATCTCAATCCTTAGATATTTTGACCACCTTTCTTCATATGCCACATGTATCTTGAATAATCAATGTCTTAGATGTTATCAAAATTCTCAAGCCTTGCAAGGTGATTTCAGGATTATTGAACCCAGTTAAACCTGAAAATTTATTGCATGTGATAATTTTTTAGGATCCTGAAACAAAAAAACCTCGTGTCAAAATCTATGTGGATAAAGAGACAGGAAGAAAGAAGGGTGATGCACTTGTAACATATCTTAAGGTACTTTCTTTATTTGCTTTCCCTTTTGTCTGTAACATTTTATGTTATTGAATCTCAGTTTATTTTATTGCATTTGAATATTAGGAACCATCAGTTGCTTTGGCTATTCAAATTTTGGATGGAGCTCCTTTTCGTCCAGGTGGAAAGATCCCTATGACTGTCACCCAAGCTAAGTTTGAGCAGAAAGGTATTAGTATTATTTATTATCCTTTGTACTTTCAGCTTCAATGGAAAATTCGAAGGGTGATTATGATCATTGTTGTTTCTTTTCGGGTGCTAAGCACATTTTATGTTTGTTTGAATGCCCAGTTATTTGAGGTTTAGTAGTTGAAATGATTATCTTTTTCATAACACTGAATACAGGGGATAGGTTTATATCCAAGCAAGTAGATAACAAAAAGAAAAAGAAGCTGAAGAAGGTTGAAGAGAGGATGCTTGGCTGGGGTAGGTTTCTCATCTTATATTTTATTTTTATATTTATGTTTTTCATTTTGATAAAACACACCTTGCATCTTAAATTGTTGTGACAGAGCATAGTTACGGACTTTAAACACTTGATTGGTCAATCTTATCCCATGTACATATTGTGAGCTCTTATAGCAGTACACAGAAACTAATTTTGGTTTTTCATGTCATTGTTTAGTTCGGATGTTTGAATCATAATATTAGGTTAGTTTGTCGGACTTAGAGGAATTGCTTTTTTGGTTTATCTGCTTTAACTTTGATTGGATGACAGGGAAAATGGAGTTGAGAGGTATTTCATCTTTTTTCATATAATTGAGGTGTTTATTAATGACTATTTTCACCTTCTGTTGATACTTTGACTTTTGGATAACACATTTTATGAGGATATGTTCATATATTTTGTTTTGTCCACCTTGTATATCTTGTGAAGGAATGAACTTAGATCGAAGCAATTTTTTCTCCTTCTGTCAGCCCTTCTAGTCATCTTATAGTGTGGGAATTAATGTTTTCTTTTTTCTACAACAATTTGGGATTTTTCATGTATTATGAATGTGACAAATTTTTATCTTATACTGGAATAACTTAGATGTTTGCATTTCAACCAGCCTTGTGTACAATCTTCTTTTAGATTCAAATAATTTGGGTTTGATCTTTCTTTCTTTAAACAAAAAATCCGCACACATAGATTTGTCAACACAGTCATCGTGTGCATCTGAAATAGAGTTGGCATTCTTAGAGACAGAACAGCCATTGATGATAAAACTGTAGTATGAGTCCATGTGAATTCAGAGAGGCTGAAGCCTTGAAATGTCAAATTATACTATAATACTCATTACAATGTTAATTTCTCAACAGGTGTTTCCAAGCATTTACTTTAATTGTGATGTTTTGATCCCCATATTTGACATTGGTTGCATATGTATCATGCACTTCTAACAATACATTTACTCTAAATTACTTAGGTGGCCGTGATGATGCAAAGGTGACAATTCCAGCTACTGTAGTTCTTCGTTATATGTTCACTCCTGCGGAAATGAGGGTAACTCCAAAACTCTCTTTACTTTGTTGGACATTATAAATGATTGGAGTGAAGACAACCCCATCTTACATACACTTTGATGGATCCCATCTGTATTTACTATGTAAAGATGATGCAAAAAAAGTTAATTGTGCCTTTTCATGATTGATTTTCATTCAAGTTATTGCTCTTTTTTGCTATTCTATTTCTTGAGATTCCTTCAGAAGAAGGCCTCATATATAGGCAACTTTTCTGTTCCTCTTATAGAATATTTAAGGGTACAAAAATATGTCTTTTCCTGGTTGAGTTGCTAAGTATCACCATTTCTGTGTAGAATTGCCATGCTTGCATATGTTTTCATCAGATAAAGTATAATCAGTCATTATCATTCTGGGAAACTAATTGTGCACATTATTCTAATGTTAATAATTGAATCAGGATATTTGTATCTATTTTTCCTGCTTAGATTGTCAACCGAAGATGTAACACTGAGGATGTGGTTGTTTGGAATGCAATTAAACTGGCTTCAAGCTGAATTTCATATATGACCCTTGATTTGACCTTTTTTTATGTGTTAACAGGCTGATGAAAATTTATGTTCAGAATTGGAAGCAGATGTTAAAGAGGAATGTGAAAAGCTTGGTCCAATGGACTCAGTCAAGGTACTAATTTAAATATTGAAATATATTGAATTCTCACTACCGAAGACACCGGTAAACATGCCATCTTAGTATGAATTTCACAAGATAATGTTGAGTGTTGGCTGGTAGTTTCTGCATGTATGTGTTATTAGGATATATTTATTTAGGGGTGTCAAGAAAGCCGGGTAGAACTGGAATCGGTGGGTACCCGGGGTTCCGGTTCCTCCTGGAATCGGCCTTCACAAGGTCGGTTCTGGTTTTTGAAGTGGTGGTACTGATACTGTGCGTTTCTGGTTCTAGTTCCACTACTTTAGGAACCGGGGGCAAACTTAAGTTTCACAAAAATTAGGCAAACTTCGATTTCATTTGCTTGCTTCCCCGCCTCAGCTTGCGAACTCCTCGCCCATGACCTACCTCACAAGCCTTGCCATGACAGAGCCTTCGCGTTGTCACTGCCGCCCGTCGTTTCTCCGGCCTGCCCGGACTAGGTTTCTCTTGGGAGTTGGTTGATTTGGTTGTGTTTGATTGGAGATTGTTTGGTTGGAAGTTGATGAAAAAGCCTTCCAAAACAACCTGCCTCCCAACCTGTTTGACAAAAAGCCTCACGCAACTGCTGTTCTTTCACCCAGCTACTCCCAAGCTGCCACCGACCTGTTTGATAAAACTCCCCACCTAGTCCTATTCATGTGTTCAGTTATACAATTTAATATTTAGGGTTTTCAATTGCCTCAAAACATTTTTGTAATTTCTGTAAACAGATGGGGATGTATTTGTAATTTTTACAGGGTTTATTTGTCATTTTTGTAACTAATAGGGTGTATTGTAATTATCCCAGGTACGGAAACCAGAACCTGTGTTTCAGGTTCTGGTTCCAGTTCCAAATTCCAGGAACCGGCCGGTTCTGGTTCCGATTCCATGGAAATTGGGTGGGTACCCAGACCTGCCCACCCCTATTTTATTGAAACGTTTCTTGAATTTTTTGAGACTAATACAAGATATCAATGCATGGCAGGCCTTTAATTTTCTCAAAATTTATTCAATTTACTATGTCCTAACTTCTTGCAGTTATTCTAGCCAGTGAAGTTTATGTGTTCCTATTCTCTCATAATCTGTATCTTCCTTAGACTTGGTACTAGAAAGGATTGTTTCATTCCTAGGATGGTCCTGAACTGGTTCAGAAGTTGTAGTTTCTCGTGTAGACGTTGATTGATTCTCTTTAGTTCCATTGGTTTTCCTATGTTTGCTGTTCTTTCTGGTGAATCTTTTCCTTTTTTCCATAAGTACGAACTGTTATTATCTTTTATTTGTTTTAAGCATTTTCTTACATTTCTCTGGCTCTCTCCAAGACTTGAATGGATGATATTTATGCATCTAAGTAGTCGTGGTTTTTTTTTTTTATTCTTATATTGGATTGTTTTGTAGGCAGTTTGTTCTTGATATCTTTCTAGTTTGTTTAGTTTTCTAGCTTTGGTTTAGCATTTTGAATTTTCATTTAGGTTCTACACATCTATTTACTTCTAAGGCCATCTAACATTTATTTCGCTAGTGACAACTCTTAGGCCCATTTAAAGTCTGATTTAACACGATATTTTTTTTCTTTACCTTGCAGAATTGTTCCCTTATTTTCTTTTGGACTTGCTTGCAGGTTTGCGAGAATCATCCACAGGGTGTTGTTTTGGTAAAATTTAAGGATAGAAAGGATGCTCAGAAGTGCATAGAATTGATGAATGGACGATGGTAATCTTTACAATCTAATTGGTTTTTTTTTTTTTTTTTTTTTTTTTAAAAAGAATTTGCAGTCATAACTTTGATGTTGTTTAATATTAATGTATACTGCTAACGTGAAAATTTTATGTGCCCTTGGTTTTATACTTGTCCTTCTGATCCTTTTCTTGTGATAATGAGAGTATTAATTCAAGTAAAAGCCAGTCTCCCTCTGACTTCACATACCCCTTTTTGAAATTTCTTAGGTAATTACCAACCTACTTGAATTTAGTATTGCTCTCTTCTTTCTGCATGCATATGCTAGTAGATCGTGCAAATTGGAAGCTAACATCACTAGAGTTACCTCCTTTCGTGCTGAAAGCTTCCCTGATAGCATTTATATGTAGTGGTCAGCTGGAACTTGAGAATGTAAATGTTGTGAAATTAATCAAACATCATCAGTTGGGAGCAAAATCAGCATGTCGATATTCAATTTCTTCAAGTACTTTTTGTTCCCTTTCAGGTTTGGTGGTAGACAAATACATGCCAGTGAGGATGATGGAGTAGTTAACCATGCAAAGATCCGGGATCTGGAGGCAGATGCTGTTCGACTCGAGCAGTTTGGTTCTGAACTTGAAGGTGATTTAGATTATTCATATTAAGCACTGCTAGAAAGATATTTCTGATGGCAGTTTTGCATTGGAACTTTTCTTAGTTGAATTTTCCAAGTTATAGACGATTAGAAGAGGTTCTGATGGGAATTCATCTTGTAATTTGAAACCCTCGAGGATTTAAATAATACATAACCTATTATCACATATTTTGTAAAAAATTCATGAGTTGGTTAATAGAATTTCTTCTTTGGAAGCTCAAGGCTAGGCCAAATTTGGTAGAGGCTGTGTTTGTGTTCAATGTTAAATTGACATTTGATTTTTGTTTCGATTTTAACTGAAGTGATGAATTCCTCTTTTGTTCTGATCTATGCACAATCGTATCTTTCTTGTATACAAATACATGGTTTAGTTAAAGTTAATTTAACACCATTATAATTTGTGAGATGTATGATAAGGTGTATTTGAATAAAATAATTCATCATTGTGGTGGTTAGGTAAAGGATAAGGTAATAGCCTTTGTTTCCCCGCACTGAAAAATATGTATTTTTGGAATTAAAAATGACTATAGCGGATTGAAGTTGTTTCCGTGTCTAGCGTGCTCGTAAAATTTGAAGACAATAGGAGTTATGTAGGCCTGAAAATGGGCTTCCTGGAAATTCCTAACACTAAAAAATTTAGGGTGCGTTTGGTGTAGTATTTTGGATAGGATTTTGAGGATAATATTGGATTGTTGGATAGGGGAGTATTACGAGGTAAATTTGAAAAATTTATGAAAAAGTCCATAGGTTTACTAATTTAATTAAAGACCCTACTATATAAAATAATAAAAACACTCCCACCACCTGCAGTGTCAGATTCCGGTCGCCACCGTCGGAATCTGGGCGGAAAATTTCGTTACGGCACAGACCGATCGGATCTGTGTCGTAACGCATCATTATGGCCTTTTCCGGTCAGATCCACCACGGATCTGGCCGGAAAAGGCCAGATCTAAAGGCCTGTTATGGCCGTCGCGGCTGGAAAGGCCAAAACGACGGCCAAAGATGTGGCCGTCGTTTTCGGTCAACGACGGCCAAGATTTGGACGTCGTTGACCGTCAACGACGGCCATTTCTTTGGCCGTCACTGACGGCCAGATCTAGCCTTTTCCGGTCAGATCCGTGGTGGATCTTGCCGGAAAAGGCCAGATCGGTGTAATNACTCAAGTAATGAATTCCTCTTTCTGATCTATGCACAATCGTGTCTTGCTTGTATACAAATACATGGTCTAGTTAAAGTTAACTAACACCATTATAATTTGTGAGATGTATATTAAGGTGTATTGAATTCATATAACAATTATCTATTTAAAAAATAATTCATCATTGTGATCGTTAGGTAAAGGATAAGGTAATAGCCTTTGTTTCCCCGCACTGAAAAACATGTATTTTTGGAATTAAAAATGATTATACCAGAGCTAGTTAGTAAAAACGTGTTTTAACGTATGTTATAAAAATTGTCGTATTATACGCGTATAATATGAATACTCGTATAATTCGCGAATTATTTGCATATAATTTACGAATTATTGCAAAAAAAAAAAAAAAAAACCCTATTGCTCACCCCAAAACGACGTCGTTTTAGTGGGGTTTGATTCAAAATTAAACAGAATCTCTTCTCTTCTTAGGTTCTTGTTTTTTCCTTAGTTTTTCGACGGATGACATTTTCAGTTTTTCTTCCTTAGTTCTTCCACGTTTTCAGCTTTTCTGCCAATACTTTCCCTTCCTCAGCTCAGGCGAACTGGTTGAGATTTTTAATAGGTTTGTGTTTGTGTTTGGGGGAGAAGAATGGCGAACTGGTTGAGATTTTTAATGGGTTTTTGTTTATGTTTGTGTTTGGGGGAGAAGAATAAGTTTGAGGAAGGGAAAGTATTGGCAGAAAGAATAGCCTATAAAGCAGATGTCATTGTTGGAGCTCTAAAAGAAGCAGTTGGCCTTGTGGGTGAGACATTGAGAGATGATTTGATTGAAGAAGAGAGAGGGAGGGGGGTTTTTCAGATGGGTCATGGGTGTTTTGTGTTTGTGGTGGATTTTAGTATACGTGTCAACACTCAACACTGCAGATTACGTTTCTATTGCACAAACAAAAAAATAAATAAATATCTTTTCTACTAGTGAGTTAGAACAAGACATGGGCCTGGGAATTTGTTAAGGCAAAGAAAAGATTAAGCAAAAGCAAAGATTTAGTTGAAGTCAATGCAAACATACATTAATAATTAATCCATAAAAGTGTTAAAATAAGGTTAATATAGTCGTATTTTTCCAAACATATTATTGACAATGTACCGTATTAAACCCGTATATATCCATACCGTATTTTTCCCATATTCGAATTTTATGACTAAATTTTTATAAACGTATTTTTTACTGTTTGCCGTATTATACCCGTAAAATTCCCGTACCGTTTTTTTTTGCCGTACCTATATTTACTAACTAGGATACCAGACTGAAGTAGTTTCCTTGTCTAGCTTGCTCGTAAAATTTGAAGACAAAAGGAGTGATGTAACGCATGAAACGAATCACGATCGGTCAGATCTGGTTAATCTGGCTAGAAATTTTCTGCTAGATCCATTATGGATTTGGTTGGAAATGGTCAAATCGATGGCTAGAGATTTGGTTGTTGACAACTAAAAATCTAGTTGTCATCAATGGCTAGATAGATCTAGCTATAGATTTGGCCGTTTTCAGCCAGATTTGGTTGTAAATCTAGTCGGTCGTGTGCCATTTTGGAAACTGTCGGCCACCATCTGGTAGTGGTAGTCAGTTGTTGACAGTCGGTTCAGTGGATAGGATTGTTTTTGTTAATTTATAAACTTCTATTGTTTTGAAGTGATGGTGTTTAGTTAAACTAACAAATGTAAGGGGTTAAAAATAATTTAAATATTTTCAGAAAATGTTTTTTAAAAATATACCAAACACATTCTTTTAATCTAAATATTTTTTAAAAATGTTTTCCAAAAATGTATCATATCATATTTCAAATAATGTACCAAACAGGGCCAGTATGAGTTATGTTGGTCTTAAAACATGTCTCTCAAAAAACTCATTACAATAGAAAATTTTTGACTGTTTGGTTTATTATTTGGAGTAGTATTTTTGAAAAAGTTGAGTTGGGTGATTATTACGAGGTATGATTTGAAAATTAACGAAACACCCCTTAGATTTGTTAATTTAGCTAAACACCTCTTGAATAAAACATTAAAAATTAATAAAAACACCCTCATCTATACATTAAATGCTAGTAGCTGGCTACCACCGCTGGAGGGTGCCCGAAAGTCACCGTAATGGCGCACGACTAGTTGGACCTAGCTGGTCATGTGTTGATATTGGCTTTTCCGACTAGTTCTACAATCAAATTTGGCCGTAGATCTAGCCTTTGCAGCTAGATTCACGGTGGATATGACCAAAAGGCTAGATCGGCGCACTGTCGGTCAGATCCAACTGGTAGTGTGCCATTATGCCAAATTTTGACAATGGTGGCGAGAATCTGGCAAATGTGGGTGGGTGGAGGTGTGTTTATTAATTTATAAATTTTTTTGATTGGGGATGTTTAGTTAAATTAACAAACCTAATGGATTTAAAAATAGTTAAATTGAATTGAATTTTAAGAATAAAGAAACAAATATGTATTTGAATAAGATAGAAATAGGATATTGCAAAAATAATAAAACAAACGGCCCACATATTTTTGGCTGTTGTCAGGATTAGAAGAGATTATCCCACATTGATGTAGCCTCTTTGCCTAGCTTGCTCACTAAATTTGAAGACAATATGAGTTCTGCAGGCCTTAAAACGGGTCTCTTGAAATTCCTAGCACTGAAAAATTGGTACTTTCAACCTTCATTGAAATTCGAAGAAAATATCCGACATTGAAGTAGCATGTGATTGTAGCTTGCTCGCAAAATATGAAGATAATAGAAGTTAGCCAGAATTGTAATATGCCTCAACTTTTGTGCATTTCCAGTCTTTTCAGAGATTTATATATATAATTATAAAGCAAAAAATTGTAAAAGCATCAAAGGACACTCAGAGGAGAAAAATGTTAAACTGCCAGAATTCGAAAACAAGAAGGGTTTCAAATTTCATAATCAGAAAACTTCATTTTAATTATCATAATTAAATTGTAAAATTAGTGACTTTCAATCGTATTTTTAACATTAAACATAAAATTAATTATTATAGTTGTAATTAGTAAAAGCTTCATTTAGAAGTTGCTTGTTGCATGGATGCCATCCTTCTTCATAATCAGGCTTATATAAGACACAACAAATATTTGCCTTGAGACCAAAGGCAAAGGATGGAATCATTCATCTTCAAGATCAATTACATATATACTTTCCTTCTTTGCTTTTATGCTGCAACATAACTGTGTTNTGTTTTTTATCTTCATAATTTAACAAATTTCTATGTGCAGATTAATTCGGCCAAGTTTATTTGGCTATTGAAGAAAAAAGATAGTTGCTCGAAATCATAATTCAATTATGTATATAGGGGGCGTTTGGTTCAAGGAATGTTGGATTATTGGAAAGTTAGATTATCTTGAAGATTATTGGGAATCTTTAGGAAAATGTATTTAGTTAATTGATGAGTATGTTATATTAATATGTTTGGTTGGAAGGAATAAATTGGTGGGTATGTTATTTAAATTACTGAATTGTCCTCTAATTAAACATTGTTATTATATTATTTTTTAATCTTGATTATTATTTGGATATTATAACCCCCGCTGCATTTAAAAACTTAGTAAAAACAACCTCATAATAAAGGTTGTAAAAATCAACAAAGCACCCCTACCAACCCAATCCCTGCTGACCGCTGGCAATCACAATAGGTTGTCGGCTGTGCACGAAAGGCAGGAAATTGTCTCGTGCGCCGTATGGCCATTTTCGGCCAGAGATCTGGCTAGAAATGGCCAGACGCGACAGATCTGGTCGTTGATGGCCAAATCGATGACGGATCTGGCCATTTTTCGGCCAGATATCTTGTCAGAAATGGCCATATCGGCGCACAGCGGCCATTTTCGACTTTCCGTGTGTCGTTCTGACGGTGGCGGTGGCTAGCCGCAGCGGTGGTTGCCGGCGGCAGGTGGGTGGGGGTGGTGGCTTGGGTGGGCTACAATTTGTTTTGAATTCAAGGGTAATTTTGTCCAAAAAATTAATTAATTGGGGTGAAATATCATTCCCGATCAAAAGTATGTCGTCGATATACAACACCAGGAATGTCACTGCGCTCTCACTTACCTTTTTGTAAACACATGGCTCATCTTTATTCTTAATAAAACCGAATTCCTTTACGGCTTTATCAAAACGAATGTTCCAGCTCCTTGAAGCATGCTTGAGTCCATTAATGGACCTCTGCAACTTACATACTTTATCAGCTTGTCCATAAAAAATGAAGCCATCGGGTTGTGTCATATACACATCTTCTTCAAGGTTTTCGTTCAGGAAAGCTGTTTTGACATCCATTTGTCAAATTTCATAGTCATGATATGCAACAATCGCAAGCATAATCCAGATGGACTTAATCATGGCAACTGGCGAGAAGGTTTCTTCTTAGTCAATGCCATGAATTTATTTGAAACCTTTAGCAACCAGTCGTGTCTTATAAGTATGCACCTTGCCATCCATGTCAGTCTTCTTCTTGAAGACCCATTTACACCCTATGGGTTTCACCCCTTCAGGTGGATCCACCAGAGACCATACTTGGTTCTGGTACATGGAGTCCATCTCAGATTTCATGGCTCAAGCCATTTAACGGAATTTGGATCCGATATAGCACCTTCGTAGGTTTTGGGCTCATTGTCTTAGTAGACCAATACGTCACCATGGTGAGTCACGAGAAAACCATATCTCTCAGGCTCATGACGTACTCTCCCAAACCTACGCAGCTCCTGTGCTACTTGAGGTGGTTTACTTTGATCCACAGATTGTGGAGTAACCTCCTCACGATGTTCAACAACCTCTTGTGTCACACCTTCTTGTCCTTGGTCTAATGTATCTTGTGGTTTTAGAACTTCATCGAGTTCTACTTTTCTCCCACTAGTACTTCTTAGGAAAAATTCCTTTTCTAAGAAGACACCAGTATGAGTGACAAAAATTTTGCGCTCTTCTAGATAGTAGAAATAGTATACTTTGGTCTCCTTAAGATACCACAAAGATACATTTTTCAAATTTCGGGCTCAGCTTGTTCGAAGTCAACTTCTTGACATAAGCTTCATAACCCCAAATCCTTGGATAAGACAAGTTAGGCTTTCGCCCACTCCATAGTTCATATGGAGTCTTATCTATAGACTTTGATGGCACACGGTTCAATACGTGAGTCACAATCTCTAAGACATAATCCCAAAATGATGCGGGTAGATCACTAAAACTCATCATAGACGTAATCATATCAAGTAAGGTCATATTCCCCCTTTCAGACACTCCATTGTACTGGGTTGTATACGGAGGGCTAAGTTGTGATACTATCCCACACTCCTTCAGGTATTCAAAAAACCCTGAGCTCAAGTATTCACCTCCTCGATCTAACCGAAGAGTCTTAATACTTCTACCCAACATATTATGTACTTCATTCATGAATTCTTTGAACTTATCAAAGGCTTTAGACTTATGTCTCATAAGGTAGACATAACCATATCTACTGAAATCATCAATGAATATGATGAAGTAGGAATATCCACCTCTGGCTTCAACTGTTAGTGGACCATATACATCACTATGGATGATGTCTAACAGTTCAGTATCATTTTCACTTAGTCCTATGAAAGGTGACTTGGTCATCTTGCCCAAAAGGCATGACTTGCATACCTCAAATGACTTGAAGTCAAAAGGATCCAAAACTCCATCCCTTTGAAGTTTTACAATGCGGGTCTAATTAACATGACCCAATCTACAATGCTAGAGGTATGTATGGTTTTGATCGCTATGTTTAGCTTTCTTAGTTTCAACGTTGAGAATATCCTTATTGTTTAAATCAAGAACATATAATCCGTTATATAACCTTGCAATTCCAAATAGAATACCATTCAAACTAAAGGACAACAGTCCATTAGAAATCTCAAAATGATATCCTATATTATCCAAAGTGGATACTGAAATAATGTTTCTAGAAATTGTAGGTACAAAATAACAATCTTTAAGTTCCAATAATAAGCCCATAGGCAAAGATAAACAATAAGTCCCTAGAGCTACTGCAGCCACACGTGCTCCATTTCCAACTCGTAGGTCCACTTCTCCCTCAGTGAGCAATCTATAATGCTTTAGTCCCTACACATCAGTACAAATGTGAGTACCACACCCTGTGTTAATGACCCAAGATGTTGAAGGAGATAAGTTAATCTCAATCATGTACATACCTGAAGTCGAAGCGTCTGACTTCTTCTTGTTTGCGAGGAAAGCTTTGTAGTGTTTCCTCCAGTGGCCAAGCTTGCCACAATAGAAGCAGACTACCTTCCCACTTTTCCCAATGCCACCCTCATGCTTGAGAGCATCCTGTTTTTTGAATTTGGCCTTGGGATTGACCTTGGCCTTTCCCTTGCCCTTTCCCTTTCGTTTATTAGTAGCAACCAATAAAACAGGCTTGGACTTTTTCATGTCCTGCTCTGCAATCCTTAGCATGTTCAGAAGCTCTGATAGAGGTTTCACCATAGTGTTCATATTGAAGTTCATTATGAACGATGAAAAGGAATCAGGTAAGAATTGCAGAATTAAATCCATTTGTAATTCTGCATCCAACCCTAATCCCAAAGTCTCAAGCCTCTCTATGTACCCAATCATCTTGAGCACATGAGGACCAACTTGGGATCCCTCAGTCATATGACTTCTAAACAACGCATTCAACACCTTGTACCTCTCATGTCGAGCATTTCCTTCACAAAGCTCCTTGAGGTGCAGAATTATGGCAGCAGCCTCCATATTCTCATGCTGCTTTTGCAGCTCAAGTGTCATCGATGCTAACATAAGGCATTGAACAGTATCAGCATCGTCAATGAACCTTTGGTAAGTTTCCTTTACTTCCTGAATGGCATCAGGATCAGGATCAGGCTCAGCCAAATAAGGCTTGTCAAGGATATATAATTTCTTTTTAAACTTCAATATAATCCAAAGATTTCAATACCAGTTCGAGAAATTAGATCCATCCAACCTGTTTTCTTTCTCGATTATTGATCGTAGGTTGATATTGCACATTTTTAAATGAATCTACAATACAGAAAAGTAAAGTCAATATAATGTTTATTATTATTTTAATATGGTCTTTTATTAAAAACGCTCCCACTATTTTCCTCAAGCCAATAGCCTTCACTATTAACTCGGGAGAGCCCGTTGGCTTTCCTAGTGGACTGAGATCCCATCTAGCCCATTTCAAACCGTTGCTTTGGCGAATAAGCCAAAATGGTTGATTAGGTAGGCCAACAAACTTAATCCATACCAGTTGATAGCTCCCACTACCAACCTCAAATGTGAAGTAAGCCAACAAACCAATCACACAATACGATGACCGAAGCCATTGTCCTCAAGTGTGATCCTTAGTATCAGTAGAGTGGACATTACACGTCGCCACATACACATAACAAGTGTACTTCTCTACTATGCCTATGACATGTTTATCAATCTTCGCTTTGGCGAACAAGGTTCTAATGAACAGTGGTTTGATTAAAGTCATGGTGATGGAAGGCCTTTCAAGTGACTTAATATACTTAATTTGAGGGTTTTTATTTAATGTCTCACCAGATTATTATCTTTGTTAGAATGTCATTTGATCGGCATTTTATTAAACATTCAACCTTAGCATGCATTCTAAACAAAATTAAAACGTGCCGGTACATGGCCCATTAAAACCAATTTCCTCGAGCCTAGAGGAATTGGTAGGTCAACCTAGGGTTTAAAAGTAAATCTTGGGTCTTCAAGTTATTCCTCTTCATAGCTCCTTCATTTCTTCTTCACAATCATTACAAAGAATTTTTATAATAAAAAATCATATTCTAATTTACATCAATAAAAATAGAAACATCGCGTTACATACAAGGGGAATGAGATGAGAAGAGAAATACATGGAGATATAAGAGAGATAGGCAGGACACGCAGGTCCTATTTCTTTATAACATTACAAACAAACCCAAAAATTTTAAACAGTAAACAATAGGTCTAAGGCTCATGTACCGGACACCATGCAATTTCAAACAAGAACATCGCATATATTCAAAACAAACATTTTGAATTGGGTGAAAATTATTAAATTACCATTCTTATATGTGCAGAATGATTATTGATTTTAAAGGTTCAAAAACTGCAATTTGGCCGCTATGGGAAGAATGAAAAAACTAGAACAGTGGCTTTCTTGCCATGGCAAAAATCAAATACCATGGTCGTTGCGGCAAAGTTTTATTTGCCGCGGTGATCGTGAACTTCAGAAAACGCCAAAAAGTTCCAAAGAGTTTCATACCGCGGCCGCGATTCACTTTTTGCCTCTCGCCGTGGGGAAGTGTTATTTTGCCACGGCGAACGCTACAAAATAGTGAATTGCACAGTCACCCTTTTTGCAGTTTTTCATGTAACGACATAAATGCAAATCGAATCGAATGCACAAGCATTCGACCAGGACATCAACCAACCAATAAGTCACTCATCAACACATCATTAGTCAATTGATCAATTAAACCAATCAATATATAGAAATCTTCCAGATTCATGAAAATAGATTATACAAAAACATGTTATCAGACCAATCATGTTATCAAACATCAACGATTAAACAATATAATATGGTACCCAAGGCTCTGATACCACTGTTAGCAAAAGATCAGGAGTACGCAGCGAAAAAACACAATTTTAAAACAAATAAAAACTGACGATATGCTTAATCCCAAATCTGGGTACAGATTATAGTGTTTATAAATTCTGCATTACAAGAATATAACAAATCCATACAAGGATTCAAAATGCTTACACACGTTTGGAGGCTCCTCCAAATATCTCTAGATTTGATTCCGCTACTCGATTCAACGTAGAAACGCACTCACGCTGTCCACACGAAGACAATCCGCAGAACCCTTAATTATTTTGCTAGAATAACCGAGGGCATCAAGAATCAAAGAAACAAGAACAAGAAAATTTTTCTCTTTCACTGAAGAGTGAAACATGAGAGAGAGAGAGAGAGAGAGCTTTTGTGTGGCTAGGGTTTTTTTTTTAATGAATAATTATCTTATGTTTTTAATTTTAAGTTGCACTTATATAGTGCAACAATTAAAAACCCTATTCCACATAGGAATAGCTGTGAGCTCCAACCCAAGTTCACCCTTGCAACCAAACACCCTTTAATTGGTATTTTAAAATTTAATTAATTATTATTACAATTAAAATTAATTAATATATATATATAATAATATATTAACATTTAATTAAATAATAATAATACATTTAAATACATGCGCACATATATTTAAATATAATCTCACTAATTTTAATATTGATATTAAAATTAAACACAGGCAACAGCCCCAGCAAATTTAATTGCACTATGAGATTATCGAAATACCCTTTCGTCCCAAAAGACGAAAATACCCCTCTCATAGACTGATTCTTAAATTGTCTTCTAAGTGTGTGACCCGTAGGCTCCTCATCATATCGGCAGTGAGTAGTATCGCGATTAACTCCAATTAATCATCTCACTACACACAAACCAAGATTGGCTGCTAGCAAGGCATCATGGCCACCCGATAGATTCGGATTCAGCGAAATCGTAGCCTGTCAACGATATGGTTACCGTGCAATTCCTTTCATCATGCGTTATCTCATCGAGGCTGAGGTATAGAAATAGTGTCAACCTCAGATATCCTCGATATCTTTGTATTCAGTTACTGAACCAATGACCGAAATAATAAATTGGATTGAGCAACAACTCAATCCCACTGTGGCCGCAACTTTAGTGTCATTGTCATTCACTGAATTTCACCGTGAGATAACTTCTCCTGTACCCGGGAGTGATGAATCCTCTGTTGATCCACCATAGTCTTGATACACTCCTCAATGCAGCCAATCACAACCGTATTGATAGCTCTGAATAGAATTATGTTAGGTTAGTGTCAAACTACACCAATCGGTGCACAAAATGCTCCAGTAATCTCAAGTCTAAGGATCATATGCACACCATTCATTAAAGGATTGATTCCATAGACACTAGAGTTACCATCTTTATGGAATCCTCTGGTGGGTCTGTCCAGTGAACTCGTATATAGCAAGCACTCATGTGTCGCACCAAGTTGTTGGCAAACAACCTTGACAAGTGAGATCAGTCACTATCTTTTGACAGGGTCATTCAACACTATAATAGTCTTACCATATTATATGTGTCCTTGTTCAGAATAATACTGAGGCTACGGACATTTCTAGAATGACCATTATATGTGATCATAGGGTTCTCACTATCAAGATTTGAAACAATTGATACCCTCGTCATGGTTTTACCATCCTAAGGACATATATCAATACATGCAATGATTTACATGATATAGAAGAAAATTGCCTTTTATTGATTAATAGACATTATTACAAAGAGTCAATTTTATAATAATTGATTGGCTCTAGGGCACCAAATCTAACAATCTACACTATCGAGTTCCAAAAGAAAGGCCTCCCACATGCTCATATATTGGTTTTTCTACATTCCCAATATAAGAATCCTTCGACATCCAAAATAGATGAAATAGTTTCTGCTGAAATTCCAAATAAGGAAACTGATGGTGTTGCCCTTGCAGCTGTGGAGAATCACATGATCCACAATTCGTGCGGTGATGTTAACCAGAATTCACCATGTATGGAAAGAGGAAGATGTAAAAAACATTTTTCGAAGAAATTTGTCAATGAAACATCTGTGGATGACGACGGATACCCAATGTATAGAAGACGGAATAATGGAGCATTTGTTGAGAAAAAGGGTATCAAACTGGAAAACCATTTTGTTGTTTCTTATAATAGGAATCTTTTGGTTAAGTTTGATGCTCACATAAATATTGAGATATGTAATCAACATATATCAATCAAGTATCTATTCAAGTATGTTAACAAAAGGCCGGACAGAACGAGAGTTTCTATGGAAATTGAAAACAATGGTTAACAGAACAATCAATGCGAGATTTTATAGGACAAAGACGAAATAAAGGCATATCTGGACTGCAGGTATTTACAAAATACATCAAATATAATGTTTTTATATTGTTTGTTGATATTTGTTATAAATACGATATTAAGTAATTCAATCAAAAACATTACAAATATATCTCTTCTATGTAAGCTTGTTGGAGGATATTTAAGTTTGACATGTATTACAGAGAACCAGCTATTGAAAGATTGCCATTCCACTTAGAGAACGGACAAACAATTATTTTCGATCCAAGTAAGTGTTTGGTTCAACTTTTGGAAAGCAAGGTTATTACGCAAACGAAATTGACTGAATAGATGAAGTGTAATCAACGATACCATTCTGCAAGATCATTGACTTATCCTGATTTTTTGAGCAAATGGGTTTGGAAGGATACAGAAAGACAATGGTCGACACGACAAAAATCAAGGTGTATTGGCAGGGTGTATTTCTCATTTCCAAGCAGTGATGAGAAATATTATTTGTGAATGCTTCTGAACTTAGTAAGAGGAGCAACATCATTTGAAGATATTCGAACTGTCAACGGAGAAATATTCCCTACTTTCAAAGATGCATGTTATGCATTAGGATTGCTCGATGATGATAAAGAGTGGAATGATTGCTTGGATGAAGCATCAATATGGGCTACTGGAAGACAGCTAAGACAACTCTTTGTAACTATTCTTATATAATGAAGTGGTGAGTCCAAGAGACTTATGGAGAGCAAATGCAGAATGCCTATCTGAAGACATTCCCTACATTCTTAAACAAAAAATGCGGATGATAGAATTGAGATGCACTGAGAAATAGGCTCACAATTATGCATTATTCCAAATTGATGGGCCCATGAAAAAGGGAGGAAAATCCTTGGCTCATTTCCCTGGAATGCCAATTCCAGACTATTCCATTTTTTAGAATTCACATAATAGATTAATTGCTGAAGAATTAGATTATGATATCGACAACATGGAAACAGTGCACAGTGATTTATACAAAGGTCTCAACAATGGCCAGAGACGTGTATATGATTTGATCCTTGATTCTATCAACAATCAAAGTGGAACACCATTTTTTACTTACGAACATGGTGGAATAGACAAAACCTTCCTATGATCAACAATCATGGCCAAATTAAGATCCGAGGGTAAAATTGTATTGGCCATAGCTACATCAAGAATTGTTGCATTGCTGCTATCTAGTGGAAGAACAACACATTCACGTTTTCAAATTCCTTTAGATATCACTAAGGAAAGTACATGTAATATCAAAAACAGGACACAATTGGCAAAACTACTTTCGCAAACAACTTTGATCATTTGGGATGAAGCACCCGTGGCAAACAGGTATTGCTTTGAAGCTTTTGACAGAGCTTTGAAAGATATTTTGTCTGAAAAAGATCAATCAAATGCAGATAGAATATTTTGGAGGCCTCATCGTTGCCCTGCATGGTTATTTCAGACAGATTCTACCAGTCATACCAAAAGGGAAAAAACATGACGTAATACAAGCCTATCTATCATCATCTTCCCTTTGGAAACACATAACGGTGTTGACACTTACAGAGAACATGAGGTTGAAGACAAACTTGGTGAACCCAACAGAATTGGATAACTTGAAGGCTTTTAACAAATGGTTACTTAGTATCGGAGAAGGAAGGGACATTGCAGAAGATGAAAGATACATCCAAATACCTGAAGACTTGAAAATTGATCAACATACCAATCACGAAGAAAAGATTATGAATGCTGTTTTTCCAAATTTATCTTCTCAGATAAATAATATTGATTATATGAGAGAAAGAGAGAGCAATATTGACACCCAAAAATCAGACAGTACATAAATTGAATGACTATATCACCCAGAGTCTACCAATAGATGGAAAGATGTATTTAAGCTTGGACAACACTTGCAAAGCAACAGGTATCTCAAACAATGATGACATTCTCTATCCCACCGAATTTCTTAATTCTCTGATGTGCTCCAGCATGCCCAAACATGAATTGCATATGAGAATTGGCGTTCCAATTATGTCGTTGCGTAATTTGAATCAATCTGATGGTCTTTGCAATGGAACCAGATTGATCGTAACCCATTTAGGAAAGTGGTCCATACAAGCAACGATTATCACCGGGTCAAACATTGGAGATATTGTCACAATTCCCAGAATAATAATGTCAAATGTAGATATGAAGTGGCCTTTCAGGTTGAAGAGAAGACAGTTACTTGTGACAGTTAGCTTCTGTATGATAATAAACAAAAGTCAGGGTCAATCACTCAAAATAGTAGGATTGTATATTAACCATCAAGTCTTTACACATGGTCAATTGTATGTGGCACTATCAAGAGTAACTTTAAGACAAGGTATCAAGATTCTGCTAGCCTTGCAAGAAGATGAATCGGCGGAGACATTGACAAATATTGTTTTCAAAGAAGTCTTTAACTGTAGGGATTAATATGGTCTATATTATATGAATCATTGTTTATAATAGAAAGGATTGATCCATTGTATATAATATAAGACATTGTTTATGAGAGATTGATGTGAAAAATTAAACATATTTATATGAATATGAAAAGGTCACATTAAATGTTTAAATAAATACAGTAATATAATTTACTTGATACAAAAATATTTATATGTTTTATATTATTATTGTTAGATATGATGAACACTACATTGAATGTATTATCTTTTATAAATACATATTTTTTACACATGCAACTGATCTATAAACTATCACGTGAAAGGTGTCATCAAGATATTTAACATTAATATTACAATTAAACAGTTTAAATATTTACAAAAATAACATTACATAAATTGGAGATTTTGTTTCGCATACACAAAAATTAGCATCAACTGAATGCATCCACGTCCATGATAATAATATGATTATAAACACTTGTGAGCCAAATTTTGACAAAATATTGTGAAAATGTTTAACAAACGGTTTAAATATTTACAGAAGTGCCATTAAGTGGACCAGAGAAAGGTACATCAGCATTGCAATCAATATAATCAAAATTAGATAGCATCTCCTCATTTTTCAACACAATTGTCTCTAAAAAACTAAAATCTTCATTTGGGAATCTGTGCTTAAATTCTTTGACACAAGCTTTTGTGGTGGCCAAAAACATTTCTGACACCGAATCATAAGCCTCTTCTTTATCTTTCTCGGCTTGTGCAATTAAAGATTTAATCTTATTATTTTCTTCAGACAATTCATAACTTTTCTTTTTAAAGACTTCCTTTTGCTACCACTCATTTGCAAAAGACTCTTCAACATTTCTAAATGATTCTTGACAGTGTTTCAATTCGGGTTTGACCTTTCAAATGCATCCTTTGATATATTCAACTATTCTTTCAATCTGCAAACCTCGGTAATCGCATCTTCATTTTGTTTTGTCAAATCTGCGACCACATCTTCTAAAACAAGTTAACGTTCTCTGATTTCTAAGAAACCTTCATAAGCCTATTTCAAAAACAATGAAACCACCTTAACATTATGATGCCATAAGTATATATTCACATGGTACAGTGAAAAAACATTACCTCTTTCCCTAGACCGAAAGTTTTGCTGTCTGGATCTTATTTACAAAGATTTTTCCATTTTCATTTAGAATTTGTATTTGGACCCTATTGTTGACAAGTTTTCTGCCGTTTCACCAATTGATGTAATGGAATTTCTTCTAACTGGTTATCTTCTTCTTTAGTCAGTTTAACATGGCAGGAACCAGAATCAGGCTTCATAGGATTGGAGACTGATGCAGGTAAAACAGAAGTCTGTACAGGCGTTAACGATTCTGACTTGGAATCACTACTTGATCTTGCTTTATACAGTACTTCAGAATCAAGTCTTCGAATAAATTTCATCAAGTTTTTTGGAGCCATTACTATAATCAAAACAAACTACAGTATTACGATATATACTAAACACAACAAGATAATATACCACTGGCATTTCATAACATGGATTCATAAAACAATGACAATATTACAATATATACTAAACACAATAAGATAATAAACAAAATCGTAACGAGAAAAACACCAACTTCAGTAGTAGATATACTGAAAAGATAATCTGCAACACAACTACCAGAACAACAGATAAACAACTCGAGTAGAACAAACAAAATCGTAATAAAAAAACACACCAATTTCAACAGTAAAAAGACCAACATAATAATCTGCAACACAACTGCCAAAGAAACAAATAAACAACGTGAATACAATAAATTATCAGCACAATTATCTAAGAACAACTTCTTATAACAATAATAACAAATCTCGGAGCTATGTAAGAATAACATGCACTTTAATCAAAGTTAAAATCGATGACAAATTAATTAGACCAATGTAAAATAAAAAACGACATTGTCACTGTAACTAAAGAAAATGTACTTACTTATCTCAGTTTCAATCAACGATAAAAGATGGATGTAGAAAATGCGACAAACAAACTGGGACAAATGCTCTTAATGCTGAAATTGACAGAGAAAACCCTAAATCCCAAAATTTACTTCAAGTAATTAAATATCAACAACATTTTAAACAACAATGTTTTTCATTACTTATGAATTTTACAAAGCCAGAACGACAGCACACTGTAAAACTTTAATATTACCATTTCAGTTGAGCAATATAAGTGTGACTTAATATAAAACTATAAAGGAAGGAAAATGAAATATTCCTTCAAAATCTCACTACCAAATACTGAATCTCACAATACAAATGAATTTGACACTAACGTTTACAGAACCAATAGAATTTCAAATTCAATAACATTAGCAATAACAATTCCCTACATAAAATAACATGAATCGGAAACAATATTTCCAATTCAAGGTGGAAAAATGTAGATATATAAATATAATAAATTATAATAGAGAAATCCTTGTAATTTAATTCTAAGAACGTAAATGACAGATAAAACACTTGATTGTGTATTGATCAACAACAGAAGATCAAGTTAAAGCAACAGGAAGTGAAATTTGACCATATGTACAAAATCATGCAAGCAAATGATGCTTTTCTAATAGGATAAGATCATCACGCAAGTATTACAATGTTGATGAACTAAGACAAAAGCGTTAGGAGGATGAAAACCTAAAACCCAACGGACCAATTCTATATATGCCCATTTAAGAACATATTATGTAGATATTATATACAAGCAAAACAACATGTGAAGAAAAAGTACATATGTTGTAGTTTCTGACCAATAAGTTACAGTCTCTACACTGTTCTAATCAAAGAGCAATAAACTTCATCTCATCCATTTTCCATATGCCTTCCTCATACTTGTACCACCTCAGAAAGCCTTCATCACTTCGGGTACACTGGCACATGATGCACGAGGGCTCAGTACATGTTAAGAACTCATGTAATCGAGCAGCCTTCTACAAGATAATTTCATCTAACTTCTTAATAATTTTTTCGGGAAACGGTGGAGGAAGCAGTGGACCTTCTATAAGAAGACAATGTGACATGTTGGGGATTTCTAAGTTTGGAACGTCATCCAGTATAAGAAATAGGGCATCCTTAACTATCATTGAACATCTCAAGCTCAAAATGTTCAAATTTGGAAGAAATCTGGTTATCGTAGAAGCAAAGAGAAAGTCAAAAAGACCCATGACCTTCAGTTCACTGAAGTTCTTACAATTTAGGGTTATTTCCTCTATAAGATAATGGGGGTTTGCTATACTAGGCATTGTCAGAGATTCGAGACATCTCTATGTATGAATGGCCTTGTAGATTATGTCCTTTTTTATTCTGTTCCAAGCTAGCATAACAAGGCGCCTCAGCCGCGCGCATCTACAGACAACAATATATGGTAGATTACTTCCCAGCTCACTGTACAAAAAAAAAAAAAATTTAAAGATGATGATCACTGGTACCAAAGACAATCGAAAAGACTTGGTCAATAAATAGCGAGAATAAAAAAAAATTACCTTTCAACAAGGTTTTAAAAAGAAACATAAAAAACATTACCTTTAAGCAATATAAATAAATTGTTCGTTCCATACATACAAATTGAAGTGAAAAATCAAGATTCATGAATACCTATGCTGGTTGTTCACCATGAATACCCATGCGGATTGTTTGCCATGTGGCACATTTTGGAAGATCTAGAATTGCTCAATTTTGATACATTGGACAGTCAAATTGCTCTATCTTGACACACTGGATTGGTATTTATTGCGTCATCTATAATTAATAATTAATAATAATAATAATATAGGTGCATTGCATTGGCATTCCAAAGATGTGAATTAATAATAAGTATTCAGGTGTATTGGATTGCTATTACTTATTGCATTGTATTGACATTGGAAAACTCTCTTCGTATTGAATTCGTATTTAATTGCATTAGTATTCGAAAAGTCTAAATAAGGGGTTATAAAAAGGGTGCATGTCAGTTGTGGATCATCACAATTTGTTAACTGGTGTCAACAATACATCTGGCCTTTTGTTAATTATTTATAGGTCATGTTAGTTTGTGTCAATAATATGTATGTTCTTCATTTTTTTATTATTATTTATGTTTTTGTTGTTGTTTAGAGGTCAAAGATCATGAATCGGCACAGAATATAGGCTGGATGTACGATTAACACTATCAAATGAGTTGTTATTTTGATTTGTTCTTCCGAACTGAGTATATCTTCTAACTATTTTAATGTGCAATTGTAAGTATGTTCCATATCTATTTTAATGGTTATTGTTAGATTGAATGATTGTTTTTGTTCAGTCAATTTATTTGAATGATTAATTGTATTCCTTTCGAACGGTCAGTCTGTTCCTTGACAATTTTAATATGAAGATTAATTGACTTTTGTTGTTTTTGTTTCTACGTACTAGTTTTTATACGAATGGATAATTGTTCGTTAACGATGTTGACATGAAGATCGATTACATTTTATTGTGTTTGTTTTCAAGGGGATGAGGATATGCGTTTGTTATTTCATTTGTAGAGTCATTTTTCCGTTGCATCCATTCTGCCGATCGACCGGCATGAGATGTTGATTCGATGGGGCCTGCACGTTGCATGGGTATGTTTATTTAATATTTTTGGAATAGGTTGTAAAAATAACTTCTATATATGTACAAGTTTTAGAGTAAATATAACTTTTATATATGTGCAGAGTTGTGTTAACATAAAATTAATAATCGTACCTTTATAATTATTAATTTCAACTAATATTATGAAGATTAATTATTTGAACTTAAAATTGAAATTGAATTCATTTCAGGTTTGATATTGACTATTTTTCTCACAGTATAGGATTCTTTCCAAGCTAAGGTTTGAAAACAGACTAATTTCCATCTTTATACGTTTTTCTAAATCTTCAACAAATGAGTCAATGTCTTATCAGAACACTCATCCACGTAAACATATGGTTCTAATGGGATTTTGATGAAATTTGATCTCAACATTGACAAATCAAGAGTTTTCCAAAACAGAGGATCACAACAAGCTGAACGCCATGAATTACAAACGTGAGCAATCCCTGAAGTCAACTGGAAGATATCAAAAGACAAGAAGATTTTCACCAATATGTCAGTGTCCAACTCCACCCATCTTCTTACAGTAGAGGCACCCTCTTTCATTTGACTAGTTGTCCAATTATCTCATAAAAATTTCAGAGCATCAGCACACCTGCATAAGATATCCACATAATGCATGTGTAGTGCATAAAATATCAATCAATACATTAATTTATATAAATTTAAAAAGATTCATATTAATCGAATGTATCAAATACTTAATATACTTGCATAGAGATATAGATGAATGCAAACCGTTTAAATGATTATGGCCAAAAAAGTCTATAATCGTTGAATNTGTTAAAAACCATTGTATACCTTACAAATTACAGATGCAAATCTCTAAATGAACAAACAAACGTAAAGGAAGTCTTACATAGAAGAAATGTCTTCAAACAACGATACAAACTACCAGAAATAACAACAGCAAGTCTTTCCATTTTGAAGATCCTTGCAGAAGCAGATATTAACCATGCTTTGCTACTGTTTGGAACACATTTGTTCTTAGTGGAACATGATAGAAATAGAGGATTACAACTACTCATTGCAACATGCAAACAAGATGGCTAGCAAGCAATGTATCAAACCGCCATTGCTCTAATCACTATGCACGACAATAGAGGTATAAAAATTATATGACCTATTAATTCTACATGTTTTCTTTAAGTATCAACAACTTTTTAAACGACAACATTTTTCATCATTTACGAATTTTAGAAAGCCAAAACGACGGCGCACAGTAAAACTTTAATATTAACATTACAGTCGAACATGTCACTATAACTTATCATTAATTGAAATATATAAAATTCTCAATTGCGTATCAGTTTGAAACTACTTCATTTTGAAATAACATAATGAATAACGAAAGATAAATTTGAAACAACAGAAAGTAAAATTTTAACATGTGTACATAATTATGTAGACAGATAATACTTTTCCCATGGGAGAAGATCATCATGCAAGTATTACAATGTTGACGACCTAAAACAAAAGCCTTAAGAGGATGACAACCTAAAACACAACAGACCAATTCTATATATGCTTACTTAACAACATATTATCTATATATTACGTACAAGCAAAACAAAATATTAAAATTATAGTCTCTACAGTGTCCTAATCAAAGAGCAAGAAACCTCGCCTCATCTATTTTCCATAGACCTTCCTCATACTTGTACCACCTCATAAAGACTTTATCACTTCGAGTACGCTAGCACATGATGCACGAGTGCTCAATACATGTTAAGAACTCACGTAGTCGAGCAACTTTTTTCCAAGATAATTTTATCTCGCTTCTTAATAATTTTTTCGGGCATCACTGGAGAAAGAAGTGGACCTTCTATAAGAAGACTATGCAATATGTTGAGGACTTCCAAATTTGGTAGATCATCCAACATAAGCAATAGGGTATCCTTAACTATCGCTGAGCATCTCAAGCTCAAACCTTCAAATTTGGAAGAAATTTGACTATCGTAGAAGCAAAGAGAACATCAAAAGGACCCATGATCTTGAGTTCATTGAAGTTCTTGCAATTTACAGATATTTCCTCTATAAGATAAGGCGGATTTACTATACTAGGCATTATCAGGGATTCAAGAGATCTCAATGTACGAATGGCCTTGCAAATTACATCCTTCTTTATTCTATTCCAAGATGGCATAACGAGACGCCTCAGATGGGGGCACCTATAGACAATAATATATGGTGCGTTACTTCCTAATTCACTGTACCAAAAAGAAAATTAAAGGTGATGATTACTGGTATGTAACGCCCACATGGAGGTACATAATTTAATTTATGCTCTTATACCTTTAGTTGATTTTTGCTAAAGTTATTTTGAGAAAATGTGAAGAAATTGCCTTAAACTTGCATTAAGGGTAAAATGGTCTTTTCACTCAAAATTAGTTGAAATTGTGAGGAGTGAAAAGAGATAGAATTTCATGGAGAATGCAATAAAAATGAGGGCATTATGGTAATTGACTAAGGGACATAGATGGAATTTTAAAGAAAGTGCAAGAGCAAAATGGGAAACTATATATAATTTTATGTTATATCAAGGATTGAAGAGTGATACCCTAGCCACTCTTCAACNCTGGTACTGGAAACTAGAAAGTGAAATGGTGGTAATGCAAACTGGGAAGTGAAGCACTGAACCTGGTAATGGATTATTAGAAACTGAAATGGTGGTGATGGATACTGAGAAAGTGAAGAACTGAAAATGATAATGCCAACTGAGAACTGAAGCACGAAGCTGGTGATGGATACTGAGAAACTGAAATGGTGAAGCAGTGAAGATGCAATGATACTGAGAAAGTGAAATGGTGAAGCAGTGAAGATGCAGTGATACTGAGAAAGAAGCAGTGAAAAAAAATTAAAAAACAAACTGTAACGGTCAAATGGTGAAGCAGTGAAGATGCAAGATACTGAGAAAGAAGCAGTAGCAGTGAAGATGCAGGATACTGAGAAAGAAGCAGTGAAGATGCAGTGAAAAAAAATTAAAAAACAAACTGTAACGGTCAAATGGTGAAGCAGTGAAGATGCAGGATACTGAGAAAGAAGCAGTGAAAAAAAATTAAAAAAAAACTGTAACGGTCAAATAGTTGTCAGGATTAAATTATTAGGATAGGATTTTGTAAATAATAAAACAAACAACATTTGCAAAATCCGGTCCAAAATACAGATAAAAATACTTAGCCAAACGGACCCTTTATTCAAATCTGAATTTTTAGTTAAAGAAGTGTAAAAATATAAAAAGAAGAGAAGGTTGTTGCGATGGGGAGCCCGTGAGTAACATAGTCTCACATGCACGCCGCCTTTAGTAAGCAGCCTCAGAATTCAGAAAGAAGAATTGTTCAGTCTGTTAGAAGTGCATGTGGATGAGGACTGTACCCAGAATTAGAGAATTCACTCACACAGCCAGGGCTCCAAATCCATGCCTCAACCGAGTCCGATCGGCAAGAAAAGAAAGAATAGAAAGAAAAGAAATAAAAGAAATAAAGAAAAGAAAAGAAAAGAAAAGAAAAGAAAGAAAGAATAGAAAGAAAGAAAGACTAGAAAAGAAAGAAAGAAAGAAATAAGGAAACAGAAAACATAACAAGAAAAATAGAAAAGAAAATGCATAATCTATGCATTTGTGCATTTGCATCATGAATATGCATAATACCATGCTCATTATCTTGAGCAGTGAAAAATTAGAAAATTTAGAGAAAAATAGAGAGCAAAATAAAGAAAGAATGTAGAAAGAACAGAGGAAGAATAAAGAATAATCGGGAAATGAGATGTAAGGAAAAGAAAATTCAAAATTTAAGCAATGGAGAGAGAAGGATAGCATAGCGAGTTTACTTACTAAGCAATTAGTACTCACTCCGTTGTTTTTAATGTTTTTGTAGGTAATAGGTGAGTTGTGGTCACTCGGAACGTCACGCGGTGGAAAGGTTGGGCTACACTGTCTAGTTGCTATTTTGACTATATTTTGTAAATATTTGTATATAAAGAAAAATTAAATATGGGCCCATACTTTATTACTCGTTTATATGTTTATTTTCTTATATATATTTTTAACGAGTTTTACTGATTATTTTATGAGTATACTAACTAGAAAGAAAGTATTACATGGTACCAAAGGCAATGCCAAAGACTCAGTCAATAAACAACGAGAATAAAAAGACAAAATTACCTTTCAACAAGGTTTTAAACATAAACATAAAAAAATTACCTTTCGGCAATATAAGTAAATTGTTCGTCCCCTGCATACAAATTGAAGTGAAAAATCAAGGTTCTTATCTATCCCCGACTGAGACTCAATGAAATTTTTAATAAACGAGTCAATGCCTTATTAGAACACTCATCCACGTAAACATATGGCTCTAACAGGATTTTGATAAAATTTGATCTCAATATTGACAAATCAAGAGTTTTCCAAAGCAGAGGATCACGGCAAGCTAAACGCCATGAATTACAAACGTGAGCTATGCTTGAAGTCAACTACAAAACATCAAAACACAAGAAGATTTTCACCAATAAGTCAATGTCCAGATCCTCTCATCTTCTTACAATAGAGATGATAGAGTGGAATTTATATATTTTTTATTCCTTCCATATTATGTTTTTTGTTATGTTTTATGGCTATTGAGTTGATTAGAGTTTATTTTTTGAGTTTGGCATAATTAGATAGACTTTAGGAAATAAGTGATAAAAGATTAGGAAATTCCGGATTTTTGGTTATTCTGACCAGTACTGCGTTTTTCAGGTTTTTCATGGAGCCAGATTTCTCTATTGCAAAAGTTTCTTCAAAAAAAGTAAAGTTGACAAATCAAACTTTCCAGGAAGGTATTATGGGCAAGAATCCGAGTTCGTTTGGGTCTTCATTAGTTGTTGCAAAATCGGACCTGGAATCCTAGTCGCAGAAGGATGTCCTTGTTGCGTATTGAATCTTCGAACGGGCCTAACTGGAGTGTCAGATATCGAAAGTGGGTGATTCAAAAGCCCAGATTCATCTACACATCCGGGACTACAATTTTCTGAACTGACCGAGCCCAGAAAAGATCTTTTACATTGCAAGAATCCTGGTGCAAACTGGAGACAAATTCTGTTTTCCATATCTGATTAGATTTTGAAAAATCTGGAAGTCTATCTTTTAGGAAACGTCTAGGAAAGATTTTCCATGATTCCTGGGGTAGAATTAGGAGAAAAACATGTTATTTATGGAGGAGTGTTAGGTTAACCAAGGGGAGACGGCTTTGGAGGTTTTTTTCTTCAGTTTTTTACTTTCTAAGTCAAGATGTGCGGCTGATTTCTCTTCGCCAGTTTAAGGGGATTTTGAAGCCTAAATTCATGTCATTGGTGTAACTTGACTTCAGTAACATTGCTCTTAATCTCGTTTTTATTGGAATTGTTTATGTTATTCTGTTTTAATTGTTTATGATTCTTGTTTGAGTGATTTAGTTTTGGCCTGCTAAATTGTTTAATCAGAATTTTACCTGTTAGAATTAGGAATTGTGATACGTAATCGTCCTTTTTCTATTCAATGAGATAGTATGGCTTATGGATGAGTTTTGATTCTGTCATCTTGAATAACATAACCTAAGTTAAATAATCCGAGCTTGCGAGATTGTGCTTAGATTGATCTATTTTTAATTCTTAAGGCTGCCATTGAATTAAACTTAGGAGCTTATTCTAGGTTGTTCAAGGGTTGGGATCTACTTGGAGAGCTTATTTCAATAGTGACAATAAGGGAAAATTCGGGTAACAGGGCTTGTTGTTTCCTAGGGTCAGTAGTTCCATAATAACGAGATAGAATAGGTTACGGTTACATGTCCAATGCATGCTTAGGTGGATCTTGAACCGAGAACTGATTGCTTTTAACCTGATATTTTCTACCATTAGAGATTTCTTTGTTTATTTAGTTTGCCTTGACTACAACCCCCTTCATACTTTGTCATGTTTACTGTTTAGGGTTTATTTTATTTTCTGTTGTTTCCTGTTTTAGAATATAGATTTTAATCGAAGCATTCCTGTGGGATCGACCCTTGCTTACCCTATATACAATTCAGTAGTTAGGTTAGGAAGGTTATAATTGGTGCATTCGGCATGCTACCAAGGGACACTCTTTCATTCGACCAGTTGCCTAATTATCTCATAGAACTTTCAGAGCATCAGACACCTACATAAGATATGCCATAATCTCTGTACAATGCAGAAAAAATATCATCCAATACATTAAGTTATATGAATTTAAAAAGATTGTATTAATAGAATGTATCAATTATAATATACCTAGTAGAGATATAGATGAATGCAAGCCGTTTACACTTAAGATAAATTAATACTAACATTAATGATTATAAACAAAAAAGTTATATTCGTGAATAGAATAATCAATTTTTCTCGATAGAATAAATAATGAAGGAACGTATCTGATATATATAACAAAATCGAATAATTAAGTTCAACAAAATAAAAATACCATCATTAATTTAGAAAAATACAAAACGAGTTTCAAAATTAACAACGCTAATTGATAATAATTAACACAATAATACTACCAAATCCAAACACATAGAAAACTGTTCGCTATCCAATATCTAACACAAAAATTATATAAACCACTAACACCATAACAACTTTAATTTCAATATACTTACACACAAAAAAAAAACACCACCAGAACAACATGATTCCTTACAAAAAACAAAACACAACCCACAAACCTGTTAGCATTACTATCACAAATATTGCAACAAATCATTGCAAAGCAATTCAGAATAACAACATCACTCTCAAGCAATACAATTAACGTAAGTTTTACTAATATCATCATGTTTTGTTAATCTGTAATTTCATTGTTTTGTTAGTCATATGAAAATCGTATGTCGACTCCCAACAATTGAAATGGATTATGCTGAACACTTGTGTCTTTATTGTTAACAGCTTTCTAATATATAAAACCAAAAAACATGTTAGAATGGAGATTTAACTGAACCAATTTTTCACACTTTTTATTGTTAACTTCTTCATCATAAAAGAATGATATTATGATTACCAATTGTTTGAAACTATTATTACATCTTTTTTCTTCTTCTTTTTTTATTTTTTTTTTTTATGGATCTTGTGTTAGAAAAACATTTTTTTTTTTTTTTTTTAGTGGATCTTGTGTTTGAAAACCTTATTTAACTTACAATTTACAGGTGCAAGTCTAAACCAATAGTCAAACGTAAAGCAAGTCTTACATAGAAGAAACATTTTCAAACAACGACACAAACTACCAACAATAACAACTGCAGGGCTTTAATTCTGAAAATCCTTGCAGAAGCAGAAAATAACCATGCTTCACTACTGCTTGGAACACATTTGTTCTTCGTAGAACATGATGTAAACAGAGGATACACTACTTATTGAATCTTGCAAACAAGATAACCAACAAGCAATGTGTTAGACCGCCGTTGCTCTAATCACTATGCACGATAGTAGAGGTGAAAAATTCTAATGAAATTAGTGAAAGTAACCAATCAATTCCACAAACTGAAAAATTCAGGGAAGTGTTTCAAGTCCATGACTCCAATTGCGACAATTCTCATTAAATGACATTATTTCGAATTGTGACAAAGAGAATCAAAATCGTATACATTGGACCAAACCAACGTCACCGAAAATGTCGCATGTCCAAGATGTAATGTAGATTACCAAATAGTAGTATGAAATATAATTTTTAGTGAGCTTTTTATATATTATTACACGTGTAAAAATATCTCAATAAAAGGGTTATTCTCTATATTCAATTTTATCATTGGATTGTCTACACATGCTGGACACATCGATATTAAATTATTAATGTAAATTAGCAAAAGCTATAAATAAACATTCCTATCGCACATTGAAAAAAACTTCAATTCTATTAGGAACCAATTTAAATCCCATGTCGAATGATAACATTCATTTGAAGCACGACCGGCAAATCATTATTCACTATACAAACAATATATTATAATATCATCATCAATTTCTGACTTGAAACTTAATAAAATAACTGTTATGTTTGTTACCATTTCGTATCCTCTATACAAGAACTTATAACGTTTCTTTCGATCAAGGTGTTACTATTTCTCAACATTTATTTGTTTTCCCAAAGAACCTTTGGTATTCTCAAAACCAGATTCAGATAACAAAATTGACTCCTATTAATAATAAACATCAATCTAAATATATATATCTTAATTAAAAAAAAAAAAAAAAAAAAAAAAAAAAAAAAAAAAAACCTAGAAATAACCATTCTATTACACATTTAAAAAAACTTTTGTACCATTAGTGATCAAACAAGAACAAAGTCGAACTATATGCATGTTTCATAACCTATTACTGAACCACATTAAAAAATTAATAAATTATTGTAACGTCGTCATATCATCTCTGACTTAGATCACATTGTTTGTTTATCATAATAACTCAACATCCTTAACATCCTGCCAAACCATTATTAACTACCTAACAAATATGTTGCACACTTAACAAAATATTTATTACGGTTTTCTTTAATATTGTACGGATAGTCTACTGACGTTTCGTATTACCTTATCCAAATAATTATTAACACTTTTTCGATCGACATGTTTATTTAGTACCAGTTATTTGCTCATATTCCACCTTTTTGTATCCTATTCTCCTATAAATATTGCTCTGACATTAGTCACCCATTTAACTTTCTTCAAATACTATACACTTTAACTGTTCATTTCTTCTCCAAAACTTAATTCGAAAATGACTGACAAAACATCACAACCAAAATAATCTGCAACGAATTCCAGCAACGACCTCAACAACAATAATTCTCCGTCGAAGCAACCAAAAGGTATAAATATTGCACATCTTTTGTATCCTAAATTACAAAATCTCAAACAAAACCATGATACATATTTGCGGGAATATAAAAACCACTAAAAAAAAATTTTTTTTTTGATATGTCGAGAGTTCATCTGATAATTATATTTACACATTCATGTTACCGTTTCCATATATTTATAAAAATTGATTGTATATTGTTTCTGCAATTGGTTTAGACATTTTTCAGGGAATGCCGGAATTGAGAGAGATTTTCAAAAAAGTTGAGACCAATCTGGATGATCTACATACTGCAAGAGACAAATTCGCAGAAGTCATTGACCAGCTGTTACAAATCATGGAATCTGTGATGGATGTTATTTATAACCTAAACAAAAGAGAGTATGCATATGCACTAGAGGAACCGAGCAACTATAAGAAAAATAGAAAATAAAGACTATATCGTCCAAACCCACCTCACAGTATGAAAAAGCAATGTACTTATTTCTTTTATAATAAAGTTTTATTCTCTATAATCAATTTTATCTTGATTTTAGTGTACTCATTAATTGATTGAAAATTGTGCTCCATGATAACACCTTAGTTTTGATTTCATTCTTCCATCTTCACACATTGGATGAGTACTAATAATAATTATATAAGTACATTACATAGATAAATCATCTTGACTGGAAAGAATCCTATACTGTGAGAAAAAAAATTACCAGTTAATGTCAAACGTGAAAATGAACTAAATATAAATTTTAAATTCAAATAATTAATCTTCATAATATTAACTAATGTTAATAATTATAAAGATACAATTATTAATTTTATGTTAATACAACTCTGTACATATATAGAAGTTATTTTTACTCTAAAACTTTTATAATCTAACAATTATCATCTCTTAATCTAATTACTTTTTTTTGTTACAATAAATTTGTTTACAACCTCAAGTAACACGTTAAGATAAAATCTTTTTTTTTTTTTTTATCAACCAAATTAAATTTGAATATGTTATGTGATAACATCACACTAAACCCTAAACCATTATCCACAATCCAGGCAATATATTATAATATCATCATGACTTTTCTTACTTGAATACTTAACAAAATATTTATTACGTTTACTACTGCTTCATATCCTCTCATCCAAAGAATTATTAACGTTTTTTCAATCAACATGTTTACTTATTACTAGACATTTATTGGTTTTCCCAAAGCACCTTTTGTATTCTCAAAAAACAAATAAATACTTTTAAATTTTAAATAAATAATTTACATAACATTAAAGTGATACGAACTTAAATCACTCATGCAAGTTGAGAAGACTACCTGAATATTATGTGGTCTAATTGTATAATCGATGTTATTTTTCCAGTTTATTCTTCTCATCCTTTCTATTAAACTCATGCCAGTTAGATATTCTTCTTAAACAACCATGTTTATTTATTATAATATATGTATTCCTGTTCCATCTATTTCTTTTGTATTCCTAATTAAACAGAACACATCTATCAATAACATCAATACCCTTTTGATTATACTTTTTTATTGATGTGATTGATATTTTGATGATATCTTGTGTTGTATCGTGTGCGTACTAATCAAATATCTAAAATATTTAATATACCTATATAGAAATTAACATGAACGCGAACCATTTGCATTTAAATATAAGTAAGACTTGACATTAAATGATTAATACAACTATCATTATTTTACAAAACTATTAAAAACCATATTCAAATAAGAACGCTGACTCCTATTAATAATAAACAAAACATTATCTAAGCAGTTGAAATACCAAAAAAAGAAAAAAAAAATTGTTCGCTACTACACGCGAACTATATAAATCACAGATCATATCAACAACATAATTTCCATATACTTGCATCCAAAAACCAACACCAAGACATCATGATTCCTTTCAAATTAACAAAAAAACAACTCACAGATCAATTACAATTACCATCAAAAATTCTACAACGAATCATTGTAAAAGCAACCAACAAAGATCACACCACTTTACAAGCAATATCGTTAATGTAAGTTTTACTAAAACCATCGTATTTCATTAATCTATTGGTTTCATTATTTTCTTACTCACACAAAAAATGATATTATACAAAATGGTTAAATATACAACTAATAACAATAAGATAGTACTTTGTTCCACAGTAGTCTTATAACAATAACGATTAATCATAGAAATGACTCTGCCGAACCATCTGCATCTTTAGTTGTTAATAGTTTTCTAATAAACAAAAAAAAAAAAAAAAAATGCATTTTAGGATCCATATTTAAGTGAGTCATATTTGGTACACTTATTTATTCTTAATTGCTTTATCATAAGGTAATGGTATTATCATTCCCAAATGTGAATTTTTTTTTTTTTTAACTATTATGAATCTTGTGCTTCAAAACCATTACTTACCGTACAACTTACAGGTGCAAATCTGTGAACAAACAAGCAAACATAAAACAAATATTACAAAGAATGGACATTTCGAAACAACAACACAAACTGCCAATAATAACAACAGTGCGACTTTCAATTCTGAAGACACTTGCAGAAGCAGAAAATAAACAAGCTTTGCTACTGCTGGGAACACATTTGCTCTTCATCGAACATGATACATATATGGGATTAAAACTACTGATTGCAGTTTGCCAAAAATATAACATGCAAGCAATGTATCACACTGCCGTTGCTCTGCCTACTGTACAGGACAACAAAGGTATACAAATTCTAATGAAATTAGTAAAACTACCTATTGTAGGAAAGAATTCAAGTCCCTCACTCCAACTGCAACAATTCTCATTAAGAGATGGATATTTTGGGACTTGCAACAAGAAGAATCAAAATCGTAAACACTGGGATAGATCAACGTCACCAGAAAATATCACATGTCATAGATGTAATGTGGATTACCAAATAGTCTGTATGAAATTTAATTTTTAGTAACTTTCATATGTAATTTCTTGCACATGTACAGATTTAAATGCTTTTTAGTTTAATCTGAAAATAAAAGTTAAAACTCATTCAATTATCAACAATTGATGCAAATATTTAATAACTTATAAAGAGAAATTCATCACAAGATTACAATGATCAATAAAACGTAAACAATATTTAATAAAAATATTAAACAGCAATGATTATGACAATTTCAAATAATTAAAAATGTTCGACGAACAACAATTTAAATAATGTTCCTATAACATATAAAATTAAATTTCCATTCCATTATTCATTAGATTGAATTCTACGCCGAACCATAACATATTTTGGAAACTTGCCTGCCGAACCATTGTTAACTATTTATTACGCTCTCCTTTAATGCACCACAAATAGTTTTGCTACAAGTTGTCAACACTTTTTCAATCAATGTGTCTATCTGTTGTTAGATGTCTGTTAATTTTCCCAGAGCAACTTTCATACTGAGTGATACAGTACCCCAGAACTTGTTCAAACATTATGTTAAAAAATTGAACATATACAACAAACATCAATCTAAATATATTATAATCTTAATTTAAAAAAAAAAACTAGAAATAACCATTTTTATTACACATTTAAAAAAACTTTTGTACCATTATTAATCAAACAAGATCAAAGTCAAACTATATGCATGTTTCATAACCATATTATCGAACCACAATTAATAAATTAATAAATATATTTTCACATCATCATACTTGACAAAATATTTATTGTCCATCATTTGAAAATGTATCAATAAGATTTTATTATTAGTAAATCACATTGTTTCTTTATCATAATAACTCAACATCTTGCCGAACTAATATTAACTACCTAACTAATATGCTACACACTTAACAAAATATTTATTACGATTTTCTTTAATATTGTACAATTAGTCTACTAATGTTTCGTATTACCTTTTCCAAACAATTATTAACCCTTTTTCGATTGACACGTTTATTTATTACCAAATGTCCGTTCATATTTCACCTTTTCGTATCCTATTCTCCTATAAATATTGTTCTGACATCAATCACCCATTTAACTTTCTTCATATAATAAACATTATAATTGTTCATTTCTTCTCCAAAACTTAATTCGAAAATGGCTAACAAAACATCACAATCGGAAGAATCTGTAATGAATACCAGCAACGACCTCAACAACAATAATTCTTCACTGAGGCAACTAGAAGGTATAAACGTTCCACATCTTTTGTATCCTGAATTACAAAATCGCAAACAAAACCATGATACATATTTGCGGGAATATAAAAACCACTAAAAAAAAATTTTTTTTTGATATGTCGAGAGTTCATCTGATAATTATATTTACACATTCATGTTACCGCTTCCATATATTTATAAAAATTGATTGTATATTGTTTCTGCAATTGGTTTAGACATTTTTCAGGGAATGCCGGAATTGAGGGAGATTTTCAAAAAAGTTGAGACCAATCTGGATGATCTACATACTGCAAGAGAAAAATTCGCAGAAGTCATTGGCCAGCTGTTACAAATCATGGAATTTGTCATGGATGTTATTTATAACCTAAACAAAAGAGAGTATGCATATGCACTAGAGGAACCGAGCAACTATAAGAAAAATAGAAAATAAAGTCTATGTTGTCCAAATCCACTTCATAGTATAAAAAAGTGATGTACTTATTTCTTTTATAATAAAAGTATTATTCTCTATATTCAATTTTATCTTGATTTTGGTGTTGATTTTATTCTTCCATCTTCACACATTGGATGAGCACTAACAATAATTATATAAGTACATTACATAAACATTCCAAAAATCTAACCATTTTCAAGAAAAACGTATAAAGATGGAAATTAGTCTACTTTCAAACCTTAGCTTGGAAAGAATCCTATACTGTGAGAAAAATAGTCAATATCAAACCTGAAAATGAACTCAATATAAATTTTAAGTTCAAATAATTCATCTTCATAATATTAATTGATATTAATCATTATAAAGGTACAATTATTAATTTTATGTTAACACAACTCTATACATATATAAAAGTTATATTTACTCTAAAACTTGTACATATATAGAAGTTATTTTTACAACCTATTCCAAAAATATTAAATAAACATACCCGCGCAACACGCAGACCCCATATCTATGTTAGAGTGGATGCCCTAGAGCCAATCAATTATTGTAGAATTGACTTTTTATAATTATGTTCATTGATCAATAAAATGCATTTTATTCTATATCACGTAAATCATTATTGTATATATTGATATATGTCCTTAGAATGGTGGAACCGTGACGAATGTATCAAGTGTTTCAAATCTTGATAGTGAGAACCCTATGAGCACATATGGTGGCCATTCTAGAAATGTCTGTAGCTCTAGTATTATTCTAAAGTAAAGGCACAGATAATACGGTAAGGCTATCATAGTGTTGAACGACCATGTCAAAAGGCAGTGACTGATCTCACTTGTCAAGGTTGTTTGGTGACAACCTGGTGCTGCACAAAGGTGCTTGCTATAGGCAAGTTCACTGGACTGGCCCACTAGAGGATTCCATATAGATGGTAACCCCAGTGTCTATGGAACAAATCCTCTAACGAATGGTGGTGCATGTGATCCTTAGACTTGAGATCACCAGAGCGTCTTGTGCACCGATTGGTGTAGTTTGACACTAGCCCAACGCAGTTCTATTCAGAGCTATCAATACAGTAGTGATTGGCTGCATCAAGGAGTGTATCAAGACTATGGTGGATCGACAGAGGATTCATCACTTCCGGGTGCGAGGGAATTTATCTCACGACGCAATTCAGTAAATGGCAATGACACTAGAACTGTGGCCACGGTGGAATTGAGTTATTGCTCTATCCAGTTTATAATTCCGATCATTGGTCCAGTAACTGAATACATACATATCGAGAGTAACTGAGGTTGACACTACTTTTTTGCCTCGGTCTCGATGAGATAACAAATGATGAAAGGATTGGATTGTACGGCAACCATATAGTTGACAGGTAGCTGCTTTGCTGAATCCGAATCTATTGGGTGGGCATGATGTCTTGCTAGGGGCCAATCTTGGTCTGTGTGTAGTGAGACGATTAATTGGTGTTAATCGCTATACTACACACTACTGGTATGATAAGGAGCCTACGGGTCACACACATAGAAGATAAGTTAAGAACCAGTTTATAAGAAGGGAGTTTTTGTCTTTTTAGGCAAAATGGTATTTTGGTGATCTCACAGTGCAATTAAATTTGCTGAGGTTGTTGACTTTATTTAATTTGACATTAAAAATTAAATAAGTGAGATTATATTTAAATATGTGTACGCATATATTTAAATGAATTATTGTTATTGTTAAATGTTAATATATTTTGTATATTAATTGAATTTAATTGAAATAATAATAATAAAAATAAAAATATCTAAATGGGGCTGTTTGGACATAAGGGCTATTTGAGTTGGTGCCCAACCCTATTACATGATGGAATAAGGCATTGTGAGCACTATATAAGTGCAACACTTTGTGAATTAAATAACAATTCATTCAATCACATTTAATTAAAAACTCCAACCCCCTTTTCTCTCTTCCCACGCCAGTTTACATTTGGGTTGAATCAAATATCACTTGATTCTTGTTCTTGGTTCTTAAGGCTAAAAAGGATCTAGCAAATCCCTCTTTAATTCTTTGTGGTTATCTTCGTGTGGACTACCGCTAGTTCGATCCTACTCTTGGATCGATAGCGAAACCCATTCAGAGACAAGTTGGAGGAGCCTCCAAACGTGCGTATGATTTCTTAACTCTAAACAGATTTTTCTGCAAATTTTGATTTAATGTATAAACTGAAAATTTGTGCCCTGATCTTGGTTCTAAGGAACAATATGTGTTATATATTATTTTTGTTTTCCACTACCATGACTTGATCGTTTCCTAACAATCTAGTTGATATATAAATTGGAAAGACAAGAAAACGATGTTGGAATTTTAATTTAATTAAAATTATTACATATTTGGTCCGGCACTTTTTATTAAAAGATAGTTTTAATATGCAGGTAACTGTTAAGTAGTTACATTATCCTATGGGCAGTTGTCTTTGATAAAAAGAAAATTGCATATATAATGGGGAAGGTAGTTCTAATAAGCAGGTAAAGCAGTTACATTATCCCATGGGCAGTTGTCTTTCATATACAATGGGAGAGATTACAAGTTCCATCAATGCAATTTTAACCCAAAAACCATCGTACTGGAAATTTTAGTTAATTGGAAGATTTTGTAAAACATTCAAGAGACAGAAGCGTTAATCTAGATTTGATATTCAACAATAATTGCTATGACGGGAGGTTAGTATTAAAATTAAATTACTTTCGTAATATTCCATAAATGTTTATAACATATGCAAAATTGAAAATTGTGAATATATACATATGTTGATGGAATTGAAAACTTACAAATGAAGGTAGGTCTTTCAATTGCATTATATCTCCATCATCTCTCCTCTACCATCCCTTTAGATTTGTACAAGTCAAAATTTCGAGCTCCTCAAGGGATGTTAAAAAGGACATTAACATTGACATTGTAGGAGAAGCATCTGATACATACTCCAAATCTGTAGTTGTGTAAAGACTCAATCTCTTCAAAAAAGGTAATTGATCCAATGCCGGAAGATGTCGACAATAATGACAATTTGTAATTTCAATTTTAATTAGATTTCTTCGGGTGGGAAGCCAATTAGGAATCCTCACACCTTGAAACCCATCTATAACAAGATATTTTAGATTTTGGTGTGGTTTTAACTTTCTAACACTAAGTCATCATATTGAGACTCACCGAATCCAAATGCAGTCCAATAAAAATCTAGGGACTGAATATGTTGCACTGCTTTTAAGTTGGACAAAGTGGGCTGTGATGTTGCATTTTGCAATTTCTCGATTTCTAATCTTCCTTTCAAGTTGATGATTAACTGATTTAGTTCATCTAGATCAGCAATTTTCCCATCCTTCTCACCCAATATAAAACATGATAAACTTTGAGGACTAATCAATTGCCTCAGTCCATGTGGCATTCCAACAAAATTTAAACAGCCATCAACCTCAAGACATCTAAGATTCACCAACTTTATAACATCTTTTGGCAACTTCTTAATTTTCCGACAATTACTGACTTTTAATACTTGCAAATTTCCTAACATCATTATAGAATTAGAAAATGTATTAAGTCCTTTGTTATCAAACAAGTTGAGATAGCATACATGTTTCAATTTACCAATTGAATTTGGTACATTCTTAATATTAGAGGCACTCAAACCTAATGTAAGTAAACATTTAAAACTTGAGAACATTTTTCTGCAATGTGAGTCATTCAAGTCACTATTTTAGTAAAGTGAACCACCATGGAGTATGAATGTTCTTATATGATTTGCCCTAAGCAATGCATTTGGAATATTCCATGATGACTCTTATATAGAATCAAATGAAACATGACAAGTTCTTTCATCAACATTTCTTGCGTCCAACTTAGTCAAGATACACTCAAGTTTGGCAACTAAAGTTGCAAGATCATGCATAAGATCATGCATGTCACCAGATAATTCTTGTATGTTACATCTTGAAAAATGAGCAAGAAACTAAATTTACAAAATACTCATTACCGACATCTTCAAGAGATTGGCTCGCATTTGGAGATTGAAGAAATCCATGAGCCATCCAAAGATTAATCAATGACTCCTTGTTAATCACATAATCTTTGGGAAACAATGAACAAAAAGCAAAACATTGTTTCAAGTGTGAGGATAGATCATCGTAACGCAAGTGTTGATATAATGTCACTTTCTTCTTGTTCCTCTATTTTTATCAATTCATCTTCCATGAAATGCAACCAATAGGATTCCCTACTATTCTCATAAAGTAAGCATCCTATTGTTTTGTTTATTCAATTGTAGCTTGCCATACTTGTCATGTATATATAAACATATGAATGAGAGAGAATTTTCTACTGCATTAAAAGTAAAGTGAGAGTGTAAGAACCAACCACATTATTATCGTTTGATCATCAAGATTGAGTTATTCCAGAGGGGGTAACAGGTTGAAGCCTTTGTGGGGGAAACGCTAAACTTAAGAATTGTAACGGAGGAGAGAATAGAAGCTCCTAAATCAAAAGTGTCTGAATTCTGAATGACTTCATGATGATCAGGAGATTTCAAAGCAAGATTCTGAATCATGGATCATCCAAAAGCCTACCAGGCATCATGCCTAGACATCAAATTATCTGTTTCTTTCAAACTCATTGTTGCCCTCCAGAAGCCAGTAGAACCCTTAAGCACACAACTAAATGACAATCTGGTAAAGCTGTGTACTGCAACTTTATTTTTGTCCTTGACAAAGGAGAAAAGTATTCAACAACCACTAAATTAACATTCCATGGTAGAGGAGTGTGCGTTGCAAATTCATTGTTGTCCCCCTAAAAGAAGAAAGGTATGCAGCAACCAGAAAAATAAGAATCCAGTACAACAACAGCGTGGTTCAATTAATTAAACCAGAAATCCAAGCTCCAGGGGCCAATGCCAGCATGAGTAGTAGATTTGCACAATTATCTTGAGAATCTGGTAGAAAAGTAGGTGTTGCAGGAGGATACATGTTCTTAGATTCTTTAGCACAGCAGAATACATTAGAGACTACTGCATATGTAAGAATGTAGCACACTCCTGAAGTCCAAAGCGGTAACTGGTCCCAAAATAATGCATTCAAATTAATCTCCAGCAACCAAATTATCAGCAAAACTACATAAGCTGCCAAAATTAAAAGAGAAGGGAAAAGCAACGCCAACTTGAATTATAATTACGGAGACTAATAAACAGAGTTAACGAAGTCTTAGATTCTTACAACGCACAAAACGAAAGTAATGTTAAAGGATGCAAGAAGAAGAAATAGAATAAATTACAATAAAGTATACCTCAAAATTTTAGAGCCCTGCTGATCCTTGTTTCAAAGCGTTAATGGATGTGATATTTCACAAATCAATTTCTGACAGTCAAGAATGAACAAAGGTACTTTCAGTAAACAATTTGTTTGTAAGGTAAGAATGTAAAAATCTAGGCAGAAATAAAATTTTAGATACTTACTACTCAATCATTTTGTATTCTTTGTATATATGAGTACAATAGTACACCCAAGACATTCATGGACTGTTTGCTCTCTTTTAACTCGCCATACTCGTCCTGCACATAGAAACATATGAACGAGGGATAACTTTCTTCTTCATTAAAAGTAATGTGAGAGAGTAAGAACCAACCATTTTGTTATCTATTGATCATTAAGACTGAGATAAAGGCTGCGTTTGTTACACTAATTTCACCCTATCTTATTCCACTATCCTATCTTAAAAAATTACGACTACGTTTGATACACTTTTTAGAATAGCATTTGTAAAATCTTATTTTGAAAACATTTTAGGATAGGATTCTGAGAATGTGTTTGGTACATTATTAGAAAACATTTTCTGAAAATATTTAGATTACTTGTTAAGTTAATTTAACTGAACACCCCCAACAATAAAAGTTTATAAATTAACAAAAACACTCCCACCCACCCAATTGATTCCGGTAGCCGGCCACCACAACCAGACGGTGGTTGTCAATTGCCAAAATGGCGCACGACCGGCTAGACATGGCCTGTCATACGTCGATATTGCCTTTTCCAGCCAGATCCACCGTGGATTTGGCCCAAAAATGCCAGATCTACGGCCAAAAACTGGCCGTCGTTATGGCCAGATTTCTGGTTGCTGTTAACTGCAAAAATCTGTGACGGCCAAGATATTGTTGTCGTCAACGGCCAGATCCAAGGTGAATTTGGTCGGAAAAGACAAGATCGGTGCATGACCGGCCAGATCTAACAGATTGTGCGCCATTCCGACGGCGACAGCGGTTGCTGGTGGCAGGTGATAGTGGCTTGGGTGGATGGGGGTGTTTTTGTTAATTTATAAACTTTTATTGTAAAAGATAATTGTTAAATGTTTTAAGTTGAATAGAATAGGATTGGATTATGAAGAATATTAAAACAAATGCAATTAGTTATTCTAGAGTGGGTAATATGCTGAAGCCTTTATGGGGGAAGCACCAAACTTTAATAACAGAAAAGAGAATGGAGGCTCCTAAAGCCTTTCTTCTGTGTCTTTTTCTATATCTTCAATTAAAATGTCTGGGAAATGCTTATGCGTCCTATATATCAAAAGTATTCGAGCTCTAAATTATATTTTCCCTTGAAAACAAAATTTAAGAACGGCTATTTCATTGAGGATTAAGAATCATGCTATTCTCTTCCTCCATACACAAGACGAAAGAAGTGATAAAACATACAAGAAGTTAACTCAGATCTACCTCAACACTGGTATTACAAAATGTCATGGTTTCAAGCAATATGAAATTACGTCTCACAAATATATTTTTGAAAATTCAAAAACAAATTAGAAAAAGGTACTTTTAGCATACTGTTATATTTTATAGAAAGAGACTATTAGAACATGAAAAGAAAATTTGTGATACTTACCAATCAAAATTTCCGAGTTAAAAATTTTTTCTTTACTTTCAGTGCATCACATCAGTAGCAGGGCTAGCGGCATCAAAGGCTAGCAAGAAACACTAGACACATCTACATATAAGAATTATGATTAAAAATTATCAAAACTAATGCTTTAAATAAATGTAAGAAGAACTCAAAAGAGGAGAATAAATAGATGTCATACTAATAAGAAAGGTCTAAGATAAAGAAACAAAAAAAACCTTTACAGATGTGCTGGATAACTAGACATTTTTTGAAATGATCGTCTAAAACCCTTTTCGTGAAGTGAGTAATCTTAGCCAATCCTTCTTTCTGTTCTAGATTTTTTTCCATCAAGAGCACTATTTACATATAAAAAAAAAAAATTTTACAAGTCTAAACATGTCAACATATATGTAATAGGATGAGCAAGAAGAAGAATAAGGCAATTAGATTAGAGTTCACCTCAACATTTTATTGTGTTGAATCATGCTCCAAGCATGAATAGGTGTGATATATATTTCAAATCAATTCTTGAGAGTCAAGAATGAACAAATAACAAAATGTATACATATAGAAAAAAAACAAAAGACCAAGAAAGAGAATCTGTGTACTCACTGCTCAATCTGTTCCTGTCTCTTGCATATATAATAGCAATAGTACACCAATGGCTGAAGAAACATTAGTGCATTGTGTAGTCAGTTTTAGCTTGCCATATTCTTGTACAAAGAAAGATATGAATAAGAAAATATGAGAAGAAAAACAGGACAAACCATACATAAGAGACAATTAGATTTCTTATTTATTAAAATAGTACAGAGACCAAAAACATATTTGTGAATGCTTAATTATTCACAATGGACAACTAGAGATTTTGGAAAGATTATAACCTTTGGACAGAAAGTGATCCAAACCAATTCTTGATTATGCTTTATCTTGACTTCCATTTCTCAAAACTATGTTTCAGGACAAAAATTTGATAAATGTTAGAAATAGACCAAGTAATTTTTCTTTTTTCTTTTTAGTGATCACAGTAATTGAGTCAACTAACTATAATATCGTAGATATATCAGTTTAAACATTGCAAAATACATATGAACTGAAATGAACAACAGAATAGCCATATTGAATTCAATGATGATGCGCAACTGTTAGAATCTACTTTGCCTCAAAATGTTGCTTCTTGGTTTGAAACAGCCAGATTTCACTCTGCGTATCTGAAAATTCACAAAACAATTTTGTGCATTATGTCGGCAACTCAGATTTGTTATTGTAAAGTATGCCAGCAAAAAAAGTTGACATTTTTATATTTATTTATAAACTGTAGAAAAGTAATCACCGCAGGAGGACAAGTTTTTGACTCTGTATCACAACACGTGGGACTACTGCACTTATAAGAATGTACCACGACTCCAGAAAGTCCAGAACTGTAGCTGATTCTAAAATAATTTAACTCCCCAAGGTAGCACAACAATCAGCACAACTAACTACTAAGCTGCATAAAAAACTTTATGAGAAACACCGCATGCAGTACCAACAAATCTCAAACTTCTGAGAAAAATCCACCCATAAATGCTGCTATAATTAAAACAGAAGGAAAGTTAAATGAGAATTTAAAAGTAGCCAGTTTCTTGATATTTAATAAGATAGAGGCTTCTCAATTGAAATAACTTTCAAATGTTGAAATTTTTTACAAGGATAACGACATGGTAAAATTATTTCCTAATATGTAAAGTTTGGAAAATTCTAATGCATGCTATATACACTAAATTGGTACATGTTCTAGAACATATTGCCGCCAACACTATTGTCTTCATCCACTCACTAGAGAAAATATTAATGGTTGTGAGAAGAAGAAATAAACCAATTACAATGGAGTTTACCTCAATATTTTATACTACTGAATCATGCTTGCAAGCATTAAGACTTGTGAAAGTCAAGAATGAAAAAACAAAATGTTTTCCTACTTGTTGCATAGTACTTCCAAGGCAGAAAAAACATCAGTGCAGTAGCACTTTTAGCTTGCCATACTCTTGTATATAGAAATGTGTATATGAAAAATTGAAATGTGACAGAGTAGTAACTAGTACCTTACTTCCTTTCACGTCATTCATTAGTAGTGTTTTCAATTGAAGCCACTTCTCACGATTCTCATTCCATATGTCGTCCAAAACTAGTAGATATTTTTTTCCATTAATTTTTTCACGAAGGATTTGCAACAACTCTTCAAAGTTAAGATTCTCAAATCCTACTTTTCCAGCATTTATAGATTTTAAGATGTTATTAACAATTTCTTTCACACTAAACTCATCAAACACACATGTCCATATTTTTAAATCGAATTGACGTTTGACTTTTTCATCATTGTAGACGAGCCGAGCAAGTGTGGTTTTTCCTAATCCACCAATACCAACTATGGAAATAACAGAGACATACTCATCATAATTTGAGTCTAACAAAAGTTGTATGGTTTTATTTTTATCATCTTCCCTCCCAATAACATTTTCAACAAGTTCAAAAGAGTGTGTTTCTCTTTTTGTATTCAAGATTGGTTTCTCAAAGTGATGCTCAATAAAATGGAATTGGGTCATATCTTTTGCAATGTCATCTAGCTTCTCCCTAACAGTCTTAATTTTATGAGCCATCTTAAGACTATATGCAATTTGGTTAGACTTGGAGAAGAAGATGCATACCTCTTTTGCCAATTTATTACCCTCCATCATTTCTCGCTTTATAAGTTTGGTGGAGAGATCATCCAATGCATCATCCGCTTCATAAAATACAACTTTGAGCCTTCGAAGCCATTCTATCACCAGTTCATTCGTCTTGCTATGCTGCTTTTCAGCATCGAGAAGAACCGCCTTCATACTACAAAAAGTTTCCTTGATCTTAGTGATATCATCTTGAACTCCCCAGGCCAGTCCAATTTCTTGGAAAACATGGGGTCCCAACAATTGCAAGAGTTTCCCAGCCATGTCAAACAGAATTCCATCAGCCATTTTTCTTTTGGATAGCAGTAAAGCTAGTGAAATTGTTTCTTAAGCGATGAATTAGAGAGAAGGAAATATTAGAAGAGTGTAAGAATATAATTATAAAGAGGTTATCATGTTTCTGATAAGGCATGCGTCAATTAGAACAAAAGGAATAAATGTTAAAAAAAGGTTGCTTTATTCCAACATTACTTGATGTATTTGATATGCTGAGGTATAATTGTTTATCAAGCAACCACAACATTGGAATGAAATAAAGCTCATGGCTTTTGAATTGGTCATTAAAATTTCCCAAATTTATTATCTTTAAAATTCCCAAGATCAATCTTCGATCAATCTTCAGTGATATAGAACCTTCATACACAATAAGAAACTTCAATTAATGGCTACCATTGCCCATCAAACTACAATTAAATAGTAGCAATTTCATTTTTGCTTTTGTACAAAGTAAAAGCAAAAGCAAAAGAATACAGAAATCCGATAAATGCAAAAATTAAATATTTAATTGCTGTCAGACAAAGCAAAAGCGTTTATTTAATTACAAGATTCATTTTGCCATATGATTGAATGCTACATTTAAAAAATAAAAGAATTGGTTGCTTTGTTGGATTTGATGTGGAAGGACAGCGGCCATTCAAGATAAGGAGTTAGTTTTTTTGGTCCCTATGGTTTTAGTTGACTGATTTAAGGACAATCATTTCAAATAACTAATTTTGGTCCTTATCATTTCAAAATATTTTTGTATTAGTGCTTTGACTCAATAAAAGTTAGTTGACTGTTAATTTATATTGAAATGACAAAAATACGCTCTTATAAAGTTTTTAAAATTTTATTAAACATTGACATAAGATTGCATTTTTTTTTTTTTAAATGTCTAGTAAAATTATATATGCACTAATAAAGAAAATTACACATTACACATTTGAAAATAAAAATTATATAAATATGATGAATTTGTTGTCTATAATATGTTTATTTAATTTGAATTTGTAGTGTGTAATGTGTTCACTCAATTTAGCGTTGTTTGTGTTAGTAATTTTTCTTTTTTTTTTTTCTTTCTAAAAAGGGTATTTTTGTTATTTCAAAATAAATTTAACGGTCAACTAACATTTTATTAAGTTAACAGATCAAAACAATAGTACTTTGAAATGATTGTCTTTAAATAGTAGTAAACTAAAAGCATAGAGACTAAAAGGAATTAACTCGCAAGAAAAGGATAGGGAATGTTTGAAAAGAAGGGTTGAATTACAGATAAATGAAAAACAAAAAGAATATAGAATTAGAAGCAGATGAGACAAGGACTAGGACTAGGAGGCATGCATTTGTATAAATTAAATGTTTTACACTAAAAGGATTTTTTTCTTCATAGTAAAACCTTGTAGGTTTTACCAATTCTTTAAGCACCAGCCGGTTTCATAAATATAACACTAAACTCCATTCTTTTGAAATGTGTTAAAAAAGTGTGTCAAGAGTGTTGAAATGTGCATTTTTTCCTTTAAGGGTTAATAGCTGTGTTAAATTGATGTTTCTACCCTTTTTGTCACATTTAATTTACCAAAATAGCCTTCTTCAATTTAATGACACTCGGCATATTTTATCAACTTTTCCTTGTAAGACTGTCATTAAATATGAATGTGAAATGATCATTTTGCCCTTATTAATACAAGTATCCCTTGCATGGAACAAGAAGGAAAAATAATTCAATTCTGGTTTACCTCAAGATTTTGTATTGCAGAATGTCATGCTTGGCAACATTTTACAGCAACTTGATAAAGTCCCTTAACAGAAGAAAAAAGTATGCCAGAAAATGCAAGTCTTCTACAGAGTTCAGTAGAAATATAATCGCAGTAGCAGAACAAATTTTCAACTCTTTCACATCTAGTAATTTACAGACTACTAAAATTGCAAGTTTGCAACAGATACAAGAAATTAAGCTCTCACCAATCTCGAGAATCAACCTGCAACCAGCGGAACCTCCCAGCCAGTATAATCAGCACAACTGAAAAAACTGCTTGAAAAGCTGATGATGAACGCAATAGTAGTAGATAAAAAATAAGACAGCCAACTGCACCCAAATGAAATAAGACAATTAATCCCAAGAAGAACAGCTTTGTTCAAGTGATCATAGTCTTGAAGACGGAAATTAACCACTTTCATATATATATCTGGGTAAACAATTTATCCATGAGCCGAGCAGTTAATATACATCACTTGATCAATATGTTGCAACTTCATTGCAGCCTACCAGAATCAAGCAGTACAGAAGTACCACAGAAGCATATCCTCTTAAAAAGACTACTGCAGTCGTGTAGAATATACTTTGCAGCAACATCGTTGTCCCTCAACATTGAATCCAATAGAGAAGCATCATGGTTCAATTAATTAAATCAAAAATCAAAGTTGGAAGAGGTCAACGTCAGCATGTCACGTAGAAAAGTAGACTAAAGAATTGATTTGGAAAATCATCATTCAGAATCAAGTAGAAAAGTAGTCACTACAAGAGGACAAGTTTTTGACTCTCTATCACAACAGAATACTTGAGGGAAAACAGATAATTATGTACCCTTAATTATTCATTGTGCTCCTTTGCTAAAAACAGCTGGCTAGATTTTACTCTGCATATCTTAGTATCCATAAAGTATGCCTGAAGGGGAGAAATTATTTTTAGTCCGTGAAATACTAAGCAATTAAGAAGAGCAATAAACAAGAATTTTCATTTTTATATTAATTTATGAGTTTTGCAAACTCAATTTGTTAAATTCAATGGACTCTGTTTATATTACTCTCCATATAGAGCGCCCCATTGTCATCACTGATTATATTCTCTTCTGAATTAAGATGTCAGTGACAGGAAGTCCCAAGATAAAGATTCCTTGAGATCGTTTTGCTTCCATACCTTTATAAAAGATTCTAGTCAATGAGTTTTGTGAAGATGTTAAGAGAATACTGATATGTTTTCAGAATCTTTTATTGTTTGATTTATTCTTCATGTTAGTAAATAGAATACAGAAAAGAAGAAAAAGAAAACAGAGGACTAGGTATTACCCAATCAGCTGACATTGCTTTTATCACTTAGCAAACGAACGGAAAATTTTAAAGAAATATTAGAGGAAACCACACTGCATACACAATATTAGTGAATATAAAAATCCGTAAGCAAACTAGTTTTTCTTACGAAAATCATTTATGTTGATGCGGGGATTTTGGGCACCAACTAATCAATACGTGTGCAAAGTTGATTGATCAAAAAGCACACGTGAAAATGAATATATAAAGAGAAGTAAATGTTATAAGAACTTTTAAAGTGGTTCGGATGCTAAGGTAGCAAGTCCTACGTCCACTGATTTGTATTGATAGTGAGTGTGGGTCAGGTCGCAACAGCGGACTGACTTACAGGATGTTTAGGAAAAGTGAATGAGTTGTTTACAGGAGAGAGAGTGATTTTCTCTGGTGAAAAATGGTCCAATCCCCCTAATGAAGGGGTCCTCTCCTTTTTATCTCAAGCTAAAGCGTGTAATCATCATTAAATCCTTGGGTTGGTGTGATTATCAGGATATAATCCGACTTTATGTCCCATCACCTTCTTCCCAAGCTGACTTCGCACGGTTTACGGCAGAGAAATGGACGCGTGGGAGCTCCATATCGTTTGGCAGGCCTGAACGGTGAAGCTCGGTGCAGAATCCTTTGCGAGCACGACCCCGAGCTACCCTTGTCTAAACGACCTGATGACCATCATGCTAGCGACCTGGACTCGTCGGGCGTTCCTTTCTATGCCGTGGAGAGATTCAATGAACCTGCATCCGCGCTGTCAGGCACCCTGCTCGCTCTGTGATGTGTCAGGTGCATTAAATGCGTGCGCTGACTCGACGTCGTATTGACAGTCTTTTGTCTGCACAACGCCTCTGAAACGTCAGCCCTCATTATGGCATTTAATGCGACGTGGGGCGCATTAAATGCGGGGAGGAGAGAGAACTGTCGCTTCGATTCCGAAGGGTTACAACCGTCGATTCGTTGCCCATATAAGAACTCGTGTTTTTCAGATGACGCCACCGACATTTCTTTTGCTTCGAGTGACAAACCTTTCCAAACCAGAGAACTTCTTTTCCGATCGGCGCTTATTAGGCAACTGGAACGAGTTTCGGCCTCGATTACGCATCCCAGAAAGTAAGCTTCTCTTTTCTTTCTTTGCATTTGTTTGGTTGGTGGGCAACGGCACCGTCTCTCGGTGTTTCACCAGAGACATGCCTCTGTTGCCGGACTCGAGCCGTGGGTGGCGGCTCGAGTTACTATTAGGGTTTTAGGAGTTTGTCCCTTGCCGTCGCATAGGGCAAAACACGAAGGATTAAATGACCGTGTCTGTCGATGTTGCAAACTCGAATGGATCCGTCAACGTCCAGACCCGAGGAAGGAACCAGCTCGTCCATGCGGGAAGTTCCCGTGGACGCGTCCCTCAACGTCTTCTTGGTTCTCACCCGAGAAGAGTTTGATAGGATCAACAAGCAATATAACGTCCGAGCAGAGGTGTTCCTCGACCATACCAGGTCGTCGCGACATCCTGCCGACGGCCTCGCTGCGATCTCCAAAGAGATCTTCAAGGGTGGAGGGATGATTCCCTTCCATCCTTTCATCAGGTCGGTCCTGGATCACTTCGGGATCGCACCGATGTAGCTCACACCGAACGCGTATGTCATCACCGTAGCGATGTACATCAGGTGCTGCGAGAGCGGCTTGGGCGAGCTGACGACGGTGGAACTCGGCGTCGCTTACTATCTCAAAAAGAGTAGGGACAAGGACTCGTATTACTTGTCCCGGTGACCTACCATTGCCGAGGGGATACATAGCTATCCCAGCAACGCAGGAGCCTACGAGACCAAATTCTTCTTTTTCTACTACGACGGCTACTGCCACTTTCAGGCGCCAAGTAGGTCCTTCTTCGTTAGGTATATTGTCTGTTCGTGTGCTTTATGATAACGACCTGTTTCTTTTGCAGTTAATAGAACGACTAGCCAAGACTTGCTCGACGACCCAGACAGACTTGTATCCTTTGGAGTACTTCCTGAGGAAAGCCGAGATGCGAGGAAGCTAGTGACCACCGCGAACCTACGAAAGTACGATTTTATCAATAGCAACGCGTCGTTAGAACCCCTCAAAGGTAAGTCACATTGGTTTTCTCTCTGGTCGCTGAATAACTTTGTTTACTAACACTTATGTTTGTGCAGAAACTATGCCTCCGAAAGAGTCCGGGCAGTCTCGCCGGGCACCGTTTGTCTTTCCTCGATCGAGGAATGAGAGGGCTACCGAAGCTGCTCGTCCCTTCCCGGCACAACCAACACGAGCTGTCGCGCCCTCATGGCCCTAACCCGCGCAAGGAGTGACCAGGGCGGAGCAGGTCGCTCAGGCGCCCCCGGCCCGTCCAAAGCGTAAGGCTCCAGCTCAAAGGTCGAAGAAGAGGAAACAGGTTCAGGCCGACGAGTCTGAGACTGAATCCGAGGAGGAGCCTTTGAGGTCGCGACAGGACTCAAGGAGGCTAGGAAAGGAACCCGTGGGCGAGGCAATTGCGAAGGATACACCAGTGCTCGACTCACTGGGGGGCCTGCCCGAGTATCTGCAACCGATAGTCTATTCTCTGCTCGAGTGTGGACTATCGGAGTCTTATGACGAGTTCGCTAACACGGGCGACGACCTTCTGACCACGTCGTTCCAGCATCTTAGCAAGGTAAGCGAGCTACATCTAAGCGAGGTGAGCGAGCTATTCTTAAAACTGGTTCATTTCTGATCACATTCTTATTCGCAGGCTTTGCTTGCAATGAGGATGTCTATGGAGAAGACCCGGCTAGGGGCCGCAAAGGAGTCTAGCGATCAAGAGGAGATCGCGAAGCTTAAGAAAAGCTTGGAGTCTGCCGAAGCTGAAAGGAAGGAAGCATTCAATGCGGCAAACAGGTACCTGATGCAGAAAGTTGCCGCCTTGCGAACCGTGGACTTCCAGAAGGCGGAGCTCCAGCGACGCGCGGAGGAGGTGAAGGAGCTGCAAAGGACGAATGCCAGGCTCTCCAAGGAGGTCGGGGAGAAGGACCAGGTGATTCAAACGACCTCCGATTGGGCCGAGAAGGCCGAGCAGGAAAGGGAGGCTTCCGAACAGGAGAAGCGAGCTCTCAAGGCCGAACTCCAAGAGAGTCAGGAAAAGGTCGCTTCGCTGACTGAGGAAGTGCGGGTTCAGTTGGAGGAAACGGAGGAAAAGGCCGCCGACTGGGCGATCGGGGCCATTTACACACTGCGACCAATGAACCTGGGTCTGGACATGTCCGTCCTCCCACCAGGTTGGCAAGAGACCTTGCGGCTCTTGGCAGAGGAGGACGAAGCAGCAGCAGCGGCGACTGCCAAGGGGTCCAACCAGGCAGAAGGTTCGGGTTCTGCTTCGAAGGATCCCCCTGACCAGCCGTAGTGTAATAGGCCTTGCTCCATTGGAAGTGGGCTTGATTTTTGTTTGTACATACAATGGAAACACATTTTGTTTTTTAATTACAACTTGCTTTTTCATACATGTGTACTTGTTCGCCATGTTAGTTTAAATACATAGGCAATGTCATTCGTGTATTACAAGCAAACAGGGTAAGCTCGGACCGCTAAGTGAACAAGATAAAGCTTTACAAATACAGGAACTTAACAAAAACGAACTAACTTATAACAAGGAATGAGTTCGGGATTACTGTTAGTAGGGTCGAAGGTGCTCGACGTTCCAAGCTCGGGGCACTTTGGAACCATTCAGTCTTTTGAGATGGTAAGTCCCTGGTCTGATCACCCTATCGACCCGATATGGACCTTCCCAGTTAGGTCCTAACACTCCTGCACTCGGTTCCCTGGTTCCGAGGAGAACTTCCTTCAACACAAGGTCACCGACCTGGAAGTCTCTTCGCTTGACCTTTGAATCAAAAAACCTCTTTGCTCGCTGCTGGTAGGCTGCTATCCTTAGCGAAGCCTTACTGCGACGTTCTTCAACGAGGTCCAAACTTGCCCTCATAAGAGCTTCGTTTTCAACCTCATCGTACAAGTCCCTCCGAAGTGAACCGGTTCCCACCTCCACAGGAATCATCGCTTTGCAGCCATATGCTAGCGAAAAAGGGGTCTCTGAGGTGGAAGTTCTTGGAGTTGTCCTGTACACCCATAAGACTTCGGGGAGATCGTCAGCCCAATTTTCTTTGGCTGCCCCGAGCTTGGCCTTCAAAGTGTGCTTGATGGTCTTGTTGACTGCTTCAACTTGGCCATTTGCTTGCGGTCTGGCAACTGAGGCAAACTTTTTATGGATGCCCAGCTCATCGCAGAATTGCTTGAACTCTTCGTTATCGAATTGCTTCCCATTATCCGAGATAAGGGTGTGAGGAATTCCGTAGCGGCACACTATGTTCTTGAAAATGAAATCCCTTAGCTTTCTGGTCGTGATCGCGGCTAGCGGCTTGGCTTCAACCCATTTTGTGAAATAGTCTACCGTGACCACGGCATACTTGACCCCTCCCTTTCTAACTGGCATGGGGCCGATAAGGTCGATCCCCCACATGGAAAATGGCCAGGGGCTAGACATAGTAATCAGCTCGTGAGATGGGGCTCGCGGAATGTTCGCGAACCGCTGGCACTTGTCACATTTTTTGACAAATTTGTGTGCATCTTCTTGGATCCGGGGCCAATAGTATCCCTGACGAACAACCTTGTTTGCAAGAGATCGAGCTGTTGTGTGGTTGCCGCAGATCCCTTCATGAATTTCCCTCATGATGTAGTCTGCTTCTTCACTGGTTACACATCGGAGGAGAGGGGCACTGAATCCTCTTCTGTACAACTGATCCCCGATGAGTGTGAAACGAGCAGATCTTACTCGCAGGATCCTTGCCTGGACCTTGTCGCCTGGCAAGGTCCCATCCTTAAGGTACTGGATAATGGGAGTCATCCAGGAGTCCGGCTGAACCACATTTACGGCCTGTTCGGTCGAGCTGATAGTCGGAGCACCGACGAAACGAACAGGAATGTTGTCCGGAGCCTCTGAATCCAGCGAGGAGGCTATATTTGCCAGGGCGTCCGCTATAGAATTGTTGTCTCTGGGGATCTGAGCGATCTCAAAGTGCTTAAACGTCCCTAGCGCGGTCTTAGCCTCTTTCAGGTAGCAGACCATGTTCTCTTCCTTGGCTTGGTATTCCCCTAGAATTTGGTTGACGACCAGCATAGAGTCGCTGTAAATGTTGATCGTGGTTGCACCCATTTCTCTGGCAAGTCGCAACCCGGCGAGCAGAGCTTCGTACTCGGCCTCATTGTTGGTCGCTTTAAACCCGAACCGGAGAATACCATGAATTCGTGCCCCCTCGGGGCTCACAAGGAGGAGACCCGCACCGGCTCTTTTCCTGTTTGATGACCCGTCGACGTAGAGGTTCCAAGTCGACAGGCTCTGAATACTTTCTTGCGCGGCTTCGCTAGGCTGTTGCTCGCTCGGAAGATAAGAAAATTCTGAGATGAAGTCGACGATAGCCTGCCCTTTAATGGTCGACCTGGGCCTGTACTTCAGGTCGAATTGACTCAATTCCATGGCCCATTTGAGGAGTTTACCCGAGGCTTCTGGTTTCTGAAGGACCTGCCTGAGGGGGTAGTTTGTCATCACAGTGATTGTATGGGCATGGAAGTAAGGTCGCAGCTTTCTGGACGCGACCAGCAGAGCAAAAGCTAGTCGCTCCATTTCCGGATACCGTACCTCGGCATCCGACAGACGTTTACTTGCATAATATATTGGCCACTGAACCATTTCCTCTTCCCGTATTAAAGCTGCACTGATCACGAACTGGGAGACGGACAGGTAGATGAGCAGGATTTCCTGCGGAAGAGGTTTAGAGAGGAGAGGTGGCTTCCCAAGGTGTTCTTTTATACTCTGGAATGCCTGCTCACATTCGGGAGTCCACTCGAATTTCTTATTGGCCTTCAGAACATTGAAGAATGGTAAACAGCGGTCTGTTAGCCTTGATATGAAGCGACTAAGTGCCGCTATCCGCCCGTTCAGACTCATGACCTGCTTTTTGCTGGTCGGGCTCTTCATATCGAGCAGAGCTTGAATCTTTTCGGGGTTCATTTCTATGCCCCGCTGATTGACCATATACCCCAGGAACTTTCCTGATGATACCCCGAATGAACATTTAAGAGGGTTCAGCTTCATTCTGTAGAGTCGGAGTATATCAAACATCTCCGCGAGATGCGCAATATGTTCTGAGGCGACCTGGGATTTGACCAGCATGTCGTCCACATAGACCTCCATTGTCCTCCCGATCTGCTCGGAGAACAGTCCGATTGACCAACCTTTGATAGGTTGCACCCGCATTCTTGAGGCCGAAGGGCATGACTTTATAACAGTATAGCCCCCGGTCCGTAATGAAGGTCGTGTGTTCCTCATCTGGTCTGTACATCGGGATTTGATTGTATCCCGAGTACGCGTCCATGAAGCTCAACAGCTCGTGCCCCGAGGTGGCATTAACGAGCTGATCGATTCTCGGCAGGGGGAAGCTGTCCTTCGGGCAAGCTTTGTTGAGGTCGCTGAAGTCTACGCAGATCCACCACTTGCCATTCGGCTTCTTTACCAGGACCGGGTTGGCAACCCAGGTCGGGTAGAGAGCCTTGCGAATGGATCCATTCTGGAGAAGGTTCTCTACTTCTGATTTTAGCGCGGCGTACCGCTCCGGATCCATCGCCCTTCTTTTTGCCGAACTGGCTTGGCTTCACTGCTGACATTCAACGAATGGCAGATAATGTCCGGGCTGATCCCGACCATATCTGCATGCAACCAGGCAAACACGTCAATGTTCTCCTTTAAGAAGCTTACCAGCTCGGAAGCGAGCTATGGGTTGAGGCAGCTTCCAATCCTTAGCAATCGGCTCGGCTCTTTCAGGTCGACCGGAATCTCGGACAGATCCTCAACCGGGCCGCTGGGGGGAATTTCTTGGATTCGCGGATCTAAGTTATCCTCCGCGGGACCGAGCTGTGGTTCGATCTGGCTGATCGTCATAGCCTGGCGGGGCACACATCGCGAAATGCCCTTGTCTGCCATCTGTACCGCTTTTACGTAGCATTCGCGAGATGCCCTTTGCGACCCGCTCACTTCTCCGACCCCCATTGGAGTGGGGAACTTATCTTGAGGTGATAAATGGAAGTGACCGCCTTGAAGGTTCTCAGCAGAGGTCGCCCCAAGATTCCATTAAAGGCCGATGGGCAGTCCACGACCAAAAATTCAGTAACCCTAGTCACCTCGTCGTAATCGCTGAGCGTGACTGGTAGCTGGATCGTTCCTTTGGGGATTAGGTGATCCCTTGTAAAACCGTACAGAGGCATCGAGGCTGGTTTCAGGTCGGCCTCTACCAGGTTCATTCTATCGAAAGCTGACTTGAACAGGATGTTCACAGCGCTTTCGTTGTCTACAAGTATTCTGCAGACATTATGACACCCTATCAGGGGTGTGATCACCAGAGCATCCTCGTGAGGATGGTGTAAGCGAGCTGCCTCCTTCTCGCAGAAGGTGATTGGTTCCTCCTTCCTGGCTTTTTGAGGTCGCTGCGAAGTGCTCATTACCCTGATCGGGTCATAATGTGCTTCGCGAGCGTACCTTTCCTGCGCTCCTCGCTTGTTTCCAACGAGGTGCGGACCTCCGAAAATTAGGTTCACATTGCTGTATCCGCTGCGATCACGGCGCTTTTTCTTTCGCTCCCCNAGGGGTGTGATCACCAGACCATCCTCGTGAGGATGGTGCGAGCGAGCTGCTTCCTTCTCGCAGAAGGTGATTGGTTCCTCCTTCCTGGCTTTTTGAGGTCGCTGCGAAGTGCTCATTACCCTGATCGGGTCATGATGCGCTTCGCGAGCATACCTTTCCTGTGCTCCTCGCGTGTTTCCAGCGAGGTGCGGACCTCCGAAAATTAGGTTCACATTACTGTACCTGCTGCGATCACAGCGTTTTTTCTTTCACTCCCCTTGGTTTTCTTTTGGAGAGTCATCAATGTACTCCTTGAAGTGCCCCTTTTTGATGAGCTCTTCGATAGCCTGCTTTAGAGCTCGGCATTCATCAGTGTGATGCCCGTTATCCCGATGGTAACGGCAGTATTTTTTGCTGTTTCTGGCCGTAGCAGGAGTTTTCATGGGTTCTGGTTCTCCGAGCAGGCTGGCTTCCTCGGATTTGTCGAGGATCGCAGATATGGACACATTCAGCGGAGTGTATTGGGTCCTGTCGCGGTCGCGGCGGGGGACAGGAGCATAAGACTTTTTCTGCTCGTAGCGGGGTTTCTTCACTTTTCGTTGATCGTCAATGTCTCCTTTGCGATCAACTCGCCTATTGTCTCCCCGACCTGACATACTGTTGGAAGTGCCGTGATCACGACGGCTAAGTGCCGCCAATGAATTCTCTATTCGGAGATACTTTTCCGCCAGGTTGTAGAATCTGGTGAGGGAAATATCGTCCTCAGTCTGCAGCTCCTTCCACAGATCGGTTTGCAGGAGAACTCCAACTATTATAAGAGTTCGGATGGACTCTTCTGGGGCATGAGCCACCTTGTTGAGTTCCCTGTGGAAGCGGTCAATGTAAGACTGCAGGGATTCTTCTCTTTCTTGCCTTATGTTATTGAGGTAGCTCAGAGGCATCGAGAATTTCCGATTGGCTTGGAAATGCCGCAGGAACGTCGCGCTCATTTGAGGCCACGAACTGATCGATCCCGCTGGGAGCGACCTCAACCATCGTTTGACGTGAGAAGTCAGCGTCACGGCCAAACAACGACATTTCGCAAGGTCCAGAACCTGGTGGAGCTCCATCAGGTCGTTGAACTCATATAAATGATCCTGCGGATCATAGTTCCGGTCAAACGGCCGCATATCTGGCATTCTGAACCCTGGTGGAAGGGGAGCAGCTAGCACTTCGGGAGAGAAAGGTGATGTAGAGGCGACCTGCGCCTGGTCGTTTTACTGCTCCCTCAACCTGTCCAGAGCTCGCTGTAGCTCCTTTATTTGTGGTAACGGAGCCAATTGGGGATTGCTTTCGCCCGTGCGAGTCCGGCCTTCTCGATTGTGGTTCAGGAAGGTCCGGAGGTCGGATTCCTCCTCGCCTCGGCCGACATTTCCGGCCGCACTCTACACACGCTGACTAGAGGCGTGTGAGGGCGGTGTATTATGCGGGGCATTTTCACGACCCTCGCGGTGGTACGAACCGCCCCGCGAGGTGTGGGAGCCACCCGTTTGAGAACGATCGGGGTCGTTCTGCTGGCGGTGATAAGAATCATCGCGCCCACTATTCTTGCTTGGGTTTGCCTGCGACGTGGCATGGGACAGCTCGGGATCCACTCTTTCGCCGAGTCTCAGCTTTGCCGATACCCTGCTCGGGGCACCTTTTGCATTCGCTGGTCCTTGGGAGCCCGTAGGCTTACTTTTCGCTACTTGCTTACCCTTGCGCCTACGCGCTGCAGTGCTCGTGGCACGGGCTATTGCCCTTTGCCGCGCTTTCGCGCTACCTGTAGGCGTCTTTGGCGGTTGCACCGCCCTAGCTGTGTTAGATGACATGCCTTGGTCCAAACGGTCCAACCTTTGGTTGACCGTCTGGAGAGTATTGTCGAACCTCTCCAGGTAGTTTCTGATGGCAGGGTCAAGTTGTGGAGCTGCCGTGACATCCCCCGCAGCATTTTGTGAAACTGGAACTTCTTCAGTATGCTGATTAGCTTGCCCTGGCTCAGATTGGCGGGCCATCTGCTGTTGCAGGACCAGTAGGTCAAAGATTCTCCTGATGAAGGGTAGACACTAAATCGGGCCCTCCTTCTAGCGCCAATCTGTTGATGCTGTGTTAGACACCAACTAACTGTCACGTGCGCATTACCGATTGGTGGATTAACACGTGATGATGAATATATAAAGCGAAATAAATGCGGAGAAAGCTTTTAAAGTGGTTCGGATGCTAAGGTAGCAAGTCCTACGTCCACTGATTTGTATTGATATTAGTGTGGGTCAGGTCGCCAAGCGGACTGACTTACAGAGGAATTATGAAAAGTAAATAGGTTTTTACAGGAGAGAGAGAGAGAGTCCTTTGTTAAAATGGCCGAATCCCCTTAATGAAGGGGTCTCCCTCATTTTATACCAATCTGAAGCGTGTAATTATCATTAAATCCATGGGTTGGTGTGATTGTCAGGATATAATCCGGCTTTATGTCCAATTGCTCTCTTCCCAAGCTGATTTCGCATGATTTACTGCAGGGGAAAGGGACGTGTGTGAGTCCCATATCATTAGCAGGTCTGACGTGTGCGTGTTGTCCTGACGGGAGCAGGTCACTCTTCACGTGACTTTCCCACGTCAGCCCTTATTTCCCCAGGCATAACATAGAGTAAAGCTTATCAAACTAGCCTAACTCAAGGGAATAGTTGTAACAAATCTAAACATACAGGAGAGTAAAGCTTAACAAACTAACCTAAACTCAAGGGAATAGGTTGTAACAAATCTGAACGGGCAGGAATTTAAAACAAACACAAAAAATAATTAAAAGACTAACGTCTCTTGCTTAGACTTGTTCGAACTCAAGCTAAAAACTTGGGATTCTTCTTAGGGACTTTTTCTGACCTTCTCGACCTATCATAAACAAGAAAGCAAAGCCTCACTAATCTGCCAAGAAATCAACGCATTTCCTCATTTAAAATTTTCTTTTGTTACAATCTTTGTTTATTATATCCTTTTTTTTTTTCTTTTCTTTTTTTTTTCTTTTTTCTTTTAATAGACAATTAAAAAATTGAGCCTTCGTCACTGAATGGGAGATTAACGAATCTGTCAATTAGTGAACATTTGCTGTATTGTCAAAACGAAAGAAAGAAATAGATAAAATGTCAACAAAGTTTTTTTTTTTAAACCATAAGTGTGAGTCAGTGGCGAACTCAAGACTTTTGCCCCATGGCCTCTGCGACTCCACCATTATTTGCCAAACAACTAGTAAAACTTTTAAAAAATCACCAAACTTTAAGCAAAAGAAAATACAACATCAAGAACCTGAAAGGAAATAATATAATAACACAATATTTTTCTACTTCAATAATTTATGAGAAGTAAAACCTTGAGCAAATGTGTTAAAAATAACATTCAATTCATAAGAAAACACAAGAAAATTTCTCCATAGGAATCTAATGATCCACTTAAATCAAATATAATCAAAAGAGTTTACAGCAACCACACTCCACAAAAAATATTCCAAATTTCTTATATATTTCTCATCTTTTTTTCTTTTAATTTCTTTTTTTTTTTTTTTTTAATATTTGGCTTCCAAAGATTATCATATAAATTTTCATGACTTGATCAGACCTGCCTAAGCTAAAATCAACCAAAACTTAAATCAAGTCAACGTACGTTGACTTTTAATATGAATTAATAAAAAGGGGGAATTTTATTGGTATAAATATGATAGTAACTCAAATTTCTTTAATAATTTTGAGCAGCTAAACAGTGACTTTTAAAATGTAAGAAAGTGGTGGGTGAAGGGTGAAGAATAATGTCTAATAAAATATAATTAAAGTTTAATTTCTGAAAGCAACGACATTTTTAGACATAAAACATAAAGCAAACTCACAAGATCCATGTCTTTTTCTATCAATTAGAATAAAAAACCTTCAAAAAAAAGCATGATTCACCCTAAAATAAACTAAATTAAAATAAGCAATACGCATACCTAAAACTGATAAAACAAAAATGGAGCTAATTGCGGCACCTTGATTAGTGAAAGCTTCAACAATTTCAGTTTTCAAAAGTTTTTAAGAGCGAATAGCATGAGAAAGAAAAGAGAAGAATGAGACGGTAAAGAATTTGGAGATAAAATTATAAAAGGCAAGTGGAAACAATTTCAGTCTTCAAAAGGTTTAAGAGTGAATAGCATGAGAAAGAAAAGAGAAAAAGAGAGAGTAAAGAATTTTGGAGATAAAATCATAAAAAACAGGTGGAGCCATGGAGAAGAGTATAGAGAATTTAAACTTTAATATAATGTGGACTGAAATATATATATATATATATATTAGCAAGTTTTTGTAAGCTTGAGTATATGTATAATATTTCACATTTCTCATTTTTTAAAATATGAGGGTAGACCTAGATATATATATTAATAACAATTTTTTTGTGAACCTATATAAACAATTTTTTTTTTTTTTTTTTTTTTTTTTTTTTTACATGTCAGAGTATGCCTGGCCTACCCTCAAAGGGTTAGGTCCACCCCTGTGTGAAGTATTGTTTGAGAATTTGATATCAACACAACATAAGTTTCTGTCACCCCATAATGTTAAGAATGTGAACCAAATTAATATCCCCTAGGACATGGATTTTCTTATAGGTTTGTATGTAGGAATTTTTTTTTTTTTTTTTTTTTTTTTTTTTTTTTTAATTTTTTTTTTTAAGAAACACAATTAATAATATGAATATAATTGTACTATGAATTAAAATAAAAATCTTATTAGTATAAAAGACTTAAGTTTTATGAAGAATAGTATCTCATGTATTACCTATAAAAAGGAGTCAAATCCTAAAGTTAGATAATTGAATACAATAAAAGACAAGATCACAATTAGGGAGTGAGTGCCACCAATAGAGATGGGCACGGGGTGGGGCAGGGCGGGTTTCCCATTCCTTATCCCTGCTATAGGGAATCCTCGTCCTCGCCCTGCCGAGGAAAAGCTGACCCCCGTCCTTGCTTTCCCCACACTACAGGGATTTTTCCTCTGACGTCATATAATGCCCTCATTAATCAATGCAACCAAAACACAATTTCACCAACCAAAATCCAAAACAATAGTGAAACCCTAAATCCAAAATTAAAAAAATTAAAAGTAACCAAAACACTCACCGATTTGTCTAAAGGGGGGGACAACAATTGGAATGGATGACGGTCGACTTTAGAGCTGTGTATAATTAGAGATTTGCTATAGTAAGAAGTCGATATGTGAGAAGACTGATTCATTGCGAGTCTAAAGAGAGAAGAATCGTAAAACTGGAGAAGAAATGAAGAATGTAGTTATTTATATAACAGATCCAGGTTGATCCATTTTCACTATTCAGATCAGGTGAGGCGGGGTGAGGCAAGGGAAGGGGACATCTCTCCCCATCCCTAGAGACAGAGAATTTTCAAGTCCTCGTCCCCATCCCCAATTATTTCAGGGAATCCCCGCCCTCGTACAGGGCAGGTCCTCAGAAATCTGGGGACAATTCTCATCCCTAGCCACCAAAGAGAGGTTTAGTGAGAGAGTCAAATTTGTGAGACTTGTGAGAAACTCTTGTGATTTTTCTTTTTCATATTGAAATTCCGCGATAGCAAAGTGAATATAACTCTCATATGAAGAGTGATCCATTATAAATCTTGTGTTTGTGTATGTGATTGATTATTTGACATTTGTTCCACTGTTTTAAAAACCGGACCGGACCGGTCGGTCCAACTGGTTGGACCGGGAACCGGTCATGTGTCCAGTTCGAGTCAACCTCAAAACCGTTATAATACACTAAGCCGCTTTAAACCGTTTGAAAACCGGATAATTTCAGTGAACCATCGATCCAACCGGACCGGCGGATAAACCGGTCCAAATTTTAAAAACCCCTAATACGCGACGCAGCCCTTTCTTATCTTCTTCTCTTTAAATCTTTCTCAGTTTCTTACGAAAATTTCTCAGCTTCTTCTCTGTTCTCTGCGAAAATTTATCAGCTTCGTCTATGTTGTCTGCTCTCTGCGAAAATTTCTCACCTTCTTCTCTGTTCTCTATGAAAATTTCTCTCTAAAATCCCACCCTAATCGCATTTGAACTCTCTGAAATTGACGACGACGTCTTCCTCCCTCGCAGGAAATCGACGACGACAGCTCTGTTCCTCGCTAGAAATCGACAGCAACAGCTCCATTCGTTGACGACAGCTCCATTCCTCGATCCAGGTAATAAACACACTATTCCTCAATCCAGCTTCAATAATCTATAATGATTTCGTTGCAAACTTAACCTAGAGCAATAATCAATGCGCCATGGCTTTAGTCATTTGTTCTTCAAAAAACTTTTGACTGTAATCGTAGTATTCTGTGTAGGCTTGGCTATGGCTGGATATGGAACTTTTAACTGTAATCGTAGATACAACTTTGCGTTATATGTGTAGGGATGTTTTAAGTAGCTGTAACTCTACTTTGACAATTAATATCTAAATTTTATCTTTTTGTCGCATCTCTGTAATCACCCTTAACTGATGTTTGGGGAAATGCATGTATTATGTAGTTGTCCCATTGAATTTCTTTGTTTAGAGCATACAAAGGAGCCCTAATTCTCAAATATTGGTGGTCATTAAGTTATGTATGTCTAAGGCTTGGTGATTGAGAGGTGAGAGCTTAATGACTTAACTATGGTAGTTAGACCTGTTGGTAACTACTGCCTTGAAAATTACGGTACTCTTGTCCACATTTTTTTTTTCAAAGGAGTGGTTTTCACCCTTATCTTTATTACAGGATGACTTATATTTATTTACTCCTTCTTGGTTGTTTCCTTTTTTTATTATAAAACTATAGATGACTCCTTTATGCTGCTTCATTGTTGTCTAATTTGGCATTGACTATATTCCAATTCTTAGAACACACTTTGATTTCACTCTTACCTCTCTCATCTCCGAAAACACAGTGACGACTGTCTTGATTATAGCTCATGTTGAATTTTTTACCCTGCTATTTATCATATGTATTATCACATGGCATCAGGATCCTCTCTCTTTTGGCATAAAAACATTAAGAAGTGGTTTCTTTTGATGTTTCCTTGATATCAAGTTAATTGAGTGACTTTCTGGTGTGCTTTTGGTCTTCAAGGAGATAACCAGTTTTGCGGACTGAAGTAATCTGCAGAAAATTCCATCAATTTTTTTTAAATTTATTTATCTTGTTCTCTGTTCTTCATTTGTAATTTTCATTAATTACTTATTTTTGTATCTTACTAGTTAAGAGTTAATATAGTAATGCAATATGTTCTTTTCAAGAACTACCAGTTATCAATTGTAGCTACAAATTTTTACATGTATGTTACTTTATGGCTATCAGTAGCTTAGTTGAACATCTGGTCTTATCTAAGATTGTGAAGAATAGCTTATAATCCCTTTACATTTAAGTTAACACCAAAGACACCCTTATAATAACAATAACATATCCTTTATTAAGTTTGACGGTTTATTATCATGGACCCCTAATAGGATTTCTCATAAATTTCCCCATACAAGTATGAAAAAACCCACAATTAATTGACACAAAAGAAAATACAATCATGATGTGTGATGACGTCACCGGTCCAACCGGTTGGATCGGTTGAATTGTGACCCAGCTATCAGAGCGGGTAGCCCTCCGGTCCGATTTTTAAAACAATGATTTGTTCGCTTTATTTTCACTTTCTTAAGGGTTTACGATTTGCTAACATCCAATTAAATTCCAACAACATATTAATAGTGCCATAACTAATCCAAATGTCGAAATATCCCTCTATGTTTTGAGTGGTGTTACATATACAAACTAAGAATACAAATTAATATGAGCAAATAGCACAACTCTCTTATTGTTATATCATTAATCTATTTAATTATCTACTGATTTCATGACACTCCAGTTTGTATGAAAATATATATATAAGTTATCAAACAATTAATTTTTTTTTTTTTTACCTTTAATATCAGCCATTAAATATTGCATGCTCATAGAATGGATATCATTCTCCCAAGAGTCAAATTTAATCAGCATTTGATAATTACTCCTTTGCCACAATATTTCCGCAGGTACTATTTCTTACATATCCTGATGAACATTGATATTCCTAATTTCTAATTTCTACTCTAGGAGCTGTGCATGCTTCTCTCCATATTGACTTAGAGTATAACTTTCAGGTACCTGATACTGATAGCAAAGACTTAGAAAAGAATCATATACCAAAAGAAACAAATCCAAAACATTTTGAGGTACCTGATACAAAAAACTCAAAAAAACAATCGCATTCCAGAAGTTAAACCAAACATGGGACAGGGAATAAGAATCCCATTCGCACATTGATTGCTATGAAGCAAACACAGCCCTAGGGTTTACGATAGCTCCTGTTCTTTAGGCGCTGCAACTTGCAAGGATAGCAAAAACTAGTCATCGTGCTCAGGAGACCTACTGACGACCTGCAAAATTTAAGTTTTCTGGTCATTAAAAGATTAACGTTAACAGAAATGAATTGAGAATATATAATGTTTAAGAGAAAATTATTCTGCCTGCAGATAATTTAGAAGTGATGTCCATGGTTCTTTGGCTCCTTTTTTGTGTGTAACAACTCAATATCAAGATAATTGCTACCCAGAAATTGTCCAAGGAAAAAAAAAAAAAAAGACAAGAGGAGATATATGGAGTCTTACCTTCAGAGAAACCAAATACAATAATTAAAGGCACATACATGAGTTGAGTAAAAAGAGAATAATCCAAACAAAATAATTTAGTATATATATTTTGAAATCTTTTTACTTGCATGGGGAAGAACTCCACCAGATAGAAACAATTTTATGCTGTGTATATTGCAGTAATTAACAAACATTAAACATGAAGGCTTCAGACACAAGCCATTTCAATATATCACATGTAGGCATGGTTGAACAATTTAATTAAATTGTCAATCCTAGAAGAATGGATATATCATGCTCACAATTAAACCATATATCTTAGATAGAACAGCAGCATATTTAAAAGTTATACCAAAAACAGAAAGAAAAATAAAAAATCTTCCGCTGATTCATTACTCACCTGCTCATCCAAAAAATATATGTTGATGAGATATCAAATTTAACCGAACAAATCTTCAGCATATGAACAATTCAAAGTATTAATTTAAAAGGACACAATACATGTGTCTCAGAATGATTGTATTTCAAAATTTTATATGCATCAGCATTTATGTCAACAGCCCACCTCTAAATTAAACACAATAAGGAATCAATATGCTTCCAATTGTTAAAAAGTAATATCTTCCATATTGACATAATGCAAATCGTTTCACTAAAAACTAATAAAAATATCATCAGATTTCAATTATTTACTTACAGTTACTAGCTTTACTCCAGATAATGATGCACCAATGCACAGACCAGTATACATGGCATCATAGCCAGCATACAAGTCCAGCAAACGCATCTTAGAATTCTCAGTGGTGTTGTTTGAACCACTCTCACTTGAAGTAGCTAGTCAATGTATCACTATCTCTTTTATCAATTTATGAGTTAATAAAGCAAAAAACATCAATTAATTGAACATAAAAATGAAAAATTCCATATTGTAAGAGCAAAATAAATTACTTGTTAAATTATTATGTTTAAAAATGTCAACTATGGCAATGTGTATTTCATATCATAATACAAGTCACAAGGAGGAAATTTTTCCTCCTTCGCCTTTAAGTTCATATGCAATGTCGATTGAGCTAGTTATGGCCCTTTATATTGATATGAATACAACAATTGACCCAAAAAATGAAGAGAATAATTAAAGGAAGCACAATGCAATACTCTTACATTTGGGGCAACTATCTTGCATTGGGGAGAACTCCACCAGATGTAAGACCGTACACATATTCATTTCTAAATACTTAAGCCTCTTTGTTCACAACAAAGAATAAAGAGATCCATCCTATTCATATACCAGCCAAAGAGGAAGTTGGCTTTCTTAACTCTAGTCAAATGAAATCCAATTCTGATAAAATTATATTAGGGCTAGCATGACCTACCCCAACCATTCCTATCCTATGGTCTTCGGACGCACCTATTAGACTCCAGTGATTGAGATGTGCCATGTGAAAAACTGTGAAACCCTGTAAAAGTTTGTTTTCTGAATAGGCTTCTCATAAAAACATTCTCTTGATATGTCATAAAGAACATAACATATAATATTTATGTATTTGAAAATCTAAAAACATAGCACATTCATTTTTTAAACCTGAAAAGCGAGGTATTAGATTTTCATACATGTTACAATCAATCAAACAAGATAAACATATGAAATAAAACATCTACAATGGAACAAACATGACATTTTACACACATGATGATACGATGACATGTGAGCCTCAACCTTGAGAGTCACTCCTCGACACGATCTTCTTGTGAACCTCTATGTGTGTGTGTGTGTGTGTGTGTGTGTGTGTGTGTGGCGGAAAAGGGGGGGGGGGGGGGGGGGGGGGGGGGGGGGGGGGGGGGGGGGTGAGCTAAAATACTCAGTGAGTGGAGGGTTTGGGGAAACACTTCTAAAACATATAACCATTTTACAACGTTATCTATTTCTCATAAATAGATAATTATAAGCTAATAGCAATTCTGAAAACCACATTTAAGGCATGCAATGAATGATCATACTTATTGGAAAAAATCTCTATAATCATGCCTCAAATATCTGGATTCCTTTATGGCATGCAAATTAATGCTTTTGCATTTCAAATTATTCATGCCTTTGAAAAACAATTACTAAAATCATATTTTCAAATAATCTAAAATCATTCTCATGAACTACAATAAATCAATAATAGTTGTTCTGATATTGTAAAACTAAAAGTCTTTTTCTAAAACGTTTCATATGCAAGTAAACATTTGCATTTATAAAATCTCATTTCAATAACATGGTGTATAGCTCTAAACCATCTCTCAATCCCATGTGAAAACTCTCACCACAACTAGCACCCAAGGGTACAACCGCCCAACTATGCAAGATCTAACATCTCACGGATTGAACCACTAAATTCATCCTACTAGGTGGGATCATACATCGTTCCAGCCTTCAACCCAACGAAATCATACATCACTCAAGGCCGGCACCATCATATCCTATGGTGTTCGCACACTCGAGTCCAACACAACCAAACCCTGCTAGACGAAATCATACACTACTCAAGCCTTCGGACCCAACAAAATTCATATGCTCAGGTCTGGCACAACCAAATCCTGTCAGGCGAAATCATACACCACTCAAGCCGTCAATCCACTTGGGCTAGCAAATCACCAATCTAATCCTACTTGGTGGAATCTTACCTTGCTCAGGCCTTCGACCCACTCAGGTCGACAAATCACCAATCATACGAATGCACAAAGTCGCAACATAATATAGGGGCAATGGGTACTAGTCAAGTGGTTTGAAAGCCACCTCTATCTTTATACCGATCTTTATCATTTTTTTTCTCATAAAACTTATTGCTCTTCTTTATGAAAGACATGTTTAAAATCATAATACTTTATGCAATGTAAATGGGTAAGCATGTAATTTTGTAAAACTTATGCTTTTACTGTCTTTTCATGATAAAGCTATATTATAATCATAAAAGCATATCTCTTCCTTCATTGTAAAACATCCATTATAAACATGATATCTCATGCAATGTTAATGGTAATAAGCAAATTTCACAAACCTTCCTCGAAATAACATTCTCAATGTATCCTTTTTCTTTGTTGAAAACACTCGCCAAATAAGATGCAAGACTCAATTCTAAACATGTGAGTCAACATAAAATCAAGAATTGCTTTGGCGAACATATATTATTAAAACATTTGCCAAACGTCACAAATCTCAACTCATATGAAATTCAACCAATTTCCGTGCTCTCAATAGCAACATTGTTCTTCACATGGATGCATCAATTAATATCCAAACTACAAGCTATGAACCCATCGGATTATAAAACCTGTATATATAACATAAGGTTTAAAGATCATTCACGGGTGAAAATAAAAACTTCTAAACATGTTTCAAAACTGACAGTTTAACCCAGACTTAGAATTTCTTCGACATCACATCATGATAACACATGTCGACACCACTCATGTGCAACTATCACTATTATTATATTATATTATAACTCATTCAAAATTTTACACAATTTTCACATGCAGCGCATTTCCCAAAGTATATATATAATATTATAATTATATTATATTATATTATATTATACAAAAAAAAATCATTAATCCCAAAGGAATATTATGCAACCATAGATGAGGAATAATTTCATGACTTCCAAAAACTCTCATTTTTCATTTGTTGGCTGGACATGCATTTTAAAACATGTATAAGCAAAAAGTATGCAAATCATCATAAGTTTTCTTTGTTGGAGTCTCACACCGACTAGGCATGCTCAAACATACTAGTTTATAAGATGAGATAATCTTCCCATTCAATAAGGCCTTATTGGATGAAGAGTCAAGCTCACCTTAAATTCTATCATGGTATCAGAGCCAGACCAAGTTGAGCTGAGTACTTGACCAGCGAGTGAGAAGTTAGAGTCAGCAACTACCTCCATCAATAGACATGACCCAATATATGAGCTTGACCGTGAGGAGTGTTGGACTCCCACACTGATCAGTAAAACCTTATTGGGTGAGGAGTCAAACCCACCTCAAATTCTATTATTTTTATGGGTGCCTTCAAATAAAAGATTTTGGACATTTCATGCTCTTCCCTTAAACTACCTCTCAATAACACAAACTATCTCCACCCATGTTACCTTAATTCCAGCACTTAAATCACAAATCAAACAAATTCCCAAATGTAGTGCAGCTGAAAGCATGCAGAGCATTATCAAACAAAACATTTCACTTAAATCTCAAATCAAGCACTTCCCAAATATAGTCTAGTCCAAAACATGCAAAGGTATTTATCAAGCAAAGCACCTCACTTAAATCACAGATCACACAAATTCCCAAATCCAGCAACCCACATTTAGTTATAAATATGAAGCCATTTTTCTTTTATATATAATTGTACATGCAGAGGAGACAAAACTTATTATTTAGAACCAAACAAAAATGCATTTTCCTCACCAAATTTCTAGCTCAACAAAGTTATACAAAGCAGACCAGCAAATGTTACACACTCAAAAATGCATATTTTTCTTCACTCTTCAAGTTAGCCGATTCTACCTCCCTTCTATATACTACCCATTTTGCTTCAATTACTCATTTCATATATCATTTAACTTTATCAGAAAAAGCGCGCACACACACACCTATATAATCACTCACTTAGAGCCAAAACAAATGCAATACCACCCAAAACACAAAGCAACCGAGACATGCAAGATGGAGTTTGGCACAAATTTCACATATTACACAAATTTCTCACCAAACATCATTATTGAAACCCAGAGTTATCATGTTTTTTTGGTGAAACCACTCACTATTTCGGTGCTCCACCCAAAAACCCAGCACTTCCTCACGGATTTCCTCCTTCCTCTTCATAAAATCTTGCAAAAATTGAGTGATCTCCTTTTCTTCTTCACTTGGCCTGCGCCTATTTCTCTCTCTTCTATTTTTCTTTCTTCTCGCTTTTCTTCTCCTCTTTCTTTTATTTTCCCCCATACTCTTCTTCTCCTTCTCCCTCCTTCCTCTTTTAATTTATTATTATTCACAAAAATATCTTGACAAATTTTCCTTTAATCCTCATATGTTTCGGATATTACTCTCCTCCCTCAAAAGTTTCAAATTCTTGCACTTTACTCCCTCGAAAATCACAAAATAAAATATAGTAAAATCACATAAAAATACGGGGTATTACAAGGACTTCTTGACAAAATTATAACTAAGATCCAAGACCTTTTTATGTAAGATTCATACATAGAAAGAAAGCACAAAAAGAAATGGATTACCTATTTTATCTGACCAAAGCACTAGCTAGCTGCTTGAAGAAGCTCATTGAAGGCTGAAGAAGATAATTGTAGTTAGATATTGGTTAGATACTGTCAATCTCATTATAAATTCTAGTTAATGCCTCATGAAGAATAAGTTGCACCAGGAGCAACATGAAGAAACCAGCTGAAACCATGCTGGATTAGCCGGTTGTTACTATGAAGCAAAGGCAGCCCTAGGGTTTAGGATAGCTCCTATTTTTTACGCGTTGCAAGAATAGCTAAAACTAGCCATCGTGTTTAGGAGACCTAATTTCCAAAAAAGTGTTCAGGAGACCTGCTGACAACCTGCAAAATTTAAGTTTTTTGGTCATTAAAAGATTAACATTAACAGGAATGAATTGGGAGTATATAATGTTTAAGAGGACAGTATTCTGCCTGCAGATAATTTAGAAGTGAGGTCCATGGTTCTTTGGCTCTTTTTCGTGTGCAACAACTCAATGTAAAGATAATTGCTACACAGAAATTGTCGAAGAAAAAAAATAGACAAGAGGAGATATATGGAGTCTTACCTTCAAAGAAACCAAATACAATAACTAAAGGCACATACATGACTTGAATAAAAAGAAATAATCCAAACAAAATAATTTAGTATATCTATTTTGATATCTTCTTACTTGCATGGGGAAGAACTTCACCAGATAGAAACAATTTTATGCTGTATATATTGAAGTAATTAACAACCATTAAACATGAAGGCTTCACACACAAGCCATTTCAATATATCATATGTAGGCATAGCTGAACAATTTAATTAAATTGTCAATTCTAGAAGAATGGATATATCATGCTCACAATTAAACCATATATCTCAGATAGAACAGTAGCATATTCAAAAGGTACATTATGGCATGCCAGTAACATGGAAATAAAATTAGCCGAAGAAATTAACAGCCCATTCAAAAAACAGATTTGCATATTCACATACACTGGAGATTAAACTAAGCTTACTTTGTTTTATTAAGAGTTTAGTTTTGTTAAAGTAGGTGATAAGTGTTAGTACGTATTAGGATTCCTAGTTTGAGTAGAATTATAATTTATGAGATTCCTAATTTGAGTAGAATTATAAAGAAACGTACTTGTCAATTTATATTTGAGAAAATAAAATAATAAATCTCTCTCTTGTGTTAGCTTGAGTTGGTATCATGTTGTAGTTTTTTTAATTATTTTTTATATTCCTACAACATAATGTAGCAAAATGCTACTCCAGGATTAGATGAAGCTCACAAAATAGGAGAACTCCTATTCTAGGTGTAAATGAGGCTCATGTACCAGAGCTCATTTAGACAAAAGAGACAAAAACTAAGCTCCTCTAAAGTCAGCTTGTAAATTAGTTAGAAAAAGAGAGAGTTTTAAATTTCAAAACCCCTTGGACACGCTATATACTTTTAAGTCAATGGTATTACAATTGTCATAAACTTTACGGAAACGATATTATATTAAAGGGCTTCTTATGTATGCGCACTGCTGTGTTTTATATTGCAACACCCTTGTGCTAATTTTAAAATTTAATCATATGATTATAAGATACCTTTCAGGATCTTGTTTGAATGAATTTAATGGAAAAATTAATACAAATATAATAATTAAGGAAGGAAACAGCTATTACATACAAGAGAAAAGAATTGGAATAGTGGCTTACATAGATCGAGTCAAATAACAACTTACAGCCCATATTTTGGTTAAGCTTAGAACTTGTGGGAGTTATTACCAGGAGATGAGGCTGAGGGAGAACATCCTTTTTGTTTGGTGGTTTTGGGTCCTTTGCTTCGGGTGACATTTTTGTTCATGCTTGGAGCGAGTGTTAAAACTGGTGCTGTTGTGGAGATACTGCCAATGGAGATCTGTGGCCTTTGCTCTTGTTTATGTGGAGTTTTTTTCTTTTCAGCTGGAGCTATGCTTGGTGGATTACAAAGGGTGTGGATGGCTCATATGTAAACTAGTTGTAGTGGTTCTCCCTGATTTTTGCTGCCTCTTAGCTGGTGTAGGTTCTTTGCTTAACCTCTATGTTGCATACACCTGGTTTTTTTGTCCGGGTATGTTTGGCAAGGTTGTATATCCTTGGGTTTATTTTGGTTTTCTTGTATAGTTTCTGAATCTTGGGCCTGTCCACGGTGTTTTGTGGCAGCGGAGTTCTGTATCTTAGGTTATATATATTATTTGATTCTTTTATACAATTAACTCATTTACTCAAAATAATAATAATAATAATAATTAAAATAATGACAGACCTACATTTATAATATAATCACTCACAGAATCAAAGGAATTCATGAAGTATTGCCCATTTTCCTAAATATACAAAACAACAAGTCTAATTAAAGGATACAACTTGTAATTTAAAACTCACTTTACCAATTAAGCCCTAAATCTTCCTTAGAGAAAGGGATCACACCAGTCAGATCAAAATACTGTAAAAAAACCTTAGAAGATCTTACACAAAAGGGATACATATACGTTTTATATATCCAAACAGAGAATCTCGACAGGATTTAACTAATAATTATATAGTATAAGAAGACAAACCGAATTCTTCAAAATGCAGTCAAAATATATATATAATACCCGCCAAGTTAAATAAGAAAATAATAGATTTCCATGTATAGCAGGAGGAAATTAATTAATCAACTAATTTGAGAAGAATCAAACACATACATCCAGATGAAGTTGAAAAAGAAAATCCAGAAAATAGATTTCCGTAGGAATTCAACTGATTTGATAAGAACCAAACTAATTAGATCAGAGATTCAAGAAAAACTCAAATTTAACACAGATCCATTCATAAAAAGCCATATATATATAAAGTTTAATTTCCATAATTTTGTTGAAAAAGAAAAGAAGATGCTTTGATGCCAAAACCAAAAACTTAAACTGACCTATGTCAGATGAAGTTGAAAAATAAATAACATATTATAATTCTTATAGTTTCTTCAACAAACAAAAAAATAAATAAATAAAAAAGAAAATATGATATTTGATTTTGAGATCTGGAGGAAGTGAGCAGATCCATTCATAAAAAGCCAAAAATAAAATTCTAAAACTAAATCTCCAAAAATCTATTGTAACTTTGTTAAAAATTAAAAAAATAAAAAGAAAAAAAGAAAGATACTTTGCTGCGCCAAAAACCTAAAATTTAGACTGACCTATGTCATAATACCAAGAAAAAAAAAAACTGATCTCGAGATCTGAGGGAACTAAGTGATGGCAGCTGACCTGTGAGATGAATGTAGATGAAGCAAAGACAACCCTAGGGCTTAGGATAGCTCCTATTCTTTATGCGTTGCAAGAATAGCAAAAACTAGCCATCGTGTTCAGGAGACCTGCTGACGACCTGCAAAATTTAATTTTTCTGGTCATTAAAAGATTAACGTTAACAGGAATGAATTGGGAGTATATAATGTTTAAGAGAACAGTATTCTGCCTGCAGATAATTTAGACGTGATGTCCATGGTTCTTTGGCTCTTTTTTGGTGCCATAACTGAATATCAAGATAATTGCTACCCAGAAATTGTCCACAAAAATAAAAAAAATAAAATAAAATTAAAAAAAAAAAAAAGACAAGAGGAGATATATGGAGTCTTACCTTCAAAAAAAAAAAAAAAAGACAAGAGGAGATATATGGAGTCTTACCTTCAAAGAAACCAAATACAATAACTAAAGGCACATACATGACTTGAATAAAAAGAGAATAATCCAAACAAAATAATTTAGTATATATATTTTGAAATCTTTTTACTTGCATGGGAAGAACTTCACCAGATAGAAACAATTTTATGCTGTATATATTGAAGTAATTAACAACCAATAAACATGAAGGCTTCACACACAAGCCATTTCAATATATCATATGTAGGCATAGCTGAACGATTTAATTAAATTGTCAATTCTAGAAGAATGGATATATCATGCTCACAATTAAACCATATATCTCAGATAGAACAGTAGCATATTCAAAAGGTACATTATGGCATGCCAGTAACATGGAAATAAAATTAGCCGAAGAAATTAACAGCCCATTCAAAAAACACATTTGCATATTCACATACATTGGAGATTAAACTTATTTTGTTTTATTAAGAGTTTGGTTTTGTTAAAGTAGTTGATAAGTGTTAGTACGTATTAGGATTCCTAATTTGAGTATAATTATAAAGAAATGTACTTGTCAATTTATATTTGAGAAAATAAAATAATAAATCTCTCTCTTGTGTTAGCTTGAGTTGGTATCATGTTGTAGTTTTTTTAATTATAATTGTCAAATTGCTCAATTCACATTTCAAAATTGCAATATATATTTCTTACCCAATCTGATCAAATTTACATACAAACAATGTGGCTTGGCCATAGTCAATAAGAGCGCAATTGAAGAGGCCAAGGATTCGGCAAATAAAGTACCAGTAGCAAACATACTGAGCCAAATTAAAGTAATTATACCACTGCACAAAGAATAAATACTCTCTTCATTTGATATTATATCCACTAGATGCTATAATAATGTAGCAAAATGCTACTCCAGGATTAGATGAAGCTCACAAAATAGGAGAACTCCTATTCTAGGTGTAAATGAGGTTCATGTACCAGAACTCATTTAGACAAAAGAGACAAAAACTAAGCTCCTCTAAAGTCAGCTTGTAAATTAGTTAGAAAGTGAGAGAGTTTTAAGTTTCAAAAACCCTTGGATACGCAATATACTTTTAAGTCAATGGTATTACACTATTATATTTTTAAAGGAAATTGTCATAAACTTTACGGAAATGATATTATATTAAAGGGCTTCTCATTTATGCGCACTGCTGTGTTTTATATTGCAACACCCTCAAAATTTGATCATATGATTATAAGATACCTTTCAGGATCTTGTTTGAATGAATTTAATGGACAAATTACTGCAAACATAATAACTAAGGAAGGAAACAGCTATTACATGCATGAGAAAAGAATTGGATCGAGCCAAATAACAACTTACAGAAAATTAAAATAATGACAGACCTACATTTATAAAATAACCACTCACGGAATCAAAGGAATTCATGAAGTATTGCCCATTTTCCTAAATATACAAAACAACAATAAAAGAAGTCTAATTAATGTCACCACAAATACCGGATACAGCGTGTTATTTAAAACTCACTTTAGCAATTAAGCCCGAAATCTTCCTTAGAGAAAGAGATCACACCAGTCAGATCAAAATACTGCAAAAAACCTCATAAAATCTTACACAAAAGGGATACATATACGTTTTATATGTCCAAACAGAGAATCTCGACAAGATTTAGCTAGTAATTATATAGTACAAGAAAACAAACCGAATTCTCCAAAATGCAGTCAAAATATATATATAATACCCGCCAAGTTAAATAAGAAAATAGATTTCCATGTATAGTAGGAGGAAATTAATTAATCAACTAATTTGAGAAGAATCAAACACAGACATCCAGATGAAGTTGAAAAAGAAAATCCAGAGAATAGATTTCTGTAGGAATTCAACTGATTTGATAAGAACCAGACTAATTAGATCAAAGATTCAAGAAAAACTCAAATTTAACACAGATCCATTCATAAAAAGCCAAATATATATATAAAGTTTAATTTCCATATTTTTGTTAAAAAAGAAAAGAAGAAGAAGATGCTTTGATGCCAAAACCACAAACTTAAACAGATCCATGTCAGATGAAGTTAAAAAATAAATAACATCTTATAATTCTTATAATTTCTTCAACAAAACAAAAAAAATTAAAAAAATTAAAAAATTAAAAAAAAATTAAAAATTTGATTTTAAGATCTGGAGGAAGTGAGCAGATCCATTCATAAAAAGCCAAAAATAAAGTTCTAAAACTTAATTTCCAAAAATCTATTGTACCTTTGTTAAAAATAGAAAAGAAAGAAAGAAGATACTTGGCTGCACCAAAAACCTAAAATTTAGACTGACCCATGTCATAATACCAAGAAAAAAATTTTGATCTCGAGATCTAAGGGCAGCTAACCTGTGATATGAATGTAGATGAAACAGACGAAGAGCTTGAAGAGAAAACGACCTGAAAGTGAAGTGGTTTTGTTGAACAAAACAAATGTAAATAAAGAAAGATTAGTCATTTTCTTTGAAAGTATTGGCTCCACTCCAGCCCCACCCGCCTACCTCCCTTTTTCTAACTTGATGAGAGTATATTATGATTATGATCAAAGTATGAAAGGTTTCAGCTATTTCAAGAAAAAGCAAGAAAGTTAAAGAAGAGGAGAAAAGTAACACGCAATCTTGAGCTTGAAGGAGAACAATAATCTTTCACTAACTGCCAATTAACAGCCTAACCACCTTTATATAACAGTATAACTCTCAAACAAAATCAAAATAAATGGTACTAGCTGTAGTGGCGGACCCATGATTTTTGCCCAAGGTGGCCTCCGTGGCTCCACCATTATTTGCCAATCAACTAGTAAAAGCTTTAAAAAACTACCAAACTTTGAATAAAGGAAATAATAAAATATCAAGAAACTGAAAAAAAATAATACAATAACACAATACTTTCTTACTTGAATAAATCTATGAGAAGCAAAACATTGAGAAAATATGTTGAAAATAACATCCAATTCACAAAGAAATACAAGAAACTTTTTACGTTGAATAATCTGTTTAATGTGAAGAGAGCAAAAACTCTAAACTCTAAATCTTGACCTAATTTGCTTTCCATTCAAATTCTTATGTTACCAATTGATGTTATTGATGTCTTATGAAAATTTGTGATGAAATTGGAAGGGATGAAACAAGGGCCGAATGGAAAAATGAGTTGAGTTATATACATTTTTAACATAATGTTTAATATGATTAAGTTCTTTTAAAAAAAAAAAAAAAGTAAACAGTCCTGTTTGCTCTTAACACTAGATTGTCATTATCAAAGTTTAATAAATGATTCAAATTGAATTATAATTTGATTTTTTTTTTTTATTATGTTACATAATTGTCATTAAATAGAGGAGAGATTTGTGAAAAGAGTATAATATTATCATTCGAAATTTATTAGAATAAAGATAAAATAATGATAATTATTAAGAAGATTATTAATTTATATTATATACATTTTTTTTTTAATTACTATTAAAAAGGAGTGTAAGTTACAATATGAAATCTTTTATTAATAGAGAGAATTAATGTATTTTAAGTAACTAATTAGATGGAGGGATGAAAGACAGAAAGCTAATTAATTAGGTAAAGGGATGAAAAATATAAATGTAAGTACAAATGAAATAATAATGAGACTAGATCATAGAATTAAAAATCATAGTTAATAGTAATTTGTGTGATATATCATATGAATTAAATTTGGGGAAAGAGAGGATATAAAAATTAAATTAATAAAAACAGATAGAATCCCAAACAATGAGAGACTCTAGAGAAAACTTCTTCATTGGAAAAATTGTTTATTATTATTTTTTTTAATAAATTTGAGGGTAGGCCTAGGGGGTTGGGTCCGCTCCTGACTAGCTGCACTATATATGACACTTATTTAGACAACATGAAGACAAACCAGAAAAATAAATCAAGCTTCCAAACTCAAACAAAGCCAGTTGCACCATGGCAGCACAGACAATAATTAAATCAACTCTCAAACACACATTAATAAAACTCATGATTGCATAGGAAACAAAGTTTTTAAATAAGACGATAGACGGGTCTGATCCCGTAGTTAACTTCTGAATTTTCTTCCTTGAAGAACAAAACTACATTACCAGGATTAATTGAAGCCATTCACCTATAGTAACAGACTTTGCATAACCACGCCGATGGATGGCCAAGCGGAGAGACCAGCATCTCTCAATATGCGTTTCCTCCAAATCCTTTATAATCAAACGTTGAAAGTGTTGGCTTTGTTCAAAAGGATGGAATTCATCCAGACACCATGCTGGAACAGACAATTTGCTGGTAATGTGACTATTGATGCTTCTCATTTAGCCAATAAACCAAGCTAGATGGCCATGGTTTTTCTTTGTGAATTACACACACACATATATATAGAAGCTTAATCTGAGATTATTTTAGGATGATAATTCATCATAAGCAAAATTAATTTTACTGTAAGTGTTGTTTGTCAACTTATGAAGTATGTTATAACATGTTGCTAGGGGTGTGGAAATCCAATTAACTGACTGGATTGCCTACTCTTTAAACTGAACCAGTTTTTCGGTTCAAGGGATAATTCGAACAGAAAGTGGACCCGATTACACCTTGAATTAGTTACTAACCGAATCGAATTATCTTTTTGGTTATCGGTTAACTGATTTTGAAAAACTGCCCCTATATCTAATTCAAAGTACAATTGTCCTTATATTTGTGCTGCTACCTGTTGTGCTGTTTGCTACTTCAGTTTTGGACCTAATTCTAGCTCTACAATTATATATATTCTTCAAAAAATCAAAATGATAGAAGTAATTCAAGTAAATCTGGCACTGACAAAGCAAATAAGCAATTCCTCAATCAAAAGAAGTGAAGAGTTAAGTGTTGACGAAGTGAGAAAAAGGTCGAGATACAAGCAAAGAAAATTCTAGATAGTAATTGTATTTCTTGATTGAATGAAGTGTTAGTTACAAATCTTGTTTATATAACACAAGCACACGTAAGCTAAAAGCCAGTCATCAGTCAACAAGTCAATTGGTCAAATAACACTAATCCTAACATCCTCCCTTAAACTAAGCTTCCATAAGACTTGTTAAAGTCTTTTGATCAATCTCAATATTTATCAATAAGCCAAAGTTTCTCTTTCTTGTACGAACATTTAGAAAACAATAGTAATCTCAACCCCAATCTGTGGCAGCAAGTGTATTTGCATCAGCCAGCACCTACTAATCGTCAAAACTGAAAAATCCGAGATTTGATCACACAATACTTACAAAACTGCACTAGCACTCAAACTTACATAGGACAACAACATTAACTCATTACTTCCAAATTTACCAGCACTAAAATGTAATCAAATAGCAGAACAAAAGATATCAATGCACAAATTGAACATCATCTGAGCAGCTATTAAGGCACAAACAAAACAGCATCTGATCAACTTATCAGAGCACAAACAAAACAGCATCTGATCAACTTATCAAAGCACAAACAAAACAGCATCTGAGCAGCTTTTAAAGCACAAACAAAACAGCGTCTGAGCAGCTATCAAAGTGTTGGGGAGAGACTAGGAGATCAAACTCACGTTAGAGAGTGTGGTTACCCATTTTAAGTGCAATGAAATATTTACCAAGTAGATTAAATATTTCCAATTTGAATACATCAAACACAAGTGCTAAAAATAAAAAACACAATCATACACATGGTTTGGCTAAATCCACTTTTAGCTTACATCTGTGGGACCTCGTCCAAATCAACGTAATCCACCAAGTTAAAAACACATTACAAGATATAGTTCAAAACTGATCTAAGTTACAGTAAAAAGAACTCCCTATTCAACTTTACACTTAGCACCACACTCTGAATCCTTAACGTGTAGCAACTTCTTCGAATCTTCTTCATACCGCGAACACACCCATTAGCAGCTTGTGAATCACCAAGCTTTAACCATGTTCCAAAAGCCATCAATAACGTGTTTGATATGGTGAGGTTTTGGCACAAAATATGGAAATGAACCTTGAACCTTAAAAGAGAAAAATACTCTAAGAGAATCAAAGTACAATGAAACAAAGTGTCAAAAGGTTATATTCATACACGTAAGAAGGCGAATTATATAATGAAGAATTTCTTGCTCAACAATATAGTGCCAAGTCAGCCAATAAGGGATTGACGCATGTTTGTCCAAATAATGAAAGTTTTCCTTCTTTTTGGTTTGGACCACAAAGCAAATTGGGAAAAGTACTTTATTCCCTAGTACCATTTAAGGATGTTATGACACAAGTAAAAAGGTCCTAAAAAGTGAGAGACAATGATAAACAATACCTTTTTCACTTTTTTAGTCATGCAACTCGTGCTGCGTTGCAAATATTTGAAGCAAGAGTAAGTGTACAAACTGTCGTGCACACATGCTCTAAACAAAACAAGCCAAGGCTCAAGTCTGACAATTAGTGTGCTTGTAGATCATATGTGTACACACACAATTCATAAGTTTGACAAATATGAGTTTTCCACATTCTTCTTCTTTGTTAAACTTATGAATAAAGAACCAAGAACACAAAAGGATTGAGTGCAAACCTGATTCAATCAACCAATTAAACCTACAGACTTGCAAAGACAACTTTCAAACAAAAAGAACCAAAAAAAAAAAAAAACAACACAAATGTGAACTCAAGGTTAGCACATCAAAGTAAGATAAACATAAAACATCAAAGTAAGATAACTAAAGAGTTTTGTAGAAACAGAGCAAACAAAATAACAAACTCTCCCATGGAGAGATAACAGTTTAAAAATTAAAAATATTAAAATCACTATAATCACTCCCCCATGCTTTTTACTCCCCTTCGTTATTCATAAGTCTTGAGGATTTACAAAAGGGTAGGGAAGAGCGACCAGCTTTCCTCTTGGTTATACACTTTGGAGGGGCAATGACGATGACATGAGAATCCTCCACTTGAACTTCTAGAACAGTAGCAAAGGAGTTGTTAACATTTTCATCTTGGACTGGAGGGGCATCGTCTTGAGCAGCTGCATTTTCAGGTGCGTCTTCTTCTTCATCAGCTCTTCTTCCTAATGAGTAGTGTCTTCCTCATCAGCATGATCTACCTATTCTTCTTCAATTTCACAAGCAACAACAACTTCAATAGGCATTGTAGGAGCAGAAGGGGTAGCAGGAGCAACTGGAGCAGAAGGAGGCATCAGGTTCTGATTAGGAGGTTCTGTCAAAACCAATTTCTTCTTCTTTTGCTTACTCTTGAGATCAGCCTCCATTTTGCCCATCCGAGAACTGAGAGAAATGTGAGTGTCCTTCACATATTGAAGGACAAACTCCATTGAAGTTTCTAAGTCCTACATGACAACAAATAGCTTGGATTGCCAAGTGTTAGTCCTTGTTTGATCAGTTGAGAAAAACGAGGGCAAGTTCCCTGTAGGCTGTCTAAAAGACTTCTTGGCGATAGTCTTTATCTTCGAAACATGTTCTATTTCATAAAACTTGGGTTTGTAAGTGGAAATGATCTTATAGATCAAGGAAGGAAAACATAGAATCTATAGAGAATGAGTTGATTGCGCTTCTACTCTAACACTAGTAAAAATCAACTCAGCCAAATCAATCTTTTTCCCTTGAGCAATTCCATAGAGAAGTTGTGCTCGTTCTAGTCTAACGGTCGAGTTATGCATAAAGGAGACTAATTTGTCAATGAAATTTTAAACAGCGGTCTGTAAAAAGGTGTGAGCACACCAAGTTGCAAAACACTAGTCCTAGGCCATTTGGCAATACAGCCACCAATGATAACCTTGACAATTTTGTCTAAGTCTAAGCTTTATAAATCAAAGTTCTTTTTGCTCTTCTTCAGACCAAGAGCATCCCTAACAACATCCTTAGTAAATAGGACCCAATGTCCACTAACATAGACTCTATCATTGTGCTCATTTGAATTCGGTTCAGCATTATCCAAGCCTAAATTAGCGTAAAACTCTTGAACAAGAGTTTGGACAAGGGCAGTCAGGTGTGAAATAGTTCCTAGCCATTTTCTTTTCTTCATCATGGCATGGAATTCGTTAAAATCTTCTAATCTAACATTGGCTTCATACATAATTGTCTTTTTGACAATGTGGCTCCTAAATATAGCTTCAATAGAGGTAAAACAAATGGAGAGATGTTACCAGATGAGGGTTCCTCCATAACAACCTTTCCTTTCTTCTTGGCCAACTCTGCTAAAGTCAGAGGTTTTGAAGGCGTGGCTTTTCCAGAAGCTTCCTTGCGCGATCTGAGAGTGGCTATCGGGGTGTTCTTAGAAGTGCTATCAGATGCCGAATGAGATTTTTCTGGCGACTTCTCTATGAAGTAAGGGCTGAGTCTTCTTGTGGGCGCTCCGAGTTTTGGTGATCACTAGAAATAGGGGATGAACCAAGGGTGGTTGAGTAATTTGATTCATTCTCTTGACTTCCCTCTTTAGAATCTGAATCACTCACTGGAGGAGTAGGGTTTTTCGACGGCATTTGACTATGTAATCCAGTCTTCTTCATCGCTAATAATTCCTTTCCTAGAGATCCTTCTTTTCTTTTCAGATCCTCCATTGCTTTCTTTCTTGATTCCATGAGAAAACGAAAAAAAATTAGTGAGAAAATTTGAGAGAAAAAATCGTGAAGACTGAAAAACTAAGACAACGCGTAAAAAAGATTATGGAATATGAAGATTGACGCTCAAATGAATTAGGGCTAACATTTATGGCAAGTGTTGATTCTAAAGCCCTAAAAAGAGGTATACCAAAATTAGAACTCTATCCTAAGTGAGTGTACATATGTAATCGTGTGAGCGCACAACATCCCAAAAGAACATCAAAAATTTTCAAAAGACTGGACTTTATTGAAACAATTTTTAATAGTATAACTTTAAAATGGTGAAATGCTTCATATGAATTTTTGAGAGTCAATACAGTCAATCTATGCAAATCATCCTAATAAATCAAAATTTTCAATCTTAAAAGGCACAAAAACTAATCCGAAAGTTGTCAACATAATGTAATCAAAACAACACTTCCTCAATCACACACAAGTGAGCTAAATTTCCAAGAGCTTGTCTTAGTGTGTGAGAGCGTCCTCAAGGGGCTAAAATGACATATTGGTCAATTTTAAATTTTGCAAGAGAATCTCACCCTTCCCTCATGCCCTACTATATTTTGTATTTTTCTTTTTCAGCATAAAAGATGATGATTTTTCTTTTCGTTTTGATTAAAGGTATATAACTCTCATAAACATAACCAAAATATAGCTTTCATAATTGCAAGAAGGTAATCTTCTTAATGGTAGATTTTCCAAAATATAGGGGCATCTACAAATAAGAAAATTACTCAAAATAATTTTCACACTTCATGCAAAGTAGCTCTTTCATAATAGTGACAAGAATGAACAATCAACTCTTGATGCGATAAGATCACGTTATAGAGAGAGTCTCAATGAACACAACATATCAGAGTTAGCATATAGATAAGAGAAAATTAATGACAATTAGAGTGTTAGCACAGATCAAGGAGTCTTGACAAACAAAAATGAAAGTAGCACGTTCATGTTTTTATTCATCAACTGAAAAAAAAAAAAAAAAAAATTCAAGTCTCTTAATGGTAGATTTTCCAAAATATAGGGGTATCTACAAATAAGAAAATTACTCAAAATAATTTTCACACTTCATGCAAAGTAGCTCTTTCGTAATAGTGACAAGAATGAACAATAAACTCTTGATGCGATAAGGTCATGTTATAGAGAGAGTCTCAATGAACACAACATATCAGAGTTAGCATATAGATAAGAGAAAATTAATGACAATTAGAGTGTTAGCACAGATCAAGGAATCTTGACAAACAAAAATAAAAGTAGCACTTCATGTTTTTATTCATCAACTGAGAAAAAAATTTTCAAGTTGAAGTAGTCCAATGAACTTCCTCAATAAAACAAAAATATCAGAGTCAAGTGTTTTTGTAAATAAGTTAGCCAATTGGGATTTTGTGTTCACATGAGCAAGTGCAATGATGTTCTCTTCAACTAACTCTCTAATGAAATGATGTCTTATGTCAATTTGCTTAGACCTAGAATGCTGGACTGGATTCTTAGAGATGTTAATGGCACTGGTGTTATCACAAGAGATAGTCACACAATCTTGATCAACACCATAATCATTTAACATTTGCTTTAACCATAAAATTTTAGTGCAACAACTCCCTGCGGTAATGTACTCAGCCTCAGAAGTGGATAAAGAGATTGCATTTTACTTCTTACTATACCATGTGACAAGATTGTTTCCAAGATAAAAACATCCACCCGAAGTGCTCTTTCGATCATCCAAACTTCCTGCCCAATCCGCATCACTATATCCAACCAAACAATTGTTAAAATCAAATGAGTACCAAAGGCCAAAATCACATGTACCTAAAATATATTTCATGATTCCTTTCATTGCATTCAAGTGCAACTTAAATGGATTAGTTTGAAACCTAGCACAAACACCAACACTAAAGCAAATATCAAGTCAACTTGTAGTTAAGTAAAGAAGACTTCCAATCATACTTTGGTACAATTTATTGTCTACCTTTTTACCATATTCATCTTTGGACAGTTTAAGAATAGCACTTATAAGGGTTCTAGCATGCTTTGCATTCTCAAGGCAAAATCTTTTCAACATGTTTCTAGCATAAACAAACATGTCATTATCCATTTGTTTAATTTGAAGCCCAAGAAACATATTCAATTCTCCTACCATACTCATCTCAAACTCCTTTTTCATCAGGCTAATAAATTTCAGTGCATGTGAATGAGATGTAGAACCAAACATAATATCATTAACGTAAATCTATGCACACATGATTTCAGTTTAGCACTTTATAAAGAGGGTTTTGTTGACATTATCTCATTCATAGTTATACTCAAGAAAAAAAGTTGTCAAACTTTCATACTAGGCCCATAGGGCTTTTTTTAAACCATAAAGTGTTTTCTTCAATCTAAAAACATGATCAACTTTATGGGGGTCTTGAAAACCAATTGGTTGTTTAGCATATACTTCTTCAGTGAGCATTCCATTCAAGAAGGTGCTTTTGACATCCATTTGGAACAATTTGATGTTAAGGCAACAGACAACAGAAAGTAGCAAACAGATTGATTCAAGTCAAGCAACAGGTGCAAAGGTTTCATCAAAGTCGATTCCCTCAACTTGAGTATATCTTTGAGCTTTAAGCCTAGCTTTGTTCCTGACAACATTACCAAACTCATCAGTTTTATTTTTAAAAACCCATTTGATACCTATCATGTTGATTCCCTCTAGTCTTGGTACAATCGTCCAAACATCATTTCTTTCGAATTGTTCTAGTTCTTCTTGCATAGCCTCAATACAATTTTCATTTTTCAAAGCTTGTTTAGCATTCTTCGGCTCTGCAAGAGATACATAACAAATATGGTTAATTTTATTTTGTCCTCTCCTTCTTGTAACCATTATCTCATTTGGATCTCCAATCATGGTTGAACGTGGATGAGCTTTTTAAACCCATGTTTGGTGGTCTTTTCTTCTTTGATTTCTCTTTTAATGCTTTCATCAACAACACCCTCTATCCCTTCATTTTGCAATGATGAATCATTAGATGATTCTTTGTAAGGAGCAGATCATTTTACTATTGCACCAGAAGTAGGTGACAGTCACATTCGATGAAGGTTTAGGTTTAAGAATTTAGTAGTATTCAACCATCTGTGCGGGCACATAAGGAACAGATGTGTCTTGAATTCACATTCCTAGAATATTCTGTAAAATCTTTTGTATCACTAAACACAACATTAATGATCTAAGAATTTTTAAGATCGCATGATATAGATCCTAAATGCTCGGCTATTAGGAAATATCCAATGAAAACTCTTTCATCACTCTTAGAATCAAACTTACCTAAATTCTCTCTATCATTCAAAATGTAACATTTGCATCACTAAACACAACATTATGGATTCTAAGACTTTTCAATCGCATTATATAATCCTAAATGCTCGGCTATTAGATGAATATCCAATGAAATTCCTTTCATCTCTTAGAATCAAACTTACCTAAATTCTCTCTATCATTCAAAATGTAACATTTGCATCAAACACATGAAATAAGAGTGATCATGTTGCTTACCTTTTCACAACTTATGGGATTTGAACATACATTTCCAAGATAAACCTATTGGAAATATGACATGTTGTGTCGATAGCTTCAGCCCAAAGTCTTGTAGGAAGCTTTTTGGCATCAAGCATCACCTGAGCCATCTATTGAAGCACTCTTTTTTTCCTTTCCACAACACAATTTTTGTGAGGTATTTTTGGTGTTGAAAATTCGTGGAATATGCCTTACAATTCACAAAAATTAGCAAAATCAGTATTCTCAATTCCTTTCCATGGTCACTCACTCCTTATTCTCACTATCTTTATAGCATTTGAACTTTTCTCAACAAGCAACCTTTTAGCCAATTTCTGAAAAGCATTGAAAGAATCAGATTTCCACGCAAGAATCAACCCAAGCATATCTTGCAAATCATCAACACAAACAAATACATACCTCTTACCTCCTAAACTCTGGTTGCGTAGGACCCATTAGATCCATATGAGCAATTCCAAACACACATGAGGTAGGAAATTAGATAAAGCTTTATTATATACTTAGTTTATTTACCTTGTTGACATGGACCACACACATTACCTTTTAGAGTTTAAGTTTTGGTAGTCCTTTAACAACTTGCTTCTTTGAAAGTCTTACCAAGTACTTGAAGTTCATGTGACCAAGTTTCCCATGCCACATTTCGTTGATTGTTTTTTAACTGAAACATGACACACGGTTAGAAAGCAAGTAACAATGTCATTTGACCTTTTTCCCTCAAGTAGAGATACTCTTTTACCATTCGAGATTTGACACTTGTCCTTGAGAATTGAATCACAAATCTTTATCACAAATTTGACTAATACTATCAATTAGCTTCTCAACCATTAACAATAGACATCTTTTAAGACATGAAAATCAGGAAGTACAATGGACCATTTCCAAGAATTTTACCTTTCTTTCTATCTTCATAAGTGACATGCCCACTATCAACCGATTCAAGTTTAGTTAAGAGAGATTTAATACCTGTCATGCCTTGAACAACTACTGTCTAGATACCAAAGATCATTTTGAATGCAAGCAAGAATTATGAGATACAAACAATTCACATCAGCCATAGGTTTCCAAACCTTTTTGGAAAAAAATCATTGTTAGTTACGATTTATGTTAGCAATAAAACTATAGTTTTTAAAAACTTTCTTCCAGTAAGCGATGAACCTGGAGCATTTGGGTCTGATTGACATTTCCTGTTACAAAATATGACAAATAGGAATGAATTTTGATACCTTCGTAACCTGCTCATAGTAGTTCCTTTAATAGGATTTTGGTCGCTTTTATAAACATCTTGCACCAGCTTCGATGTGCTAGCACCATCACTGAATCCCAAACCATATCGATCTCCAAATATTTTTCTTGACCAAGCACTTCATCAAACTTAAGAGAACCTACATTCAACTTATCAATGATGGCCTTAGCCTCAGTTAGTTTAACATAAGAACCAATTTTTTCAGACAAAGGTTTCTTTGTTTCAATAAAGTAGCATTCTCATACCAAGAGATTGCAACTTTTCACAGCCTTTAGCCATTGGTCATACATTTTATCTATACCTCTTGTTGCTCAGTATAGATATCACAGTGCATCCAAAACTTTACTCTTACCATCTTCTTGATTCACAGTGAAGGCTAAACAATATTTTTCCAAGTCAGCCACAAGGGACTGACGCATGTTTGTCCAAATAAGGAGTTTTCCTTCTTTTTGTTTTGGACCTCAAGCAAATTGGGAAAATATTTTATTCCCTAGGACCACTTAAGGATGTTATGACACATGAAAAAAGGTCCTAAAAAGTGAGAGACAAAGATAAATAAGACTTTCACTTTTTCAGTCATGCAACTTGTGCTAAGTTGCAAATCTGAAGCAAGAGTGAGAGCACCAACTATTGTGCACACATACTCTAACAAAAAGCCAAAACTCAAGTCCGAAATTAGTGTGTACACGATCATATGTGCACGCACACAATTTATAAGTTTGACAAATATGAGTTTTCCACACAAAGCATAAACAAAACAGCATCTAAGCAACTTGTTAAGCATATGTAAAAGGGTGCAGATTGGAGTTCGGAAAACATAAAGGGCCACCCAGTAATTTCCATATGCTGTCGTTTTGAGTTAGTTTGAGTTAAAACACTGAGCTCAAATGAGCTACAGTATTTGTTACTTTACTCTTCTCCTTCGTGTTTTCTCTCCTCTGTATATAAGAGGATTTTTGATTGTTTTCAATTAATTCAATCAATTCAAATCAGATCCAGTTTTTGCTCTTTTCTTTTTATTCTTCACATGGTATCAAGCCACTGACTCGCGTCAATGGCTGAGAATTCTGGTGTTGACAGTTCTTCAAAGAACGTGAACAAGATTGCGTCAATGGCTGAACTTCACTCATCTATCGTTCCTTCAAGTCTTCAAGTGATAAATCCGAGCTAACAAGGGACAATTACCGTGATAACTACCGTTTTTGGCGCTCGCAAGTTTGTTCACAGTGGAGCTCACAGATTGAAGAGCATTTGACAGGTTTGATCTCCTGTCCTGAGCCTTTACTTACCTCACCTATTGATGTTTCAACTGAATCAGGAATTATTAGTTCTAATGAAACCCTAGCTAAAGAGAAATTAATCCGAATATGTTGCTTGGAAACGCATTGATAAGTTTCTTGTTACCTGGTTACTTGCGTCAATATCCGAGTGTATGTTTAGTTGTGTTTCTAAGTGTCAACTTTCTACCGATGTTTGGTTTACACTTGAAAAGGAGTTCCTGTCAGAGTCTAAAGCTAGGGCACTTACCTGAAAAACTTACTCCAGAATACTCAAAAAGGTAGTCTTAGTGTAGTGACTACATCAAAATGAAGGCATACTGAAAGTTTAGCATCCAGTGGACAAGTTGTTTCAGATGAAGATGTTCTTCAATATGTTCTGATGGATTAGGTCCTGAATTTGATGCTACTGTAGTCAATTGACTTCCAGACTTGAGTCTAGGTTCGATTTGTGATATTCAAGAAGCACAGTATCTTCTACAGAAATATGAACTAAGACTAGAGAAATTTACTCGGCTGATTTTCCAGTAAGTTCAGTTCACATAGCTGCAGTGAGTATTCCAGTAATTCTCAGTTTAAACCTACTCTTTAAGCACTGTAAACACCTCAGTTAGCTCTACTGGAGTCCAACTTCTTTCACACAGTTTATACCTTCCCTAAACACTTTATCTAATCCTCCTACACACAATTATCCTCTAGAGCTACTGTTCCCACTAACAAACCTATTCACACTATACTCCTTCACAACCTTATTATAATCAGTCAGCCTTAGACCTGCCGTCTTTCCCAATGTTGGCAGAGGTCGTGGTAGGAGCAATGGTAGAGGGAGGCCAATATGCCAAGTCTGCAGCAAGATTGGTCACACTGCAGTACAATGTTACCACAGGTATACTCCAATTATATGGGACCTCACCTCAATACAACCCTTCCCTACAACAAGCAGGTGCTGGATCATATTTCCTCCTGGTTCCCAAGTTTCTGACACCTCTGGACACAATTTTGCCAGCATTTCACTAGTAACATCCTGCACACAAATCTGTCCAGTTCCTCTCAGTCACATGAAGGATCACAATTTCAAGGACAGTTTATTGAAACCTCCATCAACCACACTCACATCCTTCAACAAACAACCAGGATTCCAAGTACCCAGCAAATAGCAACAAACACCTAACCAGCCTACCTAGCCTCTCACCAGAACATACATCACCAAACTCTAACCAAGCTTACCTAGCTTCTCAAACAACCTTACCTATCAGCTCTCATCCCTCATCAGATCCTGCCTGGTATATGGACTCTGGTGCTAGCGACCATGTCACTGCAGATCTTAGTCATTTGAATGTGAGCAACAATTATGTGGAATTGAACAGTTACAGTAGGCAGTGGTGAGTTTCTTGATATATCCCTATTGGCTTTGCTTCTTTACCTAGTTTTCTACAAAATAAATGTCTACATCTGAAAAATGTTTTTTGTGTACCCAGAATTACTAAAACCTGCTCAGTATACCAAATTTACTAAAGACAATAATGTGTGGTTGAATTTAACTCTGATTGTTGCGTTGTTAAGGACGGTTTCCAGAGCAGTGTTCTACAGGGAGAACTTAATGCTGGGTTGAATCAGTTGAGACTTCCATCTGTCGTTCTCATACACCTTAGCTCAGTCGTCTGTCTCCTTAATGCACAAAGCCTAGTTTCTTGTCATCAGTCACAAACCTCGGTCTGTATCTACTCTCAGGATAAGACACCACAAAGAGTCATAGGAGTCACAAACTAGTGTCTATTCCTCTACTGTTAATGCTGCTGATAATGCTGATAATAAGCACACAAGTCAGTGCGGATATTGTAATGTCTCTCAAATAAATAAATCATTTCTGTTTCTATTCTGATTATTCTTTGTCTAATAATAATGATGAATTTGTTAACAATGTTGATATCTCTAATGGCCTGTATGCTGGTACTAATAGTCATATTGTTGATAATACATTTATAAGAATTCTAGTTCTGTTGTTCCTACTGATGGTTTTGATGCTGATGGTATTAATTCTGTTATAAACATCATGTTGTTAATTCTGATAATTGTCGTGATGGTTTTGATGCTAATGGTTTTGATGCTGATGTTTTCATTTTGTTGATGAACTTCTGTTGTTGATAATGGTGTAGTAATTCTGTTAATAAACATCATGTTGTTAATTCTGATAATTGTCTGATGGTTTTGATGCTAATGGTTTTGATGATGATGGTTTTCATTCGTGTGATGCATTCTGTTGTTGATAATGGTAGTAGTAATTCTGATGCCAATTTGATAACCAGACATCTATCTCCTTTGCTTTTCAAGTCACCTGTCCTAAACAAAACACTTCATCACTCTGGCATAACGATTAGGACATCCCATTCTGAAGTTTTTCAGAAAATATTTGCAAGTTAACCATAATCCTTCGAAACATATTCCTTCCTCCTTTGTGATGCATGTCAACTTGGCAAAATGCACAAACCAGTTTCCCTGTCTCTAATTCCGAGCTACTGTTCCTCTTGAATTAGTTCATAGTGACTTTGGGTCCATCTCCAGTAGCTTCTATTGAAGGTTTTAAGTACTATGTGCACTTCCTTGATGATTTTAGCAGATTTACCTGGCTTTTCCCTTAAGAACCAAAGCTGAAGTGCATTCTGTCTTTGTTAAATTTCATCATTTAGCTGAGAGACAGTTTAATCATAAACTCAAGTGCTACAGTCTGATCAAGGTAGTGAATATAGGGTTTAGTTCCTTACCTAACCAAGTCAGAATTCAGTTTAAGCATTCTTGTGCTTATGTTCATCAACAAATGGACGAAGTGAGAGAAAACATAGGCATATAGTTGAAACTGGTCTCACCTTACTAGCCCATGCTTCCATGCCTATGAATTTTTGGTGGCTTGCATTTGATACTGCTGTATTTTTAATCATAGGTACCATCTGCTGTTCTTGATTTTCATTCTCCTTATCAGTTGCTGTTTTGTAGATTGCCTCTTTATTCATCTTTAAAAGTTTTTGATGTGTGCATGCTTTCCTTACCTAGAGATTACAATAGGCACAAACTTAGTTTTCATTCATCCAAGTGTGTTTTTAGGATATAGTCTAGTTCATAAAGGCTATAGGTGTTTAAGTTCTGAAGTAAAATCTTTATTACTCCTAATGTTGTCTTTAATGAAGATGAATTTCCTTTTGTGCACAACTTTCTTCAGTCTCAGTTTCACCTCCTGCACAGTCGACAAACGTCCCTTCTAGTATTAGATTTCCCTGTTTGTCAATATCATCATTAGTGTCTCCTACTGGTTTGGCAGCTCCCAGCAGTAAAGTTCCTCCAGTAGTATCATGCTCTGCAACTATTCTTCCTTCAACAGTTGGTGCACAAAATCCCTCCTCAACATCACCTTCTCATCAAGGAAATAATGTTTCCAACAGCACTTCATCTCAGAACATGTACAGTCACAACATCCTTTTCAACACCTTCAAAGTACACCCTATTACCATTCAAAAACAACACACCACATCACAATCTCACAGCTTACAAATCAGACATTTTCACACAATCAGGAACCTTCACAACCTCACAGCTTACAAAATCAAAAATCTTCACACAATCAAGAACCTTTTTTCTGCCCTCTTACCATAGACTTAACATCATCTCAATTTGCCATTACCTCCACTGATAATCCCACTACATCACAGACTCTTATCACACAAAATCAGTCTACTACATCACAAATCGATTCTTCTCACTGCCCTCTTGTAATTGATTTGACTCCATCACAGTTCCCTACTTCATCAACGGGTCTACCTGCTGCCTTTACCTCTACTGAAACAGATTCTTCACTGTCACACCCTGTTCTCTACATCTAAACACACATCCTATGTTAACCAGAGCAAAACACCAGCCTTCAACATAAACTCCTTATTCTATCTGGTCAAGACCTGTTCTATCTGAACCTAATTCATTACTGAAGCCTTGGTCAGTAATGAATGGAAGAAGCCATGCAACTTGAATATGATGCATTGGTAGAATAACACTTGGTCCCTTGTTTCCAAGTGAGTGATATGCAGATTGTTGGTAACAAATGGGTTTTTAGGACAAAGTTTCATGCTGATGGATCCCTTCAAAAGTACAAACAAGGCTGGTTGCCAAGGGTTTCAGCAAACCCCTGGTTTGGATTTCTTTGAAACCTTCAGTCCTGTAATTAAGCCTTCAACCATCAATTACCTAACACTTGCTGTGACAAATGGATGGGACTCAACAAGTGGATGTCAATAATCCTTCCTCAATGCACCCTCAATGAAACAGTCTATATGAGACAGCCTGAAGGTTTTGAAAATCCTCAATTTCCTACTCATGTTTGCAAATTAAACAAGCCCTTTAGACTTAAACAGGCTCCAAGAGCCTGGTTTGATAAACTGAAGTTTGCTCTTTTGGACAAAGGATTAAAAACTCTATATCTGATTCTAGCCTATTCATTTTCAAAATGATTCCTTCATCATCTATGTCCTTGTATATGTTGATGATATCTTAATTACTGGCCCAATCTCTTCATACATCAGCTTGTTCAAGATCTTAAGATCAGTTTGCCTTAAAAACTCTGGGTCTATTAAGTACTTTCTTAGGTTAGAAGCCACAAGAACCTCTACTGGAATTCATTTGAAGCAAACAAAATACATTGTGATTTGTTGTCTAAAACTAAGATGATTGATGCTCATGCATGTCCCACACCCATGGCTGTTGGCACAAAACTGTCTTCTACTGACAGTGAACTATTCCAAGATCCCAGCCTCTACAGAAGCACCATTGGAGCACTTCAATATCTAACTCTACTAGACTCGACATCAGCTTTACTGTCAATAAGCTGAGTCAGTTTTTACAAGCACCAACGGAGCTTCAATGGCAAGCTTGTAAGAGAGTTTTAAGTATAATCAAGGTACACAGTATCATGGGTTGCAGTTCAGACCAGCTGCATCTTTGAATGTTGAATGTAGCTGATGCAGATTGGGGCAGCAATTAGATGATCGACGGTCCATAGTGGGTACTGTGTTTATCTAGGTCCTAATCTTATCCAATGGAGTTCTCGAAACAGAGAGTTGTTGCTCTTTCTTCAACAGAGGCTGAATATAGACCTTAGCACACACAGCTACTGAAATAGCTTGGTTGCAAAGTATGTTTTCTGAGTTAGGATTGATTCTGAAAACTCCTCCAGTAATTTGGTTTGATAATGTCAATGCTGGTGCTCTTGCTGCAAATCCTGTTTTTCACTCAGGGCAAGCATATTGAGATTGATATTCATTACATCAGGGATCAGGTTTTAGCTAAAAAACTCATGGTTCAATATGTTCCGTCTAAACTTCAATTGCTGATTTCCTTACTAAAGCCTTATCACAGCTCAATTCCTTGAATTAAAGGGAAAGTTAATGTTGTAGCAATGACCAGTCCAGATGAAGCAGAAGCTCAGATTAAAAGGTAGCAGTTTTGTTGTAAAAATGAAGGTCTGAGGTGATCTGAAGTATGTGTCGATTGGGAGTACAGTTTTGCAATTCTGGAGGTCTGGAAGTAGGAGTTTTTTTTTTTTGTTGGTTGGTGTGTGTAATTCTGAAGGCTTTATGGTGCAATTCTGGAGGTCTAAAGGTCTGAAGTTGTGAAAATTGTTGCTTTGATGTGTACTGTGTAAGAAGCAATTCAGGTATGAAAATGTAGGCAGCTATGCAAATGCATTCTGAAGTTGTGAAAAGAAGTTTGATGTGTGTGCAACAGTTCTCTACTGTATGTAATGCAGTTTTTGGAGCTGTTAAAGTGTAGTTCTCTTGCTGGTTGTTTTGTGTTGCTAAGCAGAAAAATGAAAATGCAGTTTTTGGAGCTGTTAAAGTGTAGTTCTCTGCTGGTAGTGTATGCAGTTTTTTGGAGCTGTTAAAGTGTAGTTCTCTGCTGGTTGTTTTGTGTTGCTGAACAGAAAAATGAAAATGCAGTTTTTGAGCTGTTAAAGTGTAGTTCTCTGCTGGTATGTTAATGCAGTTTTTTGGGAGCTTAAAGTGTAGTTCTCTGCTGGTTGTTTTGTGTTGCTGAAGCAAAAAATGAAAATGCAGTTTTTTTTGGAGCTGTTAAAGTGTAGTTCTCTGCTGGTTGTTTTGTGTTGCTGAAGCAGAAAAAATAAAATGCAGTTTTGGAGCTGTTAAAGTCAGTTCTCTGCTGGAGTGTATGAAATGCAATGCAGTTTTGACAAATGCAAAAATATGCAGTTTAGAATAATGCAGAAAATATGCAGAACAATACGTTTGATGTGAGTGCAGAACAATGCAGTTTAATGCAGTTTTGACAAATGCAGAAAAATATGCAGAACAATGCAGTTTTGACAAATGCAGAAAAATGTGCAGTTTAGAAAAATGCAGAGAAATATGCAGAACAATGCAGTTTGATGTGTGTGCAGAACAATGCAGTTTAATGCAGTTTTGACAAATGCAGAAAAATATCGTTTAGAATAATGCAGAAAAATATGCAGAACAATGCAGTTTAATGCAGAAGTTTTGACAAATGCAGAAAAATATGCATTTTAGAATAATGCAGAAAAATATGCAGAACAATGCAGTTATGCAGAGTGTAAAAATAAAGTTGATGTTGTATGTTGCTGAAGACAACAAGAGGCTTCAACCAAATGCAAGTAGCCAGTTTGAGGGAAATGTTAAGCATATGATACAAAGGGTGCAGATTGGAGTTCGGGAAAACATAGGGCCACCCAGTAATTTCCAATATGCTGTCGTTTTGAGTTAGTTTTGAGTTAAACACTTGAGCTCAAATGAGCTACAGTATTTGTTACTTTACTCTTCTCCTTCGTGTTTTCTCTCCTCTGTTATAGAGGGATTTTTGATTGTTTTCAATTAATTCAATCAATTCAAATCAAATCCAGTTTTTGCTCTTTTCTTTTTAATCTTCACACAACTCTCAAAGCACAAACAAAACAACATCTGAGCACACTTTCACTTTAAAGAATTGAGAGCTCTCACATTAGCTTTTTTTCAAAGAATTTCAAACCTTGAAACTAACAAGGCTTTAGTAAACACATCTGCTTTCTAGAATTCAGTATAAACTTTCAGTTTGTTGGTAGTGACTTGGTTCCTCACATAATGAGCATCTAGCTCATATGTTTTGTCCTGCCATGAAAGACATATTGAAGCCAAAGATCCAACACTTTGGTTATCACACCAAATGATAGGAACATTTAAAGGCAATCCTATTTCAGAGAAAAGTTCAAAACCAAGCAAGTTTAGTAGATACTTGTGCAAAGCCCTATACTCTGCCTTAGTGGAGGAGAAAGCTATAACCTTCTATTTCCTAGAGTTCCACTGAATTAAGTTGGAACCAAGAAACACACAGCAACCACTTGTAACCTTCTATCATGAAGGTTGTCAGCCCAGTCAACGTATGTGAAGCATTCTAAGTTGAACCGATGAATTTATGAAATGAACACCATAATTAGAGGTCCCTTTAATGTACCTAAGAAGCCTTTTGCAACCTTGCTAATGCTTTGAGTTGGCGCCTTCAAAAATTAGCTTAGTTTGTTGACAAAATAGGCTATGTCAGGTCTAGATAGTACTAGTTACTGCAAGGCCCTAATGGTACTCTATAAAGTGCTGGATTGTCATACATTTCACTGTCCCTACAGTCAACTTATGTCCAACTGCCATTGGTGTAGGGCATGGCTTGCAATCCATCATGTTGGTTTTGGCTAGAAGATCCTTATCACACTTCTCCTGATTCATGTACAAACCAGATGCATTTCGTGTGACTTCAAAACCTAGAAAATACTTCAAGGATCCTAGTATTTTCAAGGCACTTGATGTTGAGTTTGTGCACTGTTTCTTGAACCAAGCTAGGATAATTCCCTGTCAAGAGTATGTCATCCAATACACTAACCATATCGATCTGCTCTTGATGCCGATATACAAATAGACTAGGGTCTGCCATAGAATGCACAAATCCTCACTATAAAAATGCCTTTTTAAGCTTGTCGAACCAAGCCCTTGGGGCTTGCTTTAGACCATAGAGTACTTTGTTTACTTACACATATAATGAGGATTTTGAGCTCACGAACCCTTCAAGCTGGACCATATACACCTTTTCAGTAAGCTCACCATTTAAGAATACATTATTAATATCTACCTATGGATACCCATTCACAACTAACAAACATCAATACATTATAAAATCAAATCTACCACTACCAAAGTCCCAAATCCCAAATTCCCAATGCAATCATCCAACTGTTAAATTTAGTGATTGTAAATTTTGACTAATTCATGGCTGACCAAAACCAAAATAAAGACCACTTCAACCTTGACTGATTATTGAGCCATGTTTTTGTCTTTTTATTTGAATGGACTTTTCCTACAAATCGTTGCATTGAATTCAATTCTTCTTATCTTAAGCCACTAGTCAATATTATTTACCTTATGCAGACTCAAACTCCAACTTTTCTTCATTTTCTCTAGTTCAATTCTTCAAGAAATAGTAATTTGAATTAAGAGTTATACAAAGTAGTAGATAATATTAACTCCAACAATTAACAACAATTGTAGGACAAGCTATATATAAATTTAAATGATTTAATTTGATAGTCGTATCAAACTGAAGATCTCATATAATTAAGTATGCATTGTATATTTTAAAGGTTTTATTGTATTAATTCTTGTGTCAAAGGTAGGGTTAAGGATTTTGTTATGCCTAAAATAAAGGTTGACCCATGCTGATGTCATCGAGCATCAATCAAAGTTCAAGAAGGATTTCCACAGTCCAGAGTCTGCCATATCTCCAAAGGCAAAAGGAATATAGCTCAACAACCCAGCTAACTCAAGCATTTGTCTATGAATGAATTTGGTTTGCACACCTGTCCAAACCTCATTTAATTTAAGGATACTCTTTGAATTCTCAACGAGTGGGACGGCAGGAGAGATTTGCATGGTACTAGGCCACTTGCAAAAGTGTAATCATTACTTTGAGCACAACGGGTATAAATAGGCAACTCCCTCTCGCAAAATCAGGATCAGACACTCTTGAATTCAACAAAGAAAATAGCAAAGACACACTACCAAAAAGAGACTGATTTGACATTCTCTAAGATCACTTAGAACACCAAGCACTTATAATACCAGATTTCAGTTCGTGACCTCTTATAAACTTGGATAACGACCAGGAACATACTTATATAAAATAACATAGTGGATGTAGGATTTGCTTTAAACATCTGAAACACTATAAAAATCTTACTATCTCCTTTATATTTTACGTCTTTGCATGCTGCTATGCAAACAGTACCTCATCCATTCTCCATAATATGCCCACGTAAGACTCCTTAGCATTTTACACATGCGAAGTCGATGGTGTCAAAATCACGCATCAACAAATTCTTCTATGGAAATAATAAATAAATTGAAGTTTGATTTCTATAAAGAATGTCTCCTACAATGTATACATCATTGTAACCTTCTTAATTCTATAGAAATCTATTTAGGATCTCTCTAATAATAGTTTGACATGAGTTTTAATTAGTTAAATATGGTTTAGTGTTCTTGGAATTAATTAAAAACAATATTTACGGGCATCAAGAGAAGAAAAAAAGGCACTTGAACTAGTTTTAACTAGATAAATATGGGGAAAATGATAAAATGAAAATATAATATAGTGATGTTAATTTTTTTGGGGAAAACCGATTAAACTGGTTTCCGTTAACCGGTTCAAAATTACATTTGAACCGTTAACCGAACTAGTTTTTCAATTTTCCCAATTTTGCAAATCGAAACCAAACTGGTTACTTTGAAAAAACAGTTTTTTGGTCCAATTTTCCAATTCGGTTTAGTTTTTAGATCTTTTTCGTAGCCCTAACATTGTCTTGTTCATATGATCCTTTAGAACAAGAATGTGTGCACATTTCTGGTTTTGTGTAAATATTTTATTGATCTCTCTTCTCAGTATAGTTGTCCATCTTTAAGATATTTTTATCTTAAATTGTTTCATGAGACCTACATGATAAGTCACTTTAAAAGTGTCACTCTTTCTATAGAGTGGTCCAAGAAAGTTCATTAAAAAGTTTATCTGACGTGTACTATAGAGATAGATTAGAGCAAGGATATAAATAGTGTCATCTCCTTCCTTAGGTCTCTAACCTGTGAATTGTAGATTCATTGAGCTCTGAATTTTACAGAGCATTTTCTTAGTCAGGTTCATTTTATTGTTGAGTTGATTGTCGATCATTTTGATTATCTTCGGTGTTGGAACTTGGTTCCTTTGTTGAAAGCTTGAAGGAAGTTCAAGCTGTGGAGCTGAAACTAGATTTCAGCCATTGAAGTTTGAGTGGAGCTTGAGCTGTCCAAGTGGAATCTTGGACTCAAGTAAACTGTAGTAGAATTTTGGAGTAATCAGAGGGTGGAGTTAGAGTCTTCTAAAACAAAGAGTTGTTTACAATTGTTGTAATTATTTTCGACTTTGTATTAACTTGAAATGTGTTTGTTATAGTGGATTTGCTTAATCTGGAAATTGTCCCATGGATGTAGGTTGTTAGCCAAAACCATGTAAAAACCCTTGAGTGCCTTACTTTCTGCTGATGTTGTACGATGATGTTAAGAGGTTGTATAATCAATTTGCAAAAGCGTTAACACACACGATAAAAACCATTCCACATTGAGTTTATAGATCCCATATTCTCTTTCATTTACTTTAAAATATTGCTGTCATGAAATTTTGTAATTATAAAATTGAGATAATTTTACGATGATAATTTACATAAAAACAATGTCAAATTAAATGAAGTAAAGCTACATCTTAGAGAGGTAGAAACGTTACAAGAAAACAAGAAGCAACTACAATGGCCAGCAGATAGGATAGTTTAATGATTGGCAATTGCTTTTTATCTTTAACCATTGGATGATGTTATGCAAAAATTGATCTCATCCTAATCAATTCTACCAATAACCACAACAGCACACACACATGCACGAAATAAAACAGCAAAGAAACAAAAACACCTAGGTTTAACCATGGTTCAGTTATTCCAATGAAATAAGTTATATCCATGTTGAGCTCCAAGAAATTTAGGGCTCATTGTCCTATAAAGATCAAGAATGTATAAGATTACAAGATAGTTCACCAGATGCTCGAATCTCTCACTCACCATGTCTTTGCATAGCAGCCGATCATCATCGCACACTCAAGTCCCTCGCGTGCTCACTCTCATCACTCAAGTGGCAACCATGACTTTCCTTTCTTCTTTTTCAATGGTTACCGCACTCAGATTGTAAGTGCAGAACCCTCGCATTCAAAACACTTGATACCTTTATTTTCTTTGTCTTGTCTGTTGAAAACTTCTTTGTAAAGGTACTACGATTTTGATGTCATAAGGCTTTTTCACAAAGGATTTAGCGCCATACTACTACTATAAGATATTTTCATGTTTTTCTTTAAAATTTTGCAAAATTCTTTATAAGTAAAGTACAATTTTTATCATCCAATGAATTCAAATCACAATCATCGAAAGATTAGAATCAACCTCATGCTGTGAGAGTCAAACCTTGCTTGGTTTTTTGTTTTTCCCAACGTTGCAAATTAGTTCATAGGTTTAAGAGATACCAATGAGTTCGCATCAATGTCCATGACATCCCATCCATGGCATTCTTCAATAGTGAGACCTTTGACATGAACCTCGGGGCAAAGAGCAAAACACTTTCCTAACACAGTTCAGCATTAGAATACATTCGTTCCAAAGCAAAACACTCATCAGAAATCACAAAATCTGCCAATAAAATTAGTTATAGTCTCATCCTCGCTTCCATGTTCAATTTTCAAAATCAATAACACTCTTCTAGACTATTTCTTTTAACGGTACTAGTTGTCCCTCATTCTACTTGAAGTCTATCCTAAGCTCTTTAGCAGCTCACAGTTTAGCATCATGACTTCATTTTGGTTCACGGTTAACATCTTAAAAAAAGCATAATGGTGCTTTACAAAGTTATAATTTGCAAGAGTTATCTCATCAGCAGTCAACTACCATATGTTTGGTCTAGACACTTCATTTCAACATAACTGGGGCTGTCCAACCATTTACAACTGTGGACTAGACTCTTTCATCTATAAACTTAAGGAAAGCACACATCCTATCTTCATGTGTAATAGTTAGGTCCTTCTAATAAGGATCTATGAGTAGATCCACCTCATAAGAAACTCATGACGAAAAACAATTAGATAGATGCTAACAAAACAAACGGAAGTGCACACACAGACACCAACAGATCTGGAATGAAAACACAACACAAATCAGATTTCGTTTAACCAAACATCAGATGCACATGAAAACAATCAAATGGGAGGATCAACTGAAGCAACTTTCAAAACACTCTGATCCCTTGTTGGGAGATAATTGGAGATTAAAACTCATGTTAGAGAGGTCTGGTTACCCATTTTAAGTGTAGCAAATATTTACCAAGTAGATTTACATTTCCAATTTGAACCACTCAAACACAAGTGCTGAAAATAAAAAATACAACCATATACATGGTTCAACTAAATCCCCTTTAGCTACCTCATGGGACCTTGTTCAGCTTGAAGCAATCCACTAGTTAAAAACATACAAGATATGGTCAAAGCTTATCTAAGTTACCAAAAAAAAAAAAAAAAAAAAAAAATCCCTGTTCAACTTTACACTTAGCATCACACTCTGAATCCTTAACGTTGTTAGCAACTTCTTCACACTGGAAACATCCTGTGAGTAGCTTGTGAACACCAAGCTTCAACCACCAACGTCTGCACTAGCATCAGCAAAGGACCATGTTCCAAAAGTCATCAATATGTGTTTGATATAGAGAGGTTTTGGCCACAAATATGGAAAGGAACCTTGAATCTTAAGAGAGAAAATACTTTAGAGAATCAGAGTACAATGAAACAAAGTGTCAAAGGTTAGTTCTTTTCTCAACAATATAGTTCCAAGTCAGCCAACAAGGGACAAACTCGTTTGTCCAAATAAGGAAAGTTTTCCTTCTTTTTGTTTTGGACCTCAAAGCAAATTGGGAAAAGTATTTTTTCCCTAGACCACTTAAGGATGTTATGACACATGAAAAAGGTCCTAAAAGTGAGAGACAAGATAAATAAGACCTTTTTCACTTTTCAGTCATGCAACTTGTGCTAAGTTGCAAATATCTGAAGCAAGAGTGAGAGCACCAACTTGTTGTCCACACATACTCTAACGAAACAAGCCAAACTCAAGTCCAAAATTTAGTGTGTACACAGATCATATTGCACGCACACAATTCATAAGTTTGACAAATATGAGTTTTTCCACAAAAGCCTAAACAAACACATCTGGATCAACTCTCAAAGCACAAACAAAACACACTCTAAGCACACTTTCACTTTAAGAATTGGGAGCTCTCACTTAAGCTTTTTTCAAAGAATTTCAAACCTTGAAACTAACAAGGCTTTAGTAAACCATCTGCTTTCTAGAATTCAGTATAAACTTTAGTTTGTTGGTAGTGACTTGGTTCCTCACATAATGACATCTAGCTCAATATGTTTGTCCTGCCATGAAACGACAATTAGAAAGCCAAAGATCCAACACTTTGGTTTCACACCAAATGATAGGAACATTTAAAGGCAATCCTATTTCAAGAATAAGTTGCAAACCAAGCAAGTTTAGTAGAATACTTGTGCAAAGCCCTATACTCTCCTATGGAGAGAGAGCTATAACCTTCTATTTCCTAGAGTTCCACTGAATTAAGTTGGAACCAAGAAACACAGCACCACTTTGAGACTTCTATCTGAAGGTTGTCAGCCCAGTCAACTATGTAAAGCATTCTAAGTTGAACCGATGATTTAGTGAAATGAACACCATAATTAGAGGTCCCTTTAATGTACCTAAGAGCCTTTTGCACCTGCTAATGCGTTGAGTTGGCGCCTTAAAATTAGCTTAGTTTGTTGACAAAATAGGCTATGTCAGGTCTAGATAGTACTAGGTATTGCAAGGCCCAATGGTACTTCTATAAGTGCTGATTGTCATACATCACTTCCTCTACAGTCAACTTAGTGCCAACTGCATTGGTGTGGGCAGGGCTTGCAATCCATCATGTTGGTTTTGGCTAGAAGATCCTTATCACACTTCTCCTGATTCATGTACAAACCAGATGCATTTCTGGTGACTTCAAAACCTAGAAAATACTTCAGGATCCTAGTATTTTCAAGGCAACTTGAGTGTTGAGTTTGTGCACTGTTTCTTGAACCAAGCTAGGATAATTCCCTACAGAGTATGTCATCCACATATAACCCATACATGATCTGCTCTTGATGCCGATATACAAAAGACAGGTTGCCAAGAATGCACAAATCCTCACTATAAAAATGCCTTTTTAGCTTGTCGACCAAGCCCTTGGGGCTGGCTTTAGACCATAGAGTACTTTGTTTACTACACATATAATGAGGATTTATTGAGCTCACGAACCCTTCAAGCTGGACCATATACACCTTTTCAGTAAGCTCACCATTTAAGAAACATTATTAATATCTACCATTGGATATCCATTCACAACTAACAACATCAATACATTAAATCTAAATCTACACTACCAAAGTCCCAAATCCCAAATTCCCAATGCAATTCATCCAACTTGTTAAATTTAGTGATGTTAAATTTTGACTAATTCATGGCTGACCAAACACAAAATAAAAGACACTTCAAACCTTGACTGATTATTGACCCATGTTTTGTCTTTTAATTTGAATGGACTTTCTACAATATTGCATTGAATTCAATTCTTCTTATCTTAAGCCACTAGTCAATATTATTTACCTTATGCAGACTCAAACTCCAACTTTTCTTCATTTCTCTAGTTCAATTCTCAAGAAATATAATTTGAATTAAGAGTTAACAAAGTAAGATAATATTAACTCCAACAATTACAACAATTGTAGGACAAGCTATATATAAATTTAAATGATTTAATTTGATGTTGTATCAAACTGAAGATCTCATATAATTAAGTATGCATTGTATAATTTTACTTTCATCACTCTTAGAATCAAACTTACCTAAATTCTCTCTATCATTCAAAATGTAACATTTGCATCCAAACACATGAAAATAAGAGTGATCAGGTTGCTTACCTTTTCCACAACTTATGGGGAGTTTGAACAATACATTTCCAAGATAAACCTATTGGAAATATGACATGTTGTGTCGATAGCTTCAGCCCAAAGTCTTGTAGGAAGCTTTTTGGCATCAAGCATCACCTGAGCCATCTATTGAAGCACTCTTTTTTTCCTTTCCACAACACAATTTTGTTGAGGTATTTTTGGTGTTGAAAATTCGTGGAATATGCCTTACAATTCACAAAAATTAGCAAAATCAGTATTCTCAAATTCCTTTCCATGGTCACTCCTTATTCTCACTATCTTTATAGCATTTGAACTTTTCTCAACAAGCAACCTTTTAGCCAATTTCTGAAAAGCATTGAAAGAATCAGATTTCTCACGCAAGAAATCAACCCAAGCATATCTTGCAAATCATCAACACAAACAAATACATACCTCTTACCTCCTAAACTCTTGGTTGCGTAGGACCCATTAGATCCATATGGAGCAATTCCAAAACACATGAGGTATTGAAATTAGATAAAGCTTTATTAGATATCTTAGTTTATTTACCTTGTTGACATGGACCACACACATTACCTTTTGGAAGTTTAAGTTTTGGTAGTCCTTTAACAACTTGCTTCTTTGAAAGTCTTACCAAGTACTTGAAGTTCATGTGACCAAGTTTCCCATGCCACAAGTTCGTTGAATTGTTTTTTAACTGAAACATGACACACGGTTAGAAAGCAAGTAACAATTGTCATTTGACCTTTTTTCCCTCAAGTAGAGATACTCTTTTACCATTCGAGATTTGACACTTGTCCTTTGAGAATTGAATCACAAAATCTTTATCACAAATTTGACTAATACTAATCAAATTAGCTTTCAAACCATTAACAAGTAAGACATCTTTTAAGACATGAAAATCAGGAAGTACAATTGACCATTTGCCAAGAATTTTACCTTTCTTTCTATCTTCATAAGTGACATGCCCACTATCAACCGATTCAAGTTTAGTTAAGAGAGATTTAATACCTGTCATATGCCTTGAACAACTACTGTCTAGATACCAAAGATCATTTTGAAATGCAAGCAAAGAATTATGAGATACAAAACAATTCACATCAGCCATAGGTTTCCAAACCTTTTTGGAAGAAAAATCATTGTTAGCATTACGATTTATGTTAGCAATAAAACTATAGTTTTTAAAAACTTTCTTCCAGTAAGCGATGAACCTGGAGCATTTGGGTCTGATGTGACATTTCCTGTTACAAAAATGACAAATAGGAATGAATTTTGATACCTTCGTAACCTGTCTCATAGTAGTTCCTTTAATAGGAGTTTTGGTCGCTTTTATAAACATGCTTGCACCAGCTTTCGATGTGCTAGCACCATCACTGAATCCCAAACCATATCGATCTCCAAAATATTTTTCTTGACCAAGCACTTCATCAAACTTAAGAGAACCTACATTCAACTTATCAATGATGGCCTTAGCCTCAGTTAGTTTAACAGTAAGAACAACAATCTTTTCAGACAAAGGTTTCTTTTGTTTCAATAAAGTAGCATTCTCAATACCAAGAGATTGCAACTTTTTCACAGCCTTTAGCCATTGGTCATACATTTTATCATATACCTCTTGTTGCTCAGTATAGATATCAACAGTGCCATCCAAAACTTTACTCTTACCATCTTCTTGATTCACAGTGAAGGCTAAACAATATAGTTCCAAGTCAGCCAACAAGGGACTGACGCATGTTTGTCCAAATAAGGAAAGTTTTCCTTCTTTTTGTTTTGGACCTCAAAGCAAATTGGGAAAAGTATTTTATTCCCTAGGACCACTTAAGGATGTTATGACACATGAAAAAAGGTCCTAAAAAGTGAGAGACAAAGATAAATAAGACCTTTTTCACTTTTTCAGTCATGCAACTTGTGCTAAGTTGCAAATATCTGAAGCAAGAGTGAGAGCACCAACTATTGTGCACACATACTCTAAACGAAACAAGCCAAAACTCAAGAGTCCGAAATTAGTGTGTACACGATCATATGTGCACGCACACAATTTATAAGTTTGACAAATATGAGTTTTCCACACAAAGCATAAACAAAACAGCATCTAAGCAACTTGTTAAGCATATGTAAAAGGGTGCAGATGGAGTTCGGAAAACATAAAGGGCCACCCAGTAATTTCCATATGCTGTCGTTTTGAGTTAGTTTGAGTTAAACACACTTGAGCTCAAATGAGCTACATATTTGTTACTTTACTCTTCTCCTTCGTGTTTTCTCTCCTCTGTAATAAGAGGATTTTTGATTGTTTTCAATTAATTCAATCAATTAAATCAGATCCAGTTTTTGCTCTTTTCTTTTTATTCTTCACATGGTATCAAGCCACTGACTCGCGTCAATGGCTGAGAATTCTGGTGTTGACAGTTCTTCAAAGAACGTGAACAAGATTGCGTCAATGGCTGAACTTCACTCATCTATCGTTCCTTCAAGTCTTCAAGTGATAAATCCGAGCTAACAAGGGACAATTACCGTGATAACTACCGTTTTTGGCGCTCGCAAGTTTGTTCACAGTGGAGCTCACAGATTGAAGAGCATTTGACAGGTTTGATCTCCTGTCCTGAGCCTTTACTTACCTCACCTATTGATGTTTCAACTGAATCAGGAATTATTAGTTCTAATGAAACCCTAGCTAAAGAGAAATTAATCCGAATATGTTGCTTGGAAACGCATTGATAAGTTTCTTGTTACCTGGTTACTTGCGTCAATTCCGAGTGTATGTTTAGTTGTGTTTCTAAGTGTCAACTTTCTACCGATGTTTGGTTTACACTTGAAAAGGAGTTCCTGTCAGAGTCTAAAGCTAGGGCACTTACCTGAAAAACTTACTCCAGAATACTCAAAAAGGTAGTCTTAGTGTAGTGACTACATCAAAATGAAGGCATAGCTGAAAGTTTAGCATCCAGTGGACAAGTTGTTTCAGATGAAGATGTTCTTCAATATGTTCGTGATGGATTAGGTCCTGAATTTGATGCTACTGTAGTCAATTGACTTCCAGACTTGAGTCTAGGTTCGATTTGTGATATTCAAGAAGCACAGTATCTTCTACAGAAATATGAACTAAGACTAGAGAAATTTACTCGGCTGATTTTCCAGTAAGTTCAGTTCACATAGCTGCAGTGAGTATTCCAGTAATTCTCAGTTAAACCTACTCTTTAAGCACTGTAAACACCTCAGTTAGCTCTACTGCAGTCCAACTTCTTTCACACAGTTTATACCTTCCTAAACACTTATCTAATCCTCCTACACACAATTATCCTCTAGGAGCTACTGTTCCCACTAACAAACCTATTCACACTATACTCCTTCACAACCTTATTATAATCAGTCAGCCTATAGACCTGCCGTCTTTCCCAATGTTGGCAGAGGTCGTGGTAGGAGCAATGGTAGAGGGAGGCCAATATGCCAAGTCTGCAGCAAGATTGGTCACACTGCAGTACAATGTTACCACAGGTATACTCCAATTATATGGGACCTCACCTCAATACAACCCTTCCCTACAACAAGCAGGTGCTGGATCATATTTCCTCCTGGTTCCCAAGTTTCTGACACCTCTGGACACAATTTTGCCAGCATTTCACTAGTAACATCCTGCAACAAATCTGTCCAGTCCTCTCAGTCACATGAAGGATCACAATTTCAAGGACAGTTTATTGAAACCTCCATCAACCACACTCACATCCTTCAACAAACAACCAGGATTCCAAGTACCCAGCAAATAGCAACAAACACCTAACCAAGCCTACCTAGCCTCTCACCAGAACATACATCACCAAACTCTAACCAAGCTTACCTAGCTTCTCAAACACCTTACCTATCAGCTCTCATCCCTCATCAGATCCTGCCTGGTATATGGACTCTGGTGCTACGCGACCATGTCACTGCAGATCTTATCAGTTGAATGTGAGCAACAATTATGTGGAATTGAACAGTTACAGTAGGCAGTGGTGAGTTTCTTGATATATCCCTATTGGCTTTGCTTCTTTACCTAGTTTTCTACAAAATAAATGTCTACATCTGAAAAATGTTTTTTGTGTACCCAGAATTACTAAAAACCTGCTCAGTATACCAAATTTACTAAAGACAATAATGTGTGGTTGAATTTAACTCTGATTGTTGCGTTGTTAAGGACGGTTTCCAGAGCAGTGTTCTACAGGGAGAACTTAATGCTGGGTTGATCAGTTGAGACTTCCATCTGTCAGTTCTCATACACCTTAGCTCAGTCTCTGTCTCTTAATGCACAAAGCCTAGTTTCTTGTCATCAGTCACAAACCTCGGTCTGTATCTACTCTCAGAGATAGACACCACACAAGAGTCATAGGAGTCACAAACTAGTGTCTATTCCTCTACTGTTAATGCTGCTGATAATGCTGATAATAAGCACACAAGTCAGTGCTGGGATATTGTAATGTCTCTCAAATAAATAAATCATTTCTGTTTCTATTCTGATTATTCTTTGTCTAATAATAATGATGAATTTGTTAACAATGTTGATATCTCTAATGGCCTGTATGCTGGTACTAATAGTCATATTGTTATAATACATTTATAAGAATTCTAGTTCTGTTGTTCCTACTGATGGTTTTGATGCTGATGGTATTAATTCTGTTATAAACATCATGTTGTTAATTCTGATAATTGTCGTGATGGTTTTGATGCTAATGGTTTTGATGCTGATGTTTTCATTTTGTTGATGAACTTCTGTTGTTGATAATGGTAGTAGTAATTCTGTTAATAAACATCATGTTGTTAATTCTGATAATTGTCTTGATGGTTTTGATGCTAATGGTTTTGATGATGATGGTTTTCATTCGTGGATGCATTCTGTTGTTGATAATGGTAGTAGTAATTCTGATGCCAATTTGATAACCAGACATCTATCTCCTTTGCTTTTCAAGTCACCTGTCCTAAACAAAACACTTCATCACTCTGCATAACGATTAGACATCCCATTCTGAAGTTTTTCAGAAAATATTTGCAAGTTAACCATAATCCTTCGAAACATATTCCTTCCTCCTTTGTGATGCATGTCAACTTGGCAAATGCACAAACAGTTTCCCTGTCTCTAATTCCAGAGCTACTGTCCTCTTGAATTAGTTCATAGTGACTTTGGGTCCATCTCCAGTAGCTTCTATTGAAGGTTTTAAGTACTATGTGCACTTCCTTGATGATTTTAGCAGATTTACCTGGCTTTTCCCTTAAGAACCAAAGCTGAAGTGCATTCTGTCTTTGTTAAATTTCATCATTTAGCTGAGAGACAGTTTAATCATAAACTCAAGTGCTACAGTCTGATCAAGGTAGTGAATATAGGGTTTAGTTCCTTACCTAACCAAGTCAGAATTCAGTTTAAGCATTCTTGTGCTTATGTTCATCAACAAAATGGACGAAGTGAGAGAAAACATAGGCATATAGTTGAAACTGGTCTCACCTTACTAGCCCATGCTTCCATGCCTAGATTTTTTGGTGGCTTGCATTTGATACTGCTGTATTTTTAATCATAGGTCCATCTGCTGTTCTTGATTTTCATTCTCCTTATCAGTTGCTGTTTTGTAGATTGCCTCTTTATTCATCTTTAAAAGTTTTTGATGTGTGCATGCTTTCCTTACCTAGAGATTACAATAGGCACAAACTTAGTTTTCATTCATCCAAGTTGTGTTTTTAGGATATAGTCTAGTTCATAAAGGCTATAGGTGTTTAAGTTCTGAAGTAAAATCTTTATTACTCCTAATGTTGTCTTTAATGAAGATGAATTTCCTTTTGTGCACAACTTTCTTCAGTCTCAGTTTCACTCCTGCACAGTCGACAAACGTCCCTTCTAGTATTAGATTTCCCTGTTTGTCAATATCATCATTAGTGTCTCCTACTGGTTTAGGCAGCTCCCAGCAGTAAAGTTCCTCCAGTAGTATCATGCTCTGCAACTATTCTTCCTTCAACAGTTGGTGCACAAAATCCCTCCTCAACATCACCTTCTCATCAAGGAAATAATGTTTCCAACAGCACTTCATCTCAGAACATGTACAGTCACAACATCCTTTTCAACACCTTCAAAGTACACCCTATTACCATTCAAAAACAACACACCACATCACAATCTCACAGCTTACAAATCAGACATTTTCACACAATCAGGAACCTTCACAACCTCACAGCTTACAAAATCAAAAATCTTCACACAATCAAGAACCTTTTTTCTGCCCTCTTACCATAGACTTAACATCATCTCAATTTGCCATTACCTCCACTGATAATCCCACTACATCACAGACTCTTATCACACAAAATCAGTCTACTACATCACAAATCGATTCTTCTCACTGCCCTCTTGTAATTGATTTGACTCCATCACAGTTCCCTACTTCATCAACGGGTCTACCTGCTGCCTTTACCTCTACTGAAACAGATTCTTCACTGTCACACCCTGTTCTCTACATCTAAACACACATCCTATGTTAACCAGAGCAAAACACCAGCCTTCAACATAAACTCCTTATATCTATCTGGTCAAGACCTGTTCTATCTGAACCTAATTCATTACTGAAGCCTTGGTCAGTAATGAATGGAAGAAGCCATGCAACTTGAATATGATCATTGGTAGAATAACACTTGGTCCCTTGTTTCCAAGTGAGTGATATGCAGATTGTTGGTAACAAATGGGTTTTTAGGACAAAGTTTCATGCTGATGGATCCCTTCAAAAGTACAAACAAGGCTGGTTGCCAAGGGTTTCAGCAAACCCCTGGTTTGGATTTCTTTGAAACCTTCAGTCCTGTAATTAAGCCTTCAACCATCAATTACCTAACACTTGCTGTGACAAATGGATGGGACTCAACAAGTGGATGTCAATAATGCCTTCCTCAATGCACCCTCAATGAAACAGTCTATATGAGACAGCCTGAAGGTTTTGAAAATCCTCAATTTCCTACTCATGTTTGCAAATTAAACAAGCCCTTTAGACTTAAACAGGCCCAAGAGCCTGGTTTGATAAACTGAAGTTTGCTCTTTTGGACAAAGGATTAAAAACTCTATATCTGATTCTAGCCTATTCATTTTCAAAAATGATTCCTTCATCATCTATGTCCTTGTATATGTTGATGATATCTTAATTACTGGCCCAAATCTCTTCATACATCAGCTTGTTCAAGATCTTAATGATCAGTTTGCCTTAAAAACTCTTGGGTCTATTAAGTACTTTCTTAGGTTAGAAGCCACAAGAACCTCTACTGGAATTCATTTGAAGCAAACAAAATACATTGTGATTTGTTGTCTAAAACTAAGATGATTGATGCTCATGCATGTCCCACACCCATGGCTGTTGGCACAAAACTGTCTTCTACTGACAGTGAACTATTCCAAGATCCCAGCCTCTACAGAAGCACCATTGGAGCACTTCAATATCTAACTCTACTAGACTCGACATCAGCTTTACTGTCAATAAGCTGAGTCAGTTTTTACAAGCACCAACGGAGCTTCAATGGCAAGCTTGTAAGAGAGTTTTAAGTATAACAAGGTACACAGTATCATGGGTTGCAGTTCAGACCAGCTGCATCTTTGAATGTTGAATGTAGCTGATGCAGATTGGGGCAGCAATTAGATGATCGACGGTCCATAGTGGGTACTGTGTTTATCTAGGTCCTAATCTTATCCAATGGAGTTCTCGAAACAGAGAGTTGTTGCTCTTTCTTCAACAGAGGCTGAATATAGACCTTAGCACACACAGCTACTGAAATAGCTTGGTTGCAAAGTATGTTTTCTGAGTTAGGATTGATTCTGAAAACTCCTCCAGTAATTTGGTTTGATAATGTCAATGCTGGTGCTCTTGCTGCAAATCCTGTTTTTCACTCAGGGCAAGCATATTGAGATTGATATTCATTACATCAGGGATCAGGTTTTAGCTAAAAAACTCATGGTTCAATATGTTCCGTCTAAACTTCAAATTGCTGATTTCCTTACTAAAGCCTTATCACAGCTCAATTCCTTGAATTAAAGGGAAAGTTAATGTTGTAGCAATGACCAGTCCAGATGAAGCAGAAGCTCAGATTAAAAGGTAGCAGTTTTGTTGTAAAAATGAAGGTCTGAGGTGATCTGAAGTATGTGTCGATTTGGGAGTACAGTTTTGCAATTCTGGAGGTCTGGAAGTAGGAGTTTTTTTTTTTTGTTGTTGGTGTGTGTAATTCTGAAGGCTTTATGGTGCAATTCTGGAGGTCTAAAGGTCTGAAGTTGTGAAAATTGTTGCTTTGATGTGTACTGTGTAAGAAGCAATTCAGGTATGAAAATGTAGGCAGCTATGCAAATGCATTCTGAAGTTGTGAAAAGAAGTTTGATGTGTGTGCAACAGTTCTCTACTGTATGTAATGCAGTTTTTGGAGCTGTTAAAGTGTAGTTCTCTTCTGGTTGTTTTGTGTTGCAAGCAGAAAAATGAAAATGCAGTTTTTGGAGCTGTTAAAGTGTAGTTCTCTGCTGTAGTGTATGCAGTTTTTTGGAGCTGTTAAAGTGTAGTTCTCTGCTGGTTGTTTTGTGTTGCTGAACAGAAAAATGAAAATGCAGTTTTTGAGCTGTTAAAGTGTAGTTCTCTGCTGGTATGTTAATGCATTTTTTGGGAGCGGTTAAAGTGTAGTTCTCTGCTGGTTGTTTTGTGTTGCTGAAGCAAAAAATGAAAATGCAGTTTTTTTTGGAGCTGTTAAAGTGTAGTTCTCTGCTGGTTGTTTTGTGTTGCTGAAGCAGAAAAAATAAAATGCAGTTTTGGAGCTGTTAAAGTCAGTTCTCTGCTGGAGTGTATGAAAATGCAATGCAGTTTTGACAAATGCAAAAATATGCAGTTTAGAATAATGCAGAAAATATGCAGAACAATACGTTTGATGTGAGTGCAGAACAATGCAGTTTAATGCAGTTTTGACAAATGCAGAAAAATATGCAGAACAATGCAGTTTTGACAAATGCAGAAAAATGTGCAGTTTAGAAAAATGCAGAGAAATATGCAGAACAATGCAGTTTGATGTGTGTGCAGAACAATGCAGTTTAATGCAGTTTTGACAAATGCGAAAAATATGTTTGAATAATGCAGAAAAATATGCAGAACAATGCAGTTTAATGCAGAAGTTTTGACAAATGCAGAAAAATATGCATTTTAGAATAATGCAGAAAAATATGCAGAACAATGCAGTTATGCAGAGTGTAAAAATAAGTTGATGTTGTATGTTGCTGAAGACAACAAGAGGCTTCAACCAAATGCAAGTAGCCAGTTTGAGGGAAATGTTAAGCATATGATACAAAGGGTGCAGATTGGAGTTCGGGAAAACATAGGGCCACCCAGTAATTTCCAATATGCTGTCGTTTTGAGTTAGTTTGAGTTAAACACTTGAGCTCAAATGAGCTACAGTATTTGTTACTTTACTCTTCTCCTTCGTGTTTTCTCTCCTCTGTTATAGAGGGATTTTTGATTGTTTTCAATTAATTCAATCAATTCAAATCAAATCCAGTTTTTGCTCTTTTCTTTTTAATCTTCACACACTCTCAAAGCACAAACAAAACAACATCTGAGCACACTTTCACTTTAAAGAATTGAGAGCTCTCACATTAGCTTTTTTTCAAAGAATTTCAAACCTTGAAACTAACAAGGCTTTAGTAAACACATCTGCTTTCTAGAATTCAGTATAAACTTTCAGTTTGTTGGTAGTGACTTGGTTCCTCACATAATGAGCATCTAGCTCATATGTTTGTCCTGCCATGAAAGACATATTGAAGCCAAAGATCCAACACTTTGGTTATCACACCAAATGATAGAACATTTAAAGGCAATCCTATTTCAGAGAAAAGTTCAAAACCAAGCAAGTTTAGTAGATACTTGTGCAAAGCCCTATACTCTGCCTTAGTGGAGGAGAAAGCTATAACCTTCTATTTCCTAGAGTTCCACTGAATTAAGTTGGAACCAAGAAACACACAGCAACCACTTGTAACCTTCTATCATGAAGGTTGTCAGCCCAGTCAACGTATGTGAAGCATTCTAAGTTGAACCGATGAATTTATGAAATGAACACCATAATTAGAGGTCCCTTTAATGTACCTAAGAAGCCTTTTGCAACCTTGCTAATGCTTTGAGTTGGCGCCTTCAAAAATTAGCTTAGTTTGTTGACAAAATAGGCTATGTCAGGTCTAGATAGTACTAGTTACTGCAAGGCCCTAATGGTACTCTATAAAGTGCTGGATTGTCATACATTTCACTGTCCCTACAGTCAACTTATGTCCAACTGCCATTGGTGTAGGGCATGGCTTGCAATCCATCATGTTGGTTTTGGCTAGAAGATCCTTATCACACTTCTCCTGATTCATGTACAAACCAGATGCATTTCGTGTGACTTCAAAACCTAGAAAATACTTCAAGGATCCTAGTATTTTCAAGGCACTTGATGTTGAGTTTGTGCACTGTTTCTTGAACCAAGCTAGGATAATTCCCTGTCAAGAGTATGTCATCCAATACACTAACCATATCGATCTGCTCTTGATGCCGATATACAAATAGACTAGGGTCTGCCATAGAATGCACAAATCCTCACTATAAAAATGCCTTTTTAAGCTTGTCGAACCAAGCCCTTGGGGCTTGCTTTAGACCATAGAGTACTTTGTTTACTTACACATATAATGAGGATTTTGAGCTCACGAACCCTTCAAGCTGGACCATATACACCTTTTCATAAGCTCACCATTTAAGAATACATTATTAATATCTACCTATTGGATACCCATTCACAACTAACAAACATCAATACATTATAAAATCAAATCTACCACTACCAAAGTCCCAAATCCCAAATTCCCAATGCAATCATCCAACTGTTAAATTTAGTGATGTGTAAATTTTGACTAATTCATGGCTGACCAAAACCAAAATAAAAGACCACTTCAACCTTGACTGATTATTGAGCCATGTTTTTGTCTTTTTATTTGAATGGACTTTCTACAAATCGTTGCATTGAATTCAATTCTTCTTATCTTAAGCCACTAGTCAATTATTTACCTTAAGCACTCAAACTCCAACTTTCTTCATTTTCTCTAGTTCAATTCTTCAAGAAATAGTAATTTGAATTAAGAGTTATACAAAGTAGTAATAATATTAACTCCAACAATTAACAACAATTGTAGGACAAGCATATATAAATTTAAATGATTTAATTTGATAGTCGTATCAAACTGAAGATCTCATATAATTAAGTATCATTGTATATTTTAAAGGTTTTATTGTATTAATTCTTGTGTCAAAGGTAGGGTTAAGGATTTTGTATGCCTAAAATAAAGGTTGACCCATGCTGATGTCATCGAGCATCATCAAAGTTCAAGAAGGATTTCCACAGTCCAGAGTCGCCATATCCCAAAGGCAAAAGGAATATAGCTCAACAACCCAGCTAACTCAAGCATTTGTCTATGAATGAATTTGGTTTGCACACACTGTCCAAACCCATTTAATTTAAGGATACTCTTTGAATTCTCAACGGTGGGACGCAGGAAGATTTGCATGGTACTAGGCCACTTGCAAAAGTGTAATCATTACTTTGAGCACAACGGTATAAATAGGCAACTCCCTCTCGCAAAATCAGGATCGAACACTCTGAATTCAACAAAGAAAATAGCAAAGACACACTACCAAAAAGAGACTGATTTGACATTCTCTAAATCACTTAGAACACCAAGCACTTATAATACCAGATTTCAGTTCGTGACCTCTTATAAACTTGGATAACGACCAGGAACATTTATAAAATAACATAGTGGATGTAGGATTTGCTTAAACATCTGAAACACTATAAAAATCTTACTATCTCCTTTATATTTACGTCTTTGCATGCTGCTATGCAAACAGTACCTCATCCATTCTCCTAATATGCCCACGTAAGACTCCTTAGCATTTTACACATCGAAGTCGATGGTGTCAAAATCACGCATCAACAAATTCTTCTATGGAAATAATAAATAAATTGAAGTTTGATTTCATAAAGAATGTCTCCTACATGTATACATCATTGTAACCTTCTTAATTCTATAGAAATCTATTAGGATCTCTCTAAATATTTTGACATGAGTTTTAATTAGTTAAATATGGTTTAGTGTTCTTGGAATTAATTAAAAACAATATTTACGGGCATCAAGAGAAGAAAAAAAGGCACTGAACTAGTTTAAACTAATAAATATGGGGAAAATGATAAAATGAAAATATAATATAGTGATGTTAATTTTTTGGGGAAAACCGATTAAACTGGTTTCCGTTAACCGGTTCAAAATTACATTTGAACCGTTAACCGAACTAGTTTTTCAATTTTCCCAATTTTGCAAATCGAAACCAAACTGGTTTACTTTGAAAAACAGTTTTTTGGTCCAATTTCCAATTCGGTTTATTTTTAGATCTTTTCGTAGCCCTAACATTGTCTTGTTCATATGATCCTTTAGAACAAGAATGTGTGCACATTTCTGGTTTTGTGTAAATATTTTATTGATCTCTCTTCTCAGTATAGTTGTCCATCTTTAAGATATTTTATCTTAAATTGTTTCATGAGACCTACATGATAAGTCACTTTAAAAGTGTCACTCTTTCTATAGAGTGGTCCAAGAAAGTTCATTAAAAAGTTTCTCTGACGTGTACTATAGAGATTGATTCGAGCAAGGATATAAATAGTGTCATCTTCTTCCTTAGGTCTCTAACCTGTGAATTGTAGATTCATTGAGCTCTGAATTTACAGAGCATTTCTTAGTCAGGTTCATTTATTGTTGAGTTGATTGTCGATCATTTTGATTATCTTCGGTGTTGGAACTTGGTTCCTTTGTTGAAAGCTTGAAGGAAGTTCAAGCTGTGGAGCTGAAACTAGATTTCAGCCTTGAAGTTTGAGTGGAGCTTGAGCTGTCCAAGTGGAATCTTGACTCAAGTAAACTGTAGTAGAATGTTGGAGTAATCAGAGGGTGGAGTTAGAGTCTTCTAAAACAAAGAGTTGTTTACAATTGTTGTAATTATTTTCGACTTTGTATTAACTTGAAATGTGTTTGCTATAGTGGATTTGCTTAATCTGGAAATGGTCCCATGGATGTAGGTTGTTAGCCAAAACCATGTAAAACCCTTGAGTGCCTTACTTTCTGCTGATGTTGTACGATGATGTTAAGAGTTGTATAATCAATTTGCAAAAGCGTTAACACACACGATAAAAACCATTCCACTTGAGTTTATAGATCCGATATCTCTTTCATTTACTTTAAATATTGCTGTCATGAAATTTTGTAATTATAAATTGAATAATTTTACGATGATAATTTACATAAAACAATGTCAAATTAAATGAAGTAAAGCTACATCTTAGAGAGGTAGAAACGTTACAAGAAAACAAGAAGCAACTACAGTGGCCAGCAGACAGGATAGTTTAATGATTGGCAATTGCTTTTTATCTTTAACCATTGGATGATGTTATGCAAAAATTGATCTCATCCTAATCAATTCTACCATAACCACACAGCCACACAACATACACGAAATAAAACAGCAAAGAAACAAAAACACCTAGGTTTAACCATGGTTCACTTATTCCAATGAAATAGTTATATCCATGTTGAGCTCCAAGAAATTTAGGGCTCGTTGCCTTAAAGATCAAGAATGTATAAGATTACAAGATAGTTCACCAGATGCTCGAATCTCTCACTCACAATAATCCCTCAAATTAGACTGTAACCCTAATCCTAGAGAGAACCTTAATCTAGCCTCTCTACCCCAAAGAAATCTTATTCTTCTACCCACAATTACAAGATTGTGACTCGATTACAAGATTTGAGAATACCCAAAGAATAAACCCTAGAAAAGCAATTTGATTGCAAAAGAGGAACGAATGATTGTGCAATTCTGTCAACTTGTCTTGTTTATAGGTTGACTTGTTGGATTGATGAGAGTCGTCGAATCAGACCAATAGGCAATGGCTGAGATCAATACTTGTATGTCTTCAAAGTGGTTGCGCATAGGCAGATAGAAATGACACAGTTTTAAAGCTTTATAACAGATGAGCATACTATGCTGAGATTATTAAAATGAACTAGAGAGTTGCAGCGAGCCAGCAACTGCAAGAAGAGAGAACTTTTTTAATTAATATGTAAGGAGTTAAAAACCCTGAAATCAGCTATCATGAATATTTGGTAATTTAATATATAAGGAGTTAAAAAAACTTGAAATCAGCTCTCTTTCTCCACATAATTTCTCATCCTTTCCTCACATTTAACTTCAATTATTTTTAACATTGTAAATTAACATGTTTCAATTTTAATTAATACTGATTAGTTTGTATTCATCTGTCAAGGCCTTTATCCCCACATATACCATAAAGGAGAGGCGGAGATAGACCAGTACACCTTTTAGAAGCAAAACTGGTGGCTTTTCGCAACGTATGAAAGATTGCTAGATTCCTAGATTGCTAGACTGCTAGACTACTTTTTAATTTAGATTTCAAAATCCACATCTAATTTCAGAAAGCTGCCACTGAGGTTAGGAAAAAGAATTTAAATGACATTTTTTTTCAAGAATGTTCCCTTCTGTAGAAATTAAAGTTAAAACATATAAATGTTTCTCCTGTTTGGAAGTAAGAGAGGGAGGGAGAGAGAGTGGATGACGATGCTATCTCAGGCATACAAGTATAAATAATATGAAACCCATTTTTCCAATCAGATCAAAATAATGAGAAAACCCTAATAAAAATGCATATGTAGGGCGTAAAGGGATTTGATTTATTTTGTTAGTCTTGAGAGAGTACTTTCTTGTCTCAAAATTAGAAAAAAGTGTTAATTTTTCAAAAGAGATTCAATTATTCATATTGATTCATTTACCTTTTAAGAGTGTGAAAAATAAGTGTGAGCTGGTTATTTGGCTGATACCAGTTGTTGGCTTTCTTGTGTTGTAGGGACGGTTTCATGCTTTTGAAACTTGGCTTTTGTTATTGAGTGATGCTATGGGTACTAATGGAGAGTACTAATATGTGTACTAACTAAAGCATAGTACTTGTACTATGCGCATAGTACGGGTACTATGCTTTAGTTAGTACACATATTAGTACTCATCCATTAGTACCCAAAGTATTATTCTTTGTTATTTGTCATCATGTTATATATCAATGTTTTAAAACAATAGTTATAGAATTTGAGGTGGGTTTGACTTTTAATCCAATAAGGTCTTGTTAAATAGGAGGATTACCCCTTCTTATAAACTAATAGGTTTGAGCATGCTTAATCAGTGTCATGTCTATTGATGGAAATAGTTATTGGTTCTAACTCCTGGTCAAACATTCAACTCAACTAGGTATAGCTCTGATATCATGATAAAATTTGAGGTGAGTTTGACTCCTTATCTAATAAGGTCTTGTTAAATGGGAGGATTACATTTTCTTATAAATTAATAACCTTGAACGTGTTTAGTCGGTATAAGACTCCAACAAATGATTAATCTAAACTCCCGAGGTTTACCATATCGACTAAGCATAATACTTTGGGTACTAATGGATGAGTACTAATTTGTGTACTAACTAAAGCATAGTACCTGTACTATGCGCATAGTACAGGTACTATGCTTTAGTTAGTACACAAATTAGTACTCATCCATTAGTACCCATAGCATCACTCATCGACTAATCCAGAAGAAAAATGTTATCCTTACTCACTTTCTCTTACTCATTTTTGTTAAAATGACATATAGTACCCGTACTATGTGTATAATACCCGTATTATGCGTATGGTACCCGTACTATGCTATATTTACAAAAGTGAGTAAGAGAAGTGAGTAAAGCTAGCATTGAGTGATGCTATGGGTACTAACGGATGGGTACTAATCTGTGTACTAACTAAAGTATAGTACCCGTACTATACGCATAGTACGGGTACTATGCTTTAGTTAGTACACAGATTAGTACCCATCCGTTAGTACCCAAAGTATTATTCGGCTAGCATTACTCAATCCATAAACCTTATGTAGTACTAATAATTACCCTGAAGCTTCTGTCATCAGATTCCAAAACTTTTTCTGATAAGTTCCAACTGAAGTGAAAAAGTAAAACGCACCTAAACTTTAATAATTATTTAAAATTAACCATTTACACCTCCTAAAACACGTGAACTTTTACATCTCAAAACCCTCGAAACTATTTGTGGACCCCAAAACGGACTAAATTTGAGTAAACACAATTACAAGTTACCCTAATTGTATTTTAAACCTGACTAATTTACCCTAAAATTTGCTAACAACTCACTGTTAAATAAAAAAGGTAAAATTAACTAATTAAAAAATTATTAAATAACACATATCCTTAACCTAAAATCATAAATATTAAACAAAAAGGATTAAAAAAATTCTAAGGATTTTGAAAAATTAAGAATACTTTTAAAAAATACTAAAAAAAAAATCTTTAAAAAAGAAGCTAAAATCTAAAAAATATATGCCAAGTTCAATTTTTTTTTAAAATATTTTTTGAACTTTTTATAAAGTAAGTTTTTCAATTTTAAAATCATTTTATTTTTAATTTTTTAATTTATTTCTTATTCTTTTCATTATTCCAGATTTTTCCATTATTCCAGCTTCTTTTTCTATTTTTCGGACTTTTTTTTTTTTACATTTTTAATTGATTATTAGTTTTGTTTTCATTTTCTTTTAAAAAATTGAAATATTTTTCATGATTGAATAACTTTTTAAGCCTAACATTAGTGTTCGGGACTGTTGGAGACTAGTGAAAGTGAAATTAAAGTCCTTTTCCCTTTCCATGAAATATCCTTTTGATTTGTAAGGAATAAGGTGTGAAAGAGAAATTAATATATCAATTTTTCTATTTGATTACTCTTTTTTAGTGTAAATGAGACAAATTGAGGGTATTTCGGACTTTCAATCAAATATATCAATTATTTTGATAGTTAGTTGTTGGGGAAAATGTTTGTTAAAAATTATTCTTGGTCGGCTTTATTTAGTTTATTATTTGATGATTTTTAGAATAATATTTTGAAAAAAGTAAAATTTAATTATCTTTACGAGAAAGATAATTATTAATGTTTTGTGAGATGAATAGTAGAATATGATTTTGAGAATATTAAAACAAATACATTTTTAGGTTTTTAGGATATAATAATAGAATAGGATAACATGTTCCCACCCAAGGTTGAACAAAATCTCAATGTAATACCATTGGTTTCATTTATTCCAAATATCCACCCTTAAATTAACACCATTTCCTTTATTTTAACAGTAAAGGGGCAAATTGGTCTTTCTCTTTTTTTTTTTTTTTCCCCCTCTTCCCTTCCCATTTCTTCCCCAGTACGCCTCCTCCTCTCATTTTCTTCCTCTTCCCTTTCCCTTTATTCCTTATCTCCGCCTCCTCCTCCCATGTTCTTCTTTTTCCCTTCACACCTCCTCCTCCCCAACGCCTCACCGTCCCAACCCACCACCCCCTCAACCACCTTGACTCCCCTTTTCGCCGTCACCCTTCACCTCAAGTGTCACACTCCACCAACTTCTTTCCGGTAGCCCCATCACCAAAAATCTTCATCAAACCCACCATTTAACTCATCAAAGAGCCCTCTCCAATAACCCCACGATTTCCATCCCCGATTTCTTACCTTTCAACACCGATTTAAGCCCCCTCTCCCTAGGGTTTCTATTTTGTTTTTTGCTTTTGTATTTTGTTTTTCTTATTGAAATGGTGTGATTTTTGGTGGTTGCTATTGGGTTTGGAATGGGGTGATTTGGCCGACTGTTGTGGTGGCTTGGATGCTATGATGGTTTTGGGATGGGGTGGTTTGGAATGGGATGTGGTGGTGGTGGTTTGGCCGGCTGTGGGATTTGGAATGGGTTAGTTTGGATGGCTATGGCGGTGGTTTGGGATGGGTTGGTTTGGAATGGGTTTTGGTAGTGGTTTGGCTGGCTATGGTGGTGCAGTGGTGGTTTGGCTGGGGTGAAGGGCAGTATAGTAATAATATCCATCAGAACCCAGTAGTCACTAACTGTGTTAATTTAAGAGTGAGTGTTTGGAATAAATGAAACAGAGAGTATTAATTTAGGTTTTAGCTAAACCTTGGGTGGGAATATGCTGTTTACTCGGATATAATATTGAAACAAGTGGGTCCACGTGTTTAGTTATAGCAAACCTTAAGGGATTAAAATACTAGTACTCCGAGCGCGAATCCAGGAATGTTGAATATAGGGTCCATTCTTAAGAAACCCTAAAGAAAACAAAAGAACTTTAGGATTCCTTTCTTAAGAGCAAAGAAATTAAACTAAAAAGGGTATATTAAGAATCAAATATTCAAACAAAGCAAAATTTGACCAGGAGACGGTGGATCTAAAATTAATTTTAAAATTCCTTTTTTAATTATTATTATTCTCCATCTCCATTTTCTTCTAAGATCGTGTATGATAAAAATATTTAACATAAAATAAAATAAACGGGGTAAAAATGCTATTTGATAAATTTATAATATTTGCAATTATATATTATTTTGAAATATTTCTACTTAAAAATCCAAAACCAAAAACGTAAATAAAATATAAAATAATAAAGATAGACTGACAAATCATCCTAACTTTCTCTTACAAATCTAACATGGCAGTTCGTAATGAGTCAACTTGTAAATAAGCAGGCGAGACTTATATCGAGTATGTGGGACTTATTTGTGAGTTAATCAATTTCGAGTTATCATGTTGAATTTATAAGAGAAAGTTAGTAAGAAAAATTTGTCAGCATAATATTACTGAATATAAAAAAATAACAGATAATTATTTTTTTATCCTTTTCCATTAAATAGAATGTTAATTAACTTAGTATTGTCCCTTTTCAAGCTATTTTTAAATTTATATCCTTTGAAAAATCACGGATATTAAAAAAGTAATACTAACTTTATATCAATTTTTCACATTATTCTCTTATTTTATGACCATTTTACAAATAGTAATTCTATTATAATAATAAAAGTTTATTTAAATGTAATATATACAATAAAAATGGTACAAATGATGATATAAAGCAGCATTACCCATATTAAAATCTCATATAATATTGGTCGGCGGTGATGGTCCCCACAATAGCACCCTTTAACCATACATATATATCTAGCTGACTAGATCATGACTTGCAGACGTTTGCGGTTTCCTAAAAAATATTATCCAAAGTTTTTTAATGATTTTTTTTGTACGGAAAAAGAATGCACCCCAATTTCAAAATGTGTAGCACCAATCAAAGGGCCACTATAAAAACCTATATCAGCAAACCAAATGACAGTTAAAGTAGGGTTAATACAGTAATTGTCGTAGTCCGTCCTTACTTATGCGCATTCAACTATTTAAGTGTCTTTTGTCGAACCAATAGTAGGTTTGGTGTTTCTGACGGCATTGTCATAAAGTGGTTCACTCTATAAGGATCTTTTACAAAGAATTATAAAGAAAAGAAAAAGCTAATTGCCAAATGAATTCACATTTTCCCAAAGGGTTGACTAACTAACAAATTATGCGGACTGTTTGTGTCCTTGAAAGAAGAAGAAAGTAGCGTTGCCTGTTATAGAAGAAACTTAATATTTCAGTATCTTTATACTATTGTAAGTTTGGTTACAAATTATGATTTTTCAATAATTGTACTGGATTTATGATATTGTATATTTTTGTATATTAAGTTTATGAATTTTTCTTATTTAATAATGTAAATAGTTATATCAAACTACATAAATATCGTGTATTTCTGTATTGTGTGATTTTATTCTTATATTATTAACTCGAATATATGTTTTCTATTACACGATTTCCTAACGATAAAGTATATGTGGGTTGATAATGTATAAACATATGGATGTTGAAGTTAGACTGTGAGATCTCCTGATTTCACATTTGACAATTAGGGGAACTTCAACTTTACCACGGCTTCCCTGCAACCTATATAAATAGGACTTTTCCCTTCAATAAATCATCACTTCATTCTCTACATTTTTTCTTTCATTCTTCTTCACTTTTAATCTTCCACTTCCCTCTGTTCTATCTTCATCTTCTTCTTTCAAAATCTGGCCTATAAAACCACTTTTAAGTTGTGTAGTCTTAACAAATCCAAGCCAACCAGCAGAAACAATATCTCTGCCCAAGTAGGTTCCTGTGCTTAGGCTCCATTTGTTTCATTATTTAGGATAGTTTTCTATCCTTAATAGGATTTTTGGAAAATAGAATATGATTCTGAGAATGTTTTTGGTACATTTTTTTAAAAATTTATATTATTTTTAACTCCTAGGTTTGTTAATTTAATTAAACACCTACCAATAAAAGTTTATAAATTAACAAAAACACTATCACCCACTCAACTATTGTCAGCAGCCAGCCACCACCACTAAATGGTGGTCAGAAGCCACCTGGATGGCATACGATCGATTGGATTTGACCAATTGTGCGCTAATCTAGCCTTTTCTGGCCAAATCTATGACCACAGATCTAGCCGTTGATGACGACCATATCTTGGTCGTTGTCAACGGCTAGATTTGGCCAAATCTTTGGCTGTAGATTTGGCCGTTTTCAGCCAGATCCATTATAGATCTAGCTGGAAATGGACAGATCGGTGCACGACCGGCCATATCCAACTGGTCGGGTGTCATTATGGCGGCAACGGTGACTGCTGGCGGGTGATAGTGGCTTAGGTGGATAGGGATGTTTTTGTTAATTTTAAAACTTTTATTGAGAAATGTAATTGTATTAATGTTTTGAGTTAAATAGAATAAGATTGGATTTTGAAGAGAATTTTGAATATTAAAACAAATATGCATTTTGATAGGGTTGGATAGTTGGAAAAAATTTAAACACACAGCCAATTTTTGTTATATTGGTATTCCAGCACAAGATCATGTCTAGTACTGAGTCCTGACCCAGAAAACCTTCCAGGTCTAACAATTTATACTAGGTCTGGGTGATCCAAGCCGAACCGGGAAAATTGATATCCCTATTTAAATGAACACGACTTATAAAAAATAATAGAAATGATAATTACAAAGTGTTTTCACAACAAAATACAACCCATTAGAATGATTGAAGCCCTTAATCCATCCTTGGTAAACACGTAAGCAGGGAGGTAGCCACTAGCCACCTAATAGAATATGGGTTCACTTGAACCCTCTCAAAGTTTGAAATAAATTAAAACAGGTATATATTTTATAGTAATTGACAATTTAGGCCTACTTAAATTAGTATTGACCCCACAAAAATTTATATTAATTAACAATTTTTCACTTTTTCTCTCTTATTCATTTTCTCTCCTCTTCTCTCATACTTTCTTCTTCTTTTGGTTGGATTAATAAAAAAAGACTACTCTTTTAAAGGTCACAAGGTGAGATAATGCTCTTTTTTCTTTTTTTTTTTTTTTTTGGGTTATTTTGCTTAAAAATCTCTTCTTTTATCTTTCTTTATTGATGAAAGATCATGATTCACAAGTTATGAGTTTTTGTTTAATTTAATAAATGAGTTTGAAACTGGAAGATAAAATTCCTAGATTTTGATGTGGGTTTGATTTAATCTTATTTACGTTGAGATATGAGTTAATTAGTTGTTGTTTTAAGTTGTGTTTGATAAATTTTGGTTAGTTATTAAGTTAATTTTGAATGGATTTAAAGAATTGATAAAAGTCTAAGTTATAGAGATTTTGGGATTTGGTTTAAGTTTGATACATTAGTTAATTGTTTGATATTTAAAGTTAGATTTGATGAGTTTTCATAGGATTATGAGTTGAATTTTATTAGATTAGTAAAAATTATTTGAAAAGTCTAAATTATAAAATTTGGGCATTGATTTATCAACTTAGATGTTTTGATCTCATTGACTAAAAACCCTAACTACGCCCCTGTATGTAAGGATAGTGCTTTATATTATAAATTATGTGCCTTTTTCTAAAGCAATAATAAACAATGACAAAAGGGCAATAATAGATAATGTGTCTGACATTTTTGAAGCCATATTTTCCAATCAATGATGGTGGAAATCGACTCAAGTTCTTTTCATTTGCTTGGTACCAATTCAGCAACTAAACCGACCTAATAGTGAACTTAATTAAAAAAAGAGAACTTTTTAGTTTGTACCATAATTACATGTATTTGTTAAGTGTTATAAGAAAACAATTTTTCAACTCCTATCCAATCTTTTTAATGCATAAAGAGAGTAGTCCGCAGATATTTTTTACCTTCATAGCTTCCTAAGAATGGCAGCATATTCCTTTCATATCATTAATCAATATATACCATTTTGTTATGTCTTTCTTAAGTTAGACAAAATCCAGACCATGACTATTAAATTATTTCATATTTACGTACTAATTTTTGCATAACATAATAAAAATATAATATAATAAATAAATAAACTAAAGGTGCACGTGAAGAAGTAACTTTCAAAGACATCATTGTCTTCTTTAATCTAAAACATATCCAACTTGATCTTCATCAAATGAACAAAGACAAGAACGTTCATTATCTTCAATTTAATATTTACATGAAATCTTCTTTAACGTACATGAAATGATTGTGTTTGTGGAAGTTTTTAAATTGCTCTTTTGATTGCATGAAATGATTGTATTTGTTTATTTATTTGGTTTGGGCATTGTTGTTGTTGATGCAAATGCTGATTGGAGAAACTGGTGAGGACAAGGGATTTTCAAGTATAATTAAGACAACATTTTCGCATGCAATTGATTGATTGATTGATAGATATCATATTTCATGTGATGGCTAGCTTTTATTCGTTTGAATCACAGCTGACTTGATACACAAAAGCAGCTTTTATTCGTTACACAAAAGCAGTGAAGTTATATATATATATATATAGCGGATCGTCTTAATATAATTATATTAAAGACCATACTTAATTACTGTTAGATCTTTACATATAAAATATCATTTTAGTCTAATAAATGAATCTAACAGAATTCAAGTATGATCATGATATATATATTTATATTGATAAGTTATATACTATCTTTATAATCAATGTCCAAGCTTAATTCTGTAATGAGATCAGTTTTAGTGAATTATAATTAAAGAACAGTGCATGGTTTTCAGATATCACCCACATATTCTCGTATTTTCTAATAATTGTGGCAGACCCTATACAGACAGTTTCAGGTGTAAATATCCTCATGTTAGCAAGATAATTTTTATAGTTCTCGAAATAAAAGATCTTAGTGGTAGATTTAAATATCTATATTTCACGAATTCTAATTGTTAATATAACTGATATATGGTTTTCAAAATTAATAAATATGTGATAAAAGAGTTATTGATTTCCCACATAAATAATGTATATAGTAAATTCCTATTATATGGTAGATTCTCTGATTAAGCAGTACTATCAATTTGGCTTGTGCTTAATCAAACCAAATGGAATCAATTTCTCTAGTGGACATGCTTAATCAAGGAAGTTAATCTGCAATTTCGTCGACCTTGTTATCCAGTAATTACCGACTACCTTTTTCTCTTTCTTTAAGACTTTTCTTCTACTTGCATTATGATTTGAATCAAAAGTATTTGTAAGTCTAGTCGACGGAATTCATGCCATTCTCTTTCACTCCCTCTGCAATAATTGTTTTTTATTGTGATTTAATAATTTTTTTGGGTAAATGGTAATATTATAAAGAATGAAAGAATGAGACCCCAAAAGGGAAGCCTCTACAAGAGATCATGAGTGCCGGACAATCCCAAGAACCCATAAAAAATAAGGCACCAAAAAGACTAGGATTTACAATCCTTATATACCAGCAAGCTAATCTTGCAACGGTCAACAAAAAAACTATTCTTGCAGAAGCCTAAACAAGCAGATCAGCAGCGCAAAAAAGGCAGGTCTAACAGAACAAAAAAAGAGCCTGCACAGATATACACAATATCCATCCAGCAGAAAGTGATTTAATAATTGCTTGAATCAATACTAAACTTTACGTTACTAATATTGTATATTACGGTTGGATATTTTCTTTTCTAAATTTTAAAGCACAAATCAACAAAACAAGAAAAAAAAAAAAGATATGGTGTTTGCTTGGATTAAGGCTAATTTGCAGAAAAACATTTTCATATTATGATGGTTAGTGGGGTCAAATAAGTATACTAAATAATAATGCTTCTAAAAACGTTTTTATATATGCAAGCTTTCAGATGAGCATATTAAAGAAGTGGGGTTCATCAAAGCTAGATCACTCCATATTGAAGTAATTGACATTGACATATCTGTTTCCTACAAAAATCAAACTTCAAATAAGCTAATGATATAGTTCAACGAATTCTTGTTTAACATATAATAATAGAAATAATTATGACAGTGTGTTTGATATCATTCAGTTTAAAATAAATTATGTTATTCATTTTTGTATATAATTCATTACATATAAGAAAAAATTAAAATAATTATGTAAAAAACAACTTCGTTCACTTTGTCTAAGATCCATTACGTGCAGGAATAATTAATATCATTCAACTATTTTTCATAGGTTATAAGAAAAAATATTTAAAATATAAATTTGATTGTACAATTTAAGTAAACATAATGACTAAACATTATAATTTTTTTTATAAAATATATATTATTAATATTTTAGTAAGGCCTTCCCCTAATAATCATTTGCATCTTAACACTACATATGATTTAACGTCACTTAGACAAAAATTTTAAGATAACTTTTGTGATTTTTAGCATTATTGTAAATCTATATGGGAGATGTATATTTAAAAATAAAGTTTGCCATTAATTCCACTTTTTACTCATGCTATTGTAATTCAATCGTCATTCAATTGTGGACATAGAGGCCTTCGAGAAAACAAAAGCCTCCATGAAATTACCTGTCAGCTGCAATATCATTGATGCTTATTAGACAAAATACTTTATGTGTAGCCATTTTTCCTAATGATTTATTCAAATACAAGAAAGTAAATAGCAATAAGCTCAATGGCTTCATAATGACATTCGTGCGCTGCATCATTTTTGTAAATAACTAGTAATCTAAGAACGAAATTGAATTCCCTGGGCAGTAAAATATAGAATTCCCATACAACGATTGACAATGGAGTATCAGGTACCTCAAAATGTTTGGCTTTGTTTCTTTGGTATGTAATTGTTTTCTGAGTTTTCGGTATCAGGTACCACAAAATGTTTTGGGTTCGTTTCTTTTGGTATGAGTTTCATTTCTACATTTTTTTTCTATCGGTATGAGGTACCTCAAAGAGTAATGCTACATGTAACTAACTCTTACAAAGATTTATGTATAAACTGATGTGACGAAATGAATGGAAGAGTGTACAAAAAGTTAAACTCATTATATCACTCTTCCATTCATTTTCATCACATCAGTTTGTACACAAATCTTTGAAGATTTATTTGTATATTAGCATTATTATATCCTTATATGTGCAAGCAATAGTTCATGGCTAATTAAAGTTAAAAACAATTACTTATTTGATAACTTTGTCTCTCCTCTATATATACAAAAAAAGTTAAAACACTTAGAAATTAATATAAGGCAAGCATATGTATCAATTTGTAATATATATACGCAAGAAGTTAAACACTTAGAAATCAGCTCATTAATGATTGATTCCACAGTAACCCATCTATTGGAGGGTTTGATTTTTAGCGTACGAACAAGGAGAAAGCTCAGACAACCCTGGCCCTCCTCTGATATTCCTGCTTTTCACTCTTTCATCTCTGCCGACCTCCTCGTTTTCCTGAAGCGCGTATCATCACTTCCTGTTGCTACATTCAAAAAGTATCTTCGTCATCCATCATGTCAATATACACATTTCATCATCTCTCAGTCCAGCCTCCTTTTACAATTTCCACTAATTAATAAACCCCTAAAGGCCTAAACAACAGAACATCAGCGTATAATAATGCGTTCATGTTTTACTTAACATAAACAATTCCATCATCATATTCAATGCCATTTTTCTGTTCTTAACAACTTGCTAATTTTTATATAGAGAACAATGAGTGAAGGCAAGAACCGCATAAGATCCTTTTCTGCCATTAATGCGTTATTATTCTCCCACCTTAGTTAATTGTATAAGCTTTGTTTAGTCTTTTCTCTTAATAAATCCATCAGATTCATCATTATTAAATAATAATTTGGACATATCTTGTGGAGATTGATATTGACATTGACTTCTAGTTTTAACATCTGTCTTGGTGAGTTTCTTTGAGAAAATTTCGAAAATAGGTTTCTTTATTATATATAACATTAACAAGTAGTTTAAGACTTAGAAACAACTCCCTTTCTCTCCAGACTCCCACTTCTCTACTTAATCTATACTATCTTGCAATTAGATTAGCAATGTCAATTTTCAAAATTTTCTCAAAGAAACTCACCAAGACAGATGTTGAAAATAGATTATCCCTACCAACCGAAAGCCTCACTCTCCTTCCCTCCATTAGGAGAACACCAGAATTATCTGGAAATCATGGTGGACGATGATGAAGGCCACAAGTGGCCATTTCGCTTGGTCGTCCGCAGGGGCAGTTATCGAAAGCCTGTTCTTTCACGGGCTGAAGTTTTCTTAGTGTGTCTTTGAGTGTGTACTCTTTGTTAGGTTATGTTGAGTGTGTACTCTTGTAACAAAACAAGAAGCAACACGAACAAAATAATAATAGTTAAACAAAACAACGTAACAAAGAATATAATACGCGCGATTTTCCTGGTTCCCCAATAGGCTACGTCCAGCTGAGTCAATATTATTGCATATGTCTCACCTCTCTCGTTTACAATGATGAATTGTTCTCAACACTATACAGAGAAAAGTATGTTTTTATTAGGTTTAGATATAACCTGTTTTACAAGAATTCATATTCCTAAGCCCAACCAAAAAGGAATTAATAACTTAAAGGAATCCTACAGCGGTTACATGGAAAAGCCCAAAACGCTACGGCTCGGGGCGCTCCCCCAGCGACCCCGCCCGCTCACGGGGGACGGGCACCCGCCCGCTGATCGGTCACGGCCCCAGTGCGTCTCCGTTACCCATTAATGCGGAGTGTCGACAATCCAACATTTTGTTATGGTTATGTTTAAGTGTGTACTCTTTTGCTCATGGTGCGTCTCTTTTTGTAATTTCTGCTTATTTCTACTATGAATTAGTAAATCCCCTATAAGACAGATTCTCTGGTTAGGCAGTGGTATCAATTTGGCTCGTGCTTAATCAAACCAAATGGAATTAATTTCTCTAGTGGATATGCTTAATCAAGGAAGTTAATTTGCAATTTCGTCGACCTTTATCCAGTAATACCTACTACCTTTTTCTCTCTCTTTAGGACTTTTCTTCTACTTGCATTATGATTTGAATCAAAGTATTTGTAAGTCAGGTCGACGGAAAATGCCATTCTCTCACTCCCTCTGCAAGCCTTTCTTTTTTCCCTCATTTTGAAGGAGGTCAGCATGCTCAAGTTCTTATTAGGGTTGATGATGAACAAGGAAACGAGTGGCGTTCCGCTTCTCGTCCGGGAGGGAAGGTATAGAAAGTCTGTTCTTTCGGCTGGTGATTGGCTCCGATTTGTTAGGAGTAAGCATTGAAAGAGGCTTCAAAGTGCAGATTCTTAAGGAAGAAGACTAAGAGGAAGTAAGGTACAAAATCAAACTGAAGAAACCTGTTATACTGTTTAAAACCGTTCTTTAGGCCCTTACCTCTCTACCCACTAAAATTGAATGAAACTTTCCTAATAAATATATAGAGTTATGTAATTAAGGTGTGTTATGTACTCATTGAACTCTGAGAGAGAGTTCTTCACTAAATAATGGTGACGAATGAACTTGAAGTGTAGTTCTGTCAATGAGTTGTACATGCTGTAAATTCTTAACTCTAGCTAATTAGCCTTGCTTAATCGAGTTATTCGAAACTCTTCTTCTCCTTTTTTTTTTTTTTTTTTTTTTTTTTTTAATATTAAATATTCCTCGACAGTCTTAAATCTTTAATTTCAATAAACTAGGGCTTGGGGAAATGGGAAATGGATATCAAGCTTGGGAAGAATGGGTTTAGCAAATCTAATGCTTTCCTGAATCAGAAATTCTTCTTGAAGGCCTTTTTTCGTGGAGTGATGATTAATTGAACTTACAAAAGCATCAAGTCTTGAATATCTTGAACTTTGATTGCTTCATTTATATATATATATATATATATATATATATATATGAGGGTTTTTCTGGCAAAGATTTTCCTCTGATTGACTGTTCTCTCTGAAATATGTGAATTTGATAGACGTAGATAACATATTTTCGATGAAAAAGGAGTCTCATATATTTCTCCAGTGGAATTATAGAGGATCTCACTGGTTTGCTTAGATTTTGTTAAGACCAAGGAACATGAAATGAATTTAAGAGCAGGATAAGTGAACTAACAAATTAAATAAAAACAAACTGTTCCTCTATATTTGTGTTTGGCTAAATTGAAAATTAGTGTTCGAATTTTTCTCTGATAATTAATGAAAATTATGTGTTCGAATTATGTGTTCAGGGGCAGCATGTTCTTTTGGTTGGTTTTGTGGAAATTGCTGTCCGTGTAAGGGTCTGCTGCTTTTATTTTTTTTTTAGCAATCTAGAGTGCTTTTTGCTATGCTGTAGATTGCTTTGCTGCTGGGCTCCAGTTTGGCTTTCCTTCTTTGGTGCCTCTTTTTTGTTTGTTCCACAGTTCCTTGGCTTGTCGAGGGGGTTGGCATTAGGCTGTATCTTCACAAATTACCGTGCTTACACCACCCCACCACCCCCACCCCCCCAAAAAAAAAAAAAAAAAAAAAATCTTGATTATATCTGCTAATCCAGGTGCATTTTTGGCTTAGTTAATGACCATATAGGCTCTAATTAAGTAACGTGATTTCAATATGTATTCTAGAGAGAGTACTTTTCTTGAATATGATCATATACCAAACTCTCATTCAATACTTCTAAGGTCGATGATTACAAGTTCTCATACATTCAACCTACGCTGAAGAATTGAGTCCTCTTAATAGAATAAAGTAGTTGAAGTTGGGGAGAATCTCTTATGTATTGTTTTTAGTTTTAGGTAACTGATTGTTCAAAGCATTGTAAGTGCTCCGCAGCAATATTAAATTCCAAATGCGTTTTAGTAGTATTCAAACAAGAACTACATGCTAATGGGACTCACAACCCTAATTTATTCTAGCCTCTTGATATGAAGCTCATTCTATATAATTAAACATGCAAATTAACTGTACATATATCCTATGGTATTGCCAAGATCATGGATGAGATGAGAATGAATTAAGTTTCAGAGTTTCATGTTGTCTAGTTAGACAGGCCCAATGGAGTACTAATATATATATATATATATATATATATATATAATATAATACAATAGAGGTTCAAGGCAAACAAGATGCTGCAGTCACTGACTCAGATACTCTATACTTTTTTTTTTTTTTTTTTTTTTTTTTTTTGGTAAAGAGGTAATATCATCAACTATCAAGAACAAAAGAATGAGACCACATATTGAAGGTCCCCTAAAAAGTAAAGTTCCTTGGACATGCCCAAGGAACCAAGCAAAACAAAAGCAACAGGAGAGGCACGGATTTACAATCCTTAAGTACCACCTAACAAAAGCAACACAGGCATGCATGGCTAGGAAAATGTCCCAGGCTGAACACAAAGACATTGCAGCACAACAACAATGCAGGCCATGCTAAAACAAACAAATAAGCTGCATAAGCTACAGACTTACACCAGCAACCAGCAACACAGATCCAGAAAATATTGCAGAACTCCCTCGGGGAAACACAACCAAATGCCAGGAAAGATCAACCTCAGCAACAGCCAGCAAAAACCAAAACTCTCAACAGTCCAGCCATCTCTAGAACAGCATCTGGCCACAACGTGGAGAAGCTGTAGGAACTGCCCAACACAAGGAAAGAACACGTAGATATGGCTATGCACAGGCCATAGGCTGTATGCATAAGCCAGGCATCAGAAGCCCAGCTGCACGACCACCCAACCTGCAATACTCCTGCAGCGAAAACGAGACCCAAAGCCAGAACGAATCATCACCAACAGTAGCCAGCAAACAACGCTGAACCCATCCGCACAGTGAATACTCCGTAGCACCCAGAAATTCCCCCAATTGCATCCGCTGCATTCAGGAAGATTGCAATCCTCCAGGTTACGCCTCTGTGATCTGCACATTATAATATTGTCTGCCTCCATAATTCTTCCAGCATCATGGGACCTGCATAGCCAGCAAACAAAATTCCTGCAAAACAACCAGAAAAACGTAATCTGCCAAAACAAAATCCTTCCAGTTTAAAAATCATCATCATCCCCACCAAGTCTGCCAATCCACTCAGACCCATGCCTCTTCCAGGTGATCATATGCTGCCGCAGCTGCATCGAAAACCCAGAAATAATCTTACTGAGAGGAACCCCATTCATTCTGACCAATTATTTCCACGCCCCACCCCCAAGGAGGCAGCCAGGATAAAGACCATTTGCCTCCTACAAAATCCTTAGGCCATAAAATCCGACGATCAGACTCTTCGATTATCTCCATCCCTTACGCAACTCACGGGCAAATCCCACTCCTCCACCAGCTGACGGACTCTAGTATTGTCCTTGAAAGAGAGGCTAAACAATCTAAGCCTAACAGCTTCAAAAATCATCTTCTCCACACAACCTCGACTCTGTGAGAATTAGGGATTTGAGAGCAAAAACGAGAAAGGAAAAGAGCTAAGAAACCATTTGTCTGTACTGGATGACTGAGTAAGAAAATGTTTACAAAATCAGTTTGATAACTGATATTTACAATACAAAACGACAGCACTTTGAGGCTTCACCAAACTCACGCAAAACGGCAGCACTTTTAAGCTGCACTGAAGACTTTCACTTAAAACTAAACGTCACCGTTTGGCTGTTATCTAACAGACTCCTCCACTGGCCTTTAAAAGGTCTAAAATTTCTCTCGTCAGGTAAAGTAAACCACAGCCCCAATAGGCAAGCGTCTAATGACCATTTAGATACTTGTTGAAATGTTGGCAACTGCAGAATTAGTAATCAATCTACAGATATGATTTTGCTTGATTTTAGTTATAATTTGTTTATGATTTTTTTAGCTGTAACAGCCGTTGATCTTTACATCAAGTTTATGCTAACTTGTTATCTTAAAAATGTATAAATAACTTGCTGTGGATGAAAGAAATCATTACAATTTTCAGCTTCAATTCATTTGCTTAACATTATATTAGCTTTGCCTTTGTCTACATTCAATTCATAAACACTCTTAACATTAGCAAAGCAAAGTTAATCACCTAAAAATTCCAACAGTCTGGTGTCAGAGCCCTATATTGGTCTTACAGGACCAGTCAAAACTAATAAAACACAAAAACAACTTCACTCAAGGAAATGGCCAACAACAGTCCTTCCTTTATGACACCTCAAGTCTTCACTAGTTAGAAATGCACCATTTGGTCAGTGAAGATGCAAACGTACTAAGAAGCTTTTGACCTTTGGGAAGTTGTAGTTAAAGATAGACCAGTTCCTCCACTTCCTAGAGATCCAACTCTAGCTCAAATTAAAGCCAACACTGAGGAAAAGACCAAAAGATCCAAGGCAAAAACACTAATCCAGAATCAGTTTCTAATTGTCTTTGGTAAGATAATGACATGTAGCACTGCAAAGAAAAAAAAAAAAAAAAATCTTGATTATATTGCTAATCCAGGTGCATTTTTGGCTTAGTTAATGACCATATAGGCTCTAATTAAGTAACGTGATTTCAATATGTATTCTAGAGAGAGTACTTTTCTTGAATATGATCATTAACCAAACTCTCATTCAATATTCTAAGGTCGATGATTACAAGTTCTCATACATCAACTACGCTGAAGAATTGAGTCTCTTAATAGAAAAAAGTAGTTGAAGTTGGGGAGAATCTCTTATGATATGTTTAGTTTTAGGTAACTGTTGTTCAAAGCATTGTAAGTGCTCCGCAGCAATATTAAATTCCAAATACGTTTTAGTAGTATTCAAACAGAAACTACATGCATAATGGAGACTCACACACCTAATTTATTAGCGTCTTTGATATGAAACTCATTCTATATAATTAAACATGCAAATAACGTACATATATCCTATGGTATTGCCAAGATCCTGGATGAGATGAGAATGATTAAGTTTCAGAGTTTCAGTTGTCTAGTTAGACAGGCCCAATGGAGTACTAATATATATATATATATATATTATATTTATATATATATATAACAATAGAGCTTCAAGGCAAACAAGAGTGCCAGTCACTGACTCAGATACTCTATACTTTTATGGTTATGTTTAAGTGTGTACTCTTTTGCTCATGGTGCGTCTCTTTTTGTAATTTCTGCTTAGTTTCTTACTATGAATTAGTAAATCCCCACTATATGACAGATTCTCTGGTTAGGCAGTGGTATCAATTTGGCTCGTGCTTAATCAAACCAAATGGAATTAATTTCTCTAGTGAATATGCTTAATCAAGGAAGTTAATTTGCAATTTCGTCGACCTTGTTATCCAGTAATTACCTACTACCTTTTTCTCTCTCTTTAGGACTTTTCTTCTACTTGCATTATGATTTGAATCAAAAGTATTTGTAAGTCAGGTCGACGGAATTAATGCCATTCTCTTTCACTCCCTCTGCAAGCCTTTCTTCTTTTTCCCTCATTTTGAAGGAGGTCAGCATGCTCAAGTTCTTATTAGGGTTGATGATGAACAAGGAAACGAGTGGCGTTTCCGCTTGCTCGTCCGTGAGGGAAGGTATAGAAAGTCTGTTCTTTCGGCTGGTGATTGGCTCCGATTTGTTAGGAGTAAGCAGCTTGAAAGAGGCTTCAAAGTGCAGATTCTTAAGGAAGAAGACTAAGAGGAAGTAAGGTACAAAATCAAACTGAAGAAACCTGTTATACTGTTTAAAACCGTTCTTTATGCGCCTTACCTCTCTACCCACTAAAATTGAATGAAACTTTCCTAATAAATATATAGAGTTATGTAATTAAGGGTGTGTTATGTACTCATGTGAGACTCTGAGAGAGAGTTCTTCACTAAATAAATGGTGACGTATGAACTTGAAGTGTAGTTCTGGGTCAATGAGTTGTACATGCTGTAAATTCTTAACTCTAGCTAATTAAGCCTTGCTTAATCGAGTTATTCGAAACTCTTCTTCTCCTTTTTTTTTTAAAAATATTAAATATTCCTCGAAAGTCTTAAATCTTTAATTTCAATAAACTAGGGCTTGGGGAAATGGGAAATGGATATCAAGCTTGGGAAGAATGGGTTTAGCAAATCTAATGTTTTCCTGAATCAGAAATTCTTCTTGAAGGCCTTTTTTCGTGGAGTGATGATTAATTGAACTTACAAAAGCATCAAGTCTTGAATATCTTGAACTTTAATTGCTTCATTTATATATATATATATATATGAGGGTTTTTCTGGCAAAGATTTTTCCTCTGATTGACTGTTCTCTCTGAAAATGTGAATTTGATAGACGTAGATAACATATTTTCGATGAAAAGCAGGAGTCTCATATATTTCTCCAGTGGAATTTATAGAGGATCTCCACTGGTTTGCTTAGATTTTGTTAAGACCAAGGAACATGAAATGAATTTAAGAGCAGGATAAGTGAACTAACAAATTAAATAAAAACAAACTGTTTCTCTATATAAATTTGTGTTTGGCTAAATTGAAAATTATGTGTTCGAATTTTTCTCTGATAATTAATGAAAATTATGTGTTCGAATTATGTGTTCAGGGGCAGCATGTTCTTTTGGTTGGTTTTGTGGAAATTGCTGTCCGTGTAAAGGGTCTGCTGCTTTTATTGTTTTTTTTTAGCAATCTAGAGTGCTTTTTGCTATGCTGTAGATTGCTTTGCTGCTGGGCTCCAGGTTTGGCTTTCCTTCTTTGGTGCCTCTTTTTTTGTTTGTTCCACAGTTCCTTGGCTTGTCGAGGGGGTTGGCATTAGGCTGTATTCTTTCACAAAATTACCGTGCTTACACCCCCACCCCCCCCACAAAAAAAAAAAAAAAACAAAAAAAAAAAAAAAAAAAAAAAAAAAAAAAAAAAAAAAAAAAAAAAAAATTCTTGATTATATCTGCTAATCCAGGTGCATTTTGGCTTAGTTAATGACCATATAGGCTCTAATTAAGTAACGTGATTTCAATATGTATTCTAGAGAGAGTACTTCTCGAATATGATCATGTACACAAACTCTCATTCAATAGTTCTAAGGTCGATGATTACAAGTTCTCATACATTCAATCTACGCTGAAGAATTGAGTCCTCTTAATAGAATAAAGTAGTTGAAGTTGGGGAGAATCTCTTATGATATTGTTTAGTTTTAGGTAACTGATTGTTCAAAGCATTGTAGTGCTCCGCAGCAATATAAATTCCAAATACGTTTTAGTAGTATTCAAACAAGAACTACTGCATAATGGAGACTCACAAACCCTAATTTATTCTAGCGTCTTTGATATGAAGTCATTCATATAATTAAACATGCAAATTAACTGTACATATATCCTATGGTATTGCCAGATCATGGATGAGATGAGAATGAATTAAGTTTCAGAGTTTCAGTTGTCTAGTTAGACAGGCCCAATGGAGTACTAATATATATATATATATATATATATATATATATATATATATAACAATAGAGCTTCAAGGAAACAAGATGCTGCAGTCACTGACTCAGATACTCTATACCTTTTTTTTTTTTTTTTTTTTTTTTTTTTTTTTGGTAAAGAGGTAATATTATCAACTATCAAGAACAAAAGAATGAGAACACATATTGAAGGTCCCCTAAAAAGTCAAGTTCCTTGGACATGCCCAAGGAAACAAGCAAAACAAAAGCAACAGGAGAGGCACGGTTTACAATCCTAAGTACCACCTAACAAAAGCAAAACAGGCATGCATGGCTAGGAAAATGTCCCAGGCTGAACACAAAGACATTGCAGCACAACAACAATGCAGGCCATGCTAAAACAAAACAATAAGCTGCATAAGCTACAGACTCACACCAGCAACCAGCAACACAGATCCAGAAAATATTGCAGAACTCCCTCGGGGAAACACAACCAAATGCCAGGAAAGATCAACCTCAGCAACAGCCAGCAAAAACCAAAACTCTCAAAGTCCAGCCATCTCTAGAACAGCATCTGGCCACACGTGGAGAAGCTGTAGGAACTGCCCAACACAAGGAAAGAACACGTAGATATGGCTATGCACAGGCCATAGGCTGTATGCATAACCAGGCATCAGAAGCCCAGCTGCACGACCACCCAACCTGCAATCCTGCAGCGAAAACGAGACCCAAAGCCAGAACGAATCATCACCAACAGTAGCCAGCAAACAACGCTGAACCCATCCGACAGTGAATACTCCGTAGCACCCAGAAAGTCCCCCAATTGCATCCGCTGCATTCAGGAAGATTGCAATCCTCAGGTTACGCCTCTGTGATCTGCACATTATAATATTGTCTGCCTCCCTAATTCTTCCAGCATCATGGGACCTGCATAGCCAGCAAACAAAATTCTGCAAACAACCAGAAAAACGTAATCTGCCAAAACAAAATCCTTCCAGTTTAAAAATCATCATCATCCCCACCAAGTCTGCCAATCCACTCAGACCCATGCCTCTTCCAGGTGATCATATGCTGCCGCAGCTGCATCGAAAACCAGAAATAACATGAGAGGAAAACCAGTCATTCTGACCAATTATTTCCACGCCCCACCCCCAAGGAGGCAGCCAGGATAAAGACCATTTGCCTCCTACAAAATCCTTAGGCCATAAAATCCGACGATCAGACTCTTCGATTATCTCCATCCCTTACGCAACTCACGGGCAAATCCCACTCCTCCACCAGCTGACGGACTCTAGTATTGTCCTTGAAAGAGAGGCTAAACAATCTAAGCCTAACAGCTTCAAAAATCATCTTCTCCACACAACCTCGACTCTGTGAGAATTAGGGATTTGAGAGCAAAAACGAGAAAGGAAAAGAGCTAAGAAACCATTTGTCTGTACTGGATGACTGAGTAAGAAAATGTTTACAAAATCAGTTTGATAACTGATATTTACAATACAAAACGACAGCACTTTGAGGCTTCACCAAACTCACTCAAAACGGCAGCACTTTTAAGCTGCACTGAAGACTTTCACTTAAAACTAAACGTCACCGTTTGGCTGTTATCTAACAGACTCCTCCACTGGCCTTTAAAAGGTCTAAAATTTCTCTCGTCAGGTAAAGTAAACCACAGCCCCAATAGGCAAGCGTCTAATGACCATTCAGATACTTGTTGAAATGTTGGCAACTGCAGAATTAGTAATCAATCTACAGATATGATTTTGCTTGATTTTAGCTATAATTTGTTTATGATTTTTTTAGCTGTAACAGCCGTTGATCTTTACATCAAGTTTATGCTAATTTGTTATCTTAAAAATGTATAAATAACTTGCTGTGGATGAAAGAAATCATTACAGTTTTCAGCTTCAATTCATTTGCTTAATATTATATTAGCTTTGCCTTTGTCTACATTCAATTCATAAACACTCTTAACATTAGCAAAGCAAAATTAACCACCTAAAAATTCCAACAGTCTGGTGTCAGAGCCCTATATTGGTCTTACAGAACCAGTCAAAACTAATAAAACACAAAAACAACTTCACTCGAGCAAATGGCCAGCAACAGTCTTTCCTTTGTGACACCTCAAGTCTTCACTAGTTAGAAATGCACCATTTGGTCAGTGAAGATGCAAACGTACTAAGAAGCTTTTGATCTTTGGGAAGTTGTAGCTAAAGATAGACTAGTTCCTCCACTTCCTAGAGATCCAACTCTAGCTCAAATTAAAGCCAACACTGAGGAAAAGACCAAAAGATCCAAGGCAAAAACACTAATCCAGAATCAGTTTCTAATTGTCTTTGGTAAGATAATGACATGTAGCACTGCAAAGCAAGCTTAAGGAAAGCACACATCCTAGGTCTTCATGTGTAATAGTTGGGTCCTTCTAATAGAGGATGTCTATGAGTAGATCCACCTTCAATGAAGAAACTCATGACGAAAAACAATTAGATAGATGCTAACACAACAAACGGAAGTGCACACACAGACACACAGCGGATCTGAAATGAAAACACAACACAAATCAGATTTCGTTTAACAACCAAACAATCAGATGCACACGAAAACAATCAAAATGGGTAAGGATCAACTGAAGCAACTTATCAAAATAAGCTTTGATACCACTTGTTGGGGAGAGATTTGGAGATTAAACTCACGTTAGAGAGTCTGGTTACTCATTTTAAGTGCAGCAAAATATTTACCAAGTAGATTATACATTTCCAATTTGAACACATCAAACACAAGTGCTGAAAATAAAAAACACAACCATATACATGGTTCAACTAAATCCTCTTTTAGCCTACATCTGTGGGACCTTGTTCAGATTGAAGTAATCCACTAAGTTAAAAATACATTACAAGATATAATTCAAAGCTTATCTAAGTTACAAAAAAAAAAAAAAAAAAAAAAAAAAAAGCCACACACAAAAACAACTTCACTCGAGCAAATGGCCAACAACAGTCTTTCCTTTATGACACCTCAAGTCTTCACTAGTTAGAAATGCACCATTTGGTTAGTGAAGATGCAAACGTACTAAGAAGCTTTTGACCTTTGGGAAGTTGTAGTTAAAGATAGACCAGTTCCTCCACTTCCTAAAGATCCAACTCTAGCTCAAATTAAAGCCAACACTGAGGAAAAGACCAAAAGATCCAAGGCAAAAACACTAATCCATAATCAGTTTCTAATTGTCTTTGGTAAGATAATGACATGTGGCACTGTAAAGCAAGCTTAGGATAAGCTTAAGATGGAGTATCAAGGCAATGGAAGAACCAAACAAATGAAGATGTTGAGTCTAAAAAGAGACTTTGAAGCTCTCATCATGCAGGAAGACGAAACCATTATAAGTATTCAGATAGAATCTCCTCGATAGTCAATCAAATCAGGTTGCTTGGAGAAGACTTGCCTGGCAGCAAGATCGTAGGGAGGATAATTTTAACAATACTAGAAAAATTTTAATCAAAGATTTCTTCTTTAGAAGAATCTAGAGATCTCTTAGCCATATCACTTGAATAGTTGATTAGTGCACTTCAAATACAAGAAATGAGGAGGGCTTTCAGACATGAGAAAGTTATAGAAGGAGCCTTTCAAACGCAGCATTCTATCAATAGTATAAGACAGCCCAGGAACAAAGACAAATATGAAGAGAGGAGTAGTAAAGAAGGGCTAGAACTGAAGAAATTTCCATCTTGCACACATTGCAAGAAGACTACACATCCAGAAAAAAATTGCTAACGGAGACCAGATGTGATGTGTAACAACTGCAAGCAACTGGGACACATCTCCAAAGTATGCAAGTCTAAAATCAAAAGCCCTCAAAATAATCAACAAGCACAGGCTATAGAAGCTGAAATACAGGAGGAGCAACTCTTCGAATTCTCATGCTCACAAAACACTAACAACTACAACACTTGACTTATTGATAGTGGCTGCACACATCATATGACTTTCAATGCAAGTCTATTTAGAGAGGTTAATGAATATTACCGCTCCTCTGTAAAAATTGGCAATGGAGATCTTATGCAAGTAGAGAGAAAAGGCATGTTTGTTGTCACAATACACAAGAGTGTCAAATTGATATCTGATGTGTTGAATGTGCCCAACCTGAGCCAAAACCTTTTAAGCGTTGGTCAAATGCTTGAAAGAGATTATTCTTTCAAGTTCAAGAACAATGTATGCACTATATATAAACCTAATGGTGCTAAATTGCTGAATGTCAAGATGAAAGGGAAAATGTTTAATCTAACCAGTCTCTATTTCAAGAAATCCAATGTTCCATGGTTGAACAAAACACATCAAAATTAAGTTTCACTTCATTAGAGAAGTTCAACAATCAAATGAAGTATCACTTGTTCACTGCAATTCTGAAGATCAACTTGTAGATATCTTTACTAAGCCCTTACCTAAGGAAAGATTTGAAGAACTTAAATAGAAGATAGGTGTTTGTCACCTAGATGCCAAGGAGGAGTTTTGAAATATTGGTATATCAGATGTCGAAAGACCAGGTCAGAATCAGTTGAAATAATTGTAGATTATTGCAGACTTAGTCATCAATCTACAAATATGATTTTGTTTGATTTTAACTATAATTTGTTTATGATTTTTTAGCTGTAATTGCATCAAGCTTAGGCTAATTTGTTATCTCAAAAATGTAAAAATAACTTGCTGCTCTTGCCCTTGAACATATGTGCACACCATACTTTGCACTTTCTGTTATAGCTTTTGCTAATCCTACGCTATGCTTGCTGTTTTGACAGTTATTTACGAAAAATGTAAATAGCTTACGTGTTAGATCGTTCTTTGTGTATTGCCTCCACGTAGGCTTTTGATTATGCTGACTCAGCATGTGTTTTGTATATACAGAAATACGAGAGGTACTGTATTTGTTACTTAAAGAAAATTGAAGAAAGGTTTCTACAAACTACTAAACTCTTCTCTCTACTGAAATCTACTTTCTCTTCTTCGATTATCTAGCTTCTTCATGGAGTATTTCATGGATGTGATCAGTTGCGGCTTTCGTCAGATTATTGAAAGCTGACGAGTATACATATCATGGAGCTTAGTTTTGGGACAATGCTGATAGACAACCAGCCCAGATGTTTACATATAATGGACCATAATTTTACTAATTTTTTCTATCTTTATTCAATGCAATTCTGGTCTCGTTAAGTACCAAATCGGAGAGATAAAAACATAGAAAGCACATATAAAACCAGATGTCGTTATAATATGATTGGCAAAGTGTATGTTTAAGTTCACACAAAAATTATTGAAGGCTTTCATCAGCAAAGAATGTTATGGAAATGAGAAAGACAAACTCTATTGATTAATCGACAGAACAAATTAACAGTCTTTATTTAATTTCATTCACATACGGGCAGAGCTAAGTAAGCAGCGATAACAATATTGACAATTAAAAGGACCTTATTAGAGTTCCTTTGTCAGATATACTTTACGAGAGTTACAAAAGGAAACGTCAGATCGATTTTTCTTCAATTTTGAAAGTATCATTTTGTAATTACCATGTTAAATTCAATTTACTAAACTAATTTGGCAAGGCAATACCTAATGACCCCAACTTTAAAGGAATTTTTATTTATTTATTGGAATAACCTTTTGGGCTGTGGGAAGGTAAAGCAGTGTTCTCATCGGGTCAATTGAATATCCTCAAATGATAACATAAATAAGACAGGATGTTGATATAAGAAGAGAAGAAGAAGAGAGTTCTTCAGCAACTAAGCAAAAAACAGACGTCTTAAAGCTAGTTCATTTGAGCTTGTTCAAGAAATAAAGACGCCGTGGAGTTTAAAATTCAGTTGAAACGGTTGCAACGGCTCTTTTAACAGCAAAGGTTACAGAATGATGTTAAAAACAGTTTTGTCTAACGGATGTAGGTTTTTTAGTTAGATGCTGTTAGTTTCCAAAACAAAAAACACTGCGTTTTGATTACACGATGAAACTCCGAGTCTTAAACGGATGAAGATCGAGGCTAAAGGGTTCTGTACGTGCAGTTCATAGCTTGAGTAGAAGTTCTTAAATTCAGAGCATGATTTGCGTGTTTTCATTTACTAGTCAATGAAAAAGAAAAACTTTCATACAAAATTTTCTTTCCGTGTTTCTCTTTGACTTTCTCTCTAAAAGTTTCTAGCTTTATTGTTTGTTCTTTTTATTTTATAGGAGTCCAATCAGCTGGGATATTGTGGTTCATTTTTTTTATTTGTCTCTATGTACAATTGTAAAGTCCTATTAGGAATTGAATAAAATTCCGATTAAGAGTAGAATATTTCATGTGTTATCTATAAATAGAGGTATGATATTAGAAAATACTGAGTTGTTCAAAGTATATGATGCAGTTTAAACACGAGGGGATAAGTGTAGTTAATTATGTACTAGAATTAGGTACTAGGGTTATTGTTAATTGTGTACTAGAATTAGGTATTGGGATTAGGTATGGGGTTACTATTAATTACGTAGAATTAAGTATTGGAATTAGGTATTGGGGTTACTGTTAATTATGTACTAGAATTATGTACTTTATATACTCTTTACATATTTATGTTAATGTTATTATAATAGATTTCTCTCTCATCTGTCCTAGGGAGTGGACCTAGACCCTTTGAGTGTAGGCCTCATATATTAAAAAAAAAAAAAAAAAAAAAATTGTTGATATATAGGTCCCAAAAAAATTACTATTAATATATATACCCTTAGGTATATCCTCAGATTTAAAAAAAAAAAAATGCGAATTATTATATATATATCTAGGTCATTAAAAAACTTGCTATTAACATATATATTATAGGCCCATATCATATTAAAATTTTAAAATTCTCTCCACCCTTCTCCACGGCTCACTAGCTTTTTATGATTTTATCCTCAAAATTATTTACTCTCTCATTCTCTTTCTCATGCTATTCACTTTTAAAATTTTTGAAGATTGAAATTGTTGAAACTTTCACTACTAAGATGCCACAATTAGTTCTGTTTTCTATTCTATCAGTTTTATGTATATGTATTGCTCATTTCAATTTAGTTTATTTTAGGGTTGAATCATGCTTGTTTTTTTGGAGATTTTTTTTTTTCTAACTTGATGGAAAAAAAGGCATGGAGTTTTGTATTTTGTGTCTAAGAATATTCCTGCTTTCCTAAATTAAATCTTAACTATATTTTACTGGACGTTATTCTTTACCCTTTAACCACCACTTTTTTACATTTCAAAACCGTTTAGCTACTCAAAATTATTAAAGAAATTTGAGTTACTATCTGTGTTTATACTGAGAAAAAACTCTATTTTTTTATTAATTCATATTAAAAGTCAATACAACGTTAACTTGATTTAAGTTTTGGTTGACTTTAGCTTAGGTTGGGTCTCATCAAAATCATGAAAATTTACATTATAATTTTTGGAAGCCAAAAATTAAAAGAAAAGAAAAAAGAGAAATAAGAAATTTGTGTGAAATATTTTTGGTGGATTTCCTTTGTTTAAGGTTTCGTGGTTTTTCAAAAGTTTTTCGTAATTGTTTGACAAACAATGGCAGAGCCGCAAAGGCCCTCCCTGAATAAAAATCCTGGATCCGCCATTATCCATGGTTGTAGACATGTTATTATGTCCCTTTGTGTGGTAATTTATATTTATGTATTTATTTCCATGTTTTTCACTGCGACATCTCCTAACACAATGAATCTACGACAACTTATTAAAATTTACCATCTTCTTCCCCAAAATCTAGTCATTCTTTTAATCGTTTTCTTAACAAATTTCTTCGGTGAATTGGTTTTAAGAAAGAAAGAAAGCAAATCAACCAAACAAGAGTTTGCTACAAAACTCAGACATCGAAATAAACAAGTTTGAAGTTCTAATCCTGTGCCTTCTAGGAATTAATTCAATTTATCGATTTTAAGAACTTTAAAATCAACAGATATTTACTGAAACTAATCAGAACTCCGAGCATGTATGATAATAAAAAACTATTATACATTGCTAATGCCATCATACTCAATAAACTTACCATAACAACTCAATAAAGCCACCACAGTTTCAGCAGCTCGACCTTGAAGGAAAATATTGAAGTCTGAGATATTGGGAGATTATTCAGCTATGTACTGACCTGAGAGGCACGAGAATGAGCAGAAAATTGAGAAGATGAAGCAGAAGCCTGGCCTTGTGAGAAGTTGAATAAGAAGGGAAGACATATGAGCTTCTGTTAAACTTGGTCTCCAACAACCAAAGTCTAGCGAGAAGTGTATGCGCAATGACAAGGCCAGAAGGTAGCCAAGACTCGACTATATATGACTTGACGCCATTGTTAATTCAATTGTTTAATTAAACAAAGTTCATCATGTGTTAACCACTACTAATTTTGAGATTAAAAAACTCTTTAGTTTACATGCATGTAGTTGGTTTCCAATAGAGAAGAATGAACCAAAAGGTTCATTTTTTATACATTTTTCAGGTTTAGTTGGGGCTGTTGCCATAACCTAAAAGTTTTATCTTGAGGTTTTATTAACTAATTTATGGCTCTAACCACAGAAAATCACCCTGCTTTTTGCTCCGCTTGATCAAGACTCTCAACTGCTCCCACTATCAAATTTGGCAGTACCTTTTTTAAGTAATCATGGTGCTTACTAAATTGTTTGTACAGTATTATTTTTTAAATTTCCATGTCCTCAATATTGTTAACAAAGTCAAACTTAATTTAAAAAAACGAGGACAGGATTAGAACTTCAAACTATGGTTCTATGGTTCTGATATTTAACACCATAGATTACATTAACACTTTTTTCTGTCAAAAAGATTTACATAATCCATAATGACTTAGAAATGACCAAAAATTGCAAGTTCAATACACCAAAACAAATCATAAAGATATGAGTGAAAAAATATGGAATAATCAAAATAATTTTACCATGTCTTCATCTCTATAAAACCATTGAGCCATAAAGTATGGCTTCCTATCAGTACCTTCAAACAACTTAACAATTCTAGCAAAATGCTTCCCATCGTCAACCTGAAAATTAAGTGATTAACTATCAATACATGAACTGGGAAACACTTCCACTGAAAGGAAGATAAAAGAATTAAGAAGTTACCTTGACATTAGCTTTAGTGTAATGACACTTTGCTTGTAAAACTTCTTCCTTTTCGTTTGATCCACTATACCCATTACACATAATTCAACACAACAATATTATCAATCCATTCATCAATAAAAATAGTAAGAAGCCTTATTGAGGTGTATTTCAAAGTGATTTTTTAAGACATTAAAAAACACTTTAAAAAATATACTTATCAAGTGTTCTTTAAAAAAAAAAAGTTTAAACCATTTTTCAACTTAGAAAATGCTTACTAGATGAATATCAATTAAACACTTCTCCAGAAGCAGAAAGTCACTTTTTAAGACAAAGATTCCGTTTAATATAGCGTTTTATTTTATTTTACCAAAAGCACTTTTTGAATTTATTTGGAAGGGTGTGGTTGGTTCAGAAAATATTGGATTATTGGGAATGTTATATTAATGGAAAGTTAGATTACCTTGAAGATTACTAGGAATCTTTAAGAAAATGTGTTTGGTTAGTTGGAATAAATTAATATGTATGTTATATTAATATATTTGGTTAGGCGGAATAAATTGGTAGGTATGTTATTTAAATTACTAAATTGCCCTCTTTTTAAATATTAATATAATATTATTTTTATTATCAATTTTTGAATAATTTCTTTTAAACCTCAATATTTCAGATTTAGCTAAAACACCACAACTTATATAAAACTTTAATTTATAATAAAATCATCCCCACCACCCCAAGCCACTGCCGGCCACCGCCATCCGTCATCAAAAGTCACTAGAAATCGTCGGGAGTCATCGAGAGTCACCGGAAGGCTCTGATATGGCCGAAAAGGGCTAGATCTACTCTGATATGACCATTTTCGACCATCAATATGGCAAAAAAGGGTCATAACGAAGCCTCTCGACGACTTCCAGTAGAGGTCGGCAGTAGTTGGCCAACTGCCCGTGATGGTGGCTGGGTGGCAGTAGTGGTCTGCAATTTGTTTTAAATATAAGGGTATTACTTAGGGGTGTTCAAAAGAACTAGTTGGAACCAGAACCGACGGGTATCCTGGGTTTGGTTCCGGTTCCTACCCAGAACCAGTCGTCAACGGGTAGGTTCCGGTTCCAAATTTTTGGAACCGTTACTGTGCGGTTCCAGTTCCGGTTTCGGTTCCGGTTCCTAACTATAGGAACCGGAACCAGGAACCAGGAACCAGGAACCACAGCTAATATAAAATAAAATTAAAGATTAGGGGGGTTAATAAAAACTTTTATAAAAAAAAAGTAATGTGAATACATTTATATTTATATTTCATAACATTTAAAGTAAGTTGGTTTGACTTTTGAGAATCTACCTTTACAAAGTAATGTAGTTTATAATTTTGAATTTATAATTTGTAATTTTATTTTTGTTAACAAGTGCCAGGTGGGGGGGTATTTGTAAGTTTTTAAGGGTTTTTTTGCCATTTTAAAAACTTTTGGATGGGTCATATAATTTTACTGGGTACCCAGAATCGGAACCGAAACCATTGTTACAGGTTCTGGTTCTAAGTACTTAGGAACCGGAACCGTCGGTTCTGGTTCTGGTTCCAAATTTCAAGGAACCGTTGGTTCCGGTTCCTTCAAAATATGTAGGGTACCCGGAACCGAACACCCCTAGTATTACTGGCCAAAAACTTAATTAAATAAGGGTAAAATTGTATTGGTAGATTAATGTAAATTGATTTTAAAACAAGGGCATTATTGTCCAAAAATTTTATTAATAAAAGATAAAATTATAACAAAAATAAGATAACCAAGTAATCTTACAATACCTAAGAAAATAGAGGTTATCAGATTACCTCCAATATTACTAATAGTAACTACTATTGATATTATAAGATTACCAGAATCTTATATTACTTAACAACCAAACATATAAGATGACATTACCTCAATAATCTCATATAATCCTCAACCAAACGCCTCCTTAGGGATAACTTTTGTCTTAGTGAAATACACAAATGTTTTAGGGGGACATAATTTATAACCCTTTGATAATAAGATAATCATAATTTCTATATCAATTACTATGAAAATTAAATATATATATTTTTTGTTATCACATAATTATGCCCCTTAATTATGTATGTGATTATATATTTTTTTTTTATTAACAAGGTTTTCTCATATAGTTTAGATTTGTCAAAATAATTAAAACGAACTAGTATAATTTTTTTTTTTTTTTTTTAATCTTAACCGTCCCCAAAATAAATTTCTGGTTCCACCCCAACTTAAAGGGATTTTCAAAGAAAAGTATTTCATTAATAATTTATTGTACTTTATTCGAGTAACACTTTAAATATTGTGAAGTATTTATACCATTATAACATTGAGAAAATCCATGTTATCAAAGTTATATTATATCAATAGTTTCGTAAGAGAAGAGCCCAAACTTGAATTATGGGGTGACTTCAAAGAAACAATAAAATACAAACAAAATGTACAATTTCCAAAGAGTATTTAAAATTTTAATTTGTTCTTATTTTTTATATAAAAGAAAAACATCTTTTTATAATACTTGGGGTTTACATATTGAAAGAAAAAAGAGATTAAATTAATTATAATTATAATTTTTCCATGTGATGAAAGGCCCAAAATTTAAAGTAATAAAAAAAATTTGAAAGTAGAAGAAAAAAAATGGCGTTACTAACTATTAATGAGCTTGGGGTGGTCATGACTTAAGGGTGATTCTAGCTACCCTTGACTATTTAAATATTAAATTTAATAACTATTAATTACATTAAATTTTAAAATAAAATGTACTGATGCATTAGAAATATTGGCTTGTAACGTAACAAAATTTAAGATTATTAACTACCTCTGAGTGGTCAAGTAGTTCGACAATAATTTTTGGATGCATTACTCAAAAGGTTTTGAGTTCAAGTCTCTCATCGGTCTTATATAGGGGTAGTTACTAGAGTTGTTACTTGGTCTAGGTCCTTAACAGAGATAGTCACTAAAGCTGTTATCTAGTCGATAGTTTCAAGGTCTTAGGAGATTAGTTGAGGTGCACATAAGTTAACTAGGACACTCTCGATCATAAAAAAGAAAATAATTAAGATTATTGCTCTAAATATTTTTTATATAATAATATTACTAAGAGGCAGGATCATTAAATAAATTGCTTCTTATTTATTTTTTTGACATTTTTCTTATTTTAAAACCCATTAATCTATGGACTACGATCTCTTGTAAAGTTTTTTTTTTTTTTTTATAAGAGATCTTACAAAAATCATATATAAACTATTCAATAAATTACCCCTATACATTTAAAGTTAATTAATGCTAACCCCTATTTTACTCATGAAAATTTGAGTAAATGTTGGTGTGATATTAGTCAATAATCACTTTTTAACTTTTATCATACATTAGTTTAATCTTTTTTTTCCAAAACAACGTGTAAATAAATACATGCAATTATAATATTTAATTAATAGGTCATGACTCATGACATGACATACTGACTTGCCGGTTAATTTTCACAAATAATCGGACCCGTTTTAACCGTTGGATCATCCTTTGATCATTTTTCTTGACCAATGATCCAACGGCTGTTATAACGATACTGAAAGTCAATACGTGTTCCATGCTTTAAATATAAAGGAAATAAATACGGGTGATCCTCAACTTTCTTAACAGAATAAACAATGGTAAAAACAATTACACGCCTAGATGTTTCTCTACACTTTAGGATCCATATTTTATTGAAAAATGACACTTGCCTCCCTGCCGTTAATTTTTTGGGGTTACAACTAACGGTTGACCATTTAAAAGTTTTAACCAATTAAATGGTAAAAATATCCCTACAAAATGAACATAAAAAAATTCATAAAAGTTAATTATTTAGGAAAACCCAAGATTAAGAAATAAAAATAGCATAAATATTTAAGTTAAAAATAAACACTCGTGAAGCTTAAATCATTTTTTATTTAGTTTAATTATTTCTGATTTTTAAATTTATCTTAAAATTTCATGTTTTTAGTAAAAATATTTTTAATTTTATTTTCTAAATTTCAGAAATTCTATACTTCCATTATTTTTACACAATCAATTTTGCACGTAGTAGTCAAAATCAATCACAGATTATTTTACTAAAAAATTAACAATATTTAGACATATATAACTAACTCAATAATCTCAGTTTTTCAAAATATGAAGATTCTATTTAAAGAACAAATCTAGCCATAAAATTCGATGACTTATCAATTATCTATTTAACAAAACAACAAATGATATATTCTTTAATATATGTATAACGTTAGGCTATACTAGACAATATAAAGATTTGATAATCTAGCATTTAATAGTATGATTTATCAATCTAATTAAAGCATACTAGAAAATTCTATATAATACTAGACTAGGTAGTCTAGTGCATTGCATCTATTTTTGTCCATTAGGTTAAGTCATATGATTGTATGACTAAAATTGTCTTTTAAACAAAACCTTAATATTTTGAGAATTAAAATTAGTGAAGATATTGAACGGACAATTTCTTAAAAATGACAAGAGGGGTGTAATTGGTAAGTTTCAAACAAGGTGAGATGTTTTGAAAACTCGAAAGGTGTAACTTGTGAGTAGTTATTTCCCAATAAACAAATAAAAAATTCGTTCTTTAATATTTTTTAATAAAAAAGAAAAATCTGAATTCTTGCTAACGTATATGAAAAAGACTGAAACAAGAAGGAAGATCACTTTACTGAGTCGGTGTGCGTCTTCTTCTCAACTCAACTCAATTCATTTCAACTCACCAACTCTTTCAAAGGTACAAATTTTTATTTTTTGTTTAGACAATCTCATGATTTCTAAATTCCTTCTTTGATCTGATCAATCCGCTTCGTCTTGGTCCTTTTTTTTTTCAATTTAAAAAAAAAAAAAGTTTACTTATTTCCGCCTGTTTGGTTCCGGAGAAAGCTGAACAAAATTGATGGAAGAACTGTGTTAATTTTGATGTTTGTGAAAATTTCACCTGAACAAGGACCTATGAGAAACACGCATTGAATGTTTAAACGGGTCATAATTTTTGCCGGTTTCATGAGAATTGTTTTGAAGATTTTGGGATTAGGGTTTTACTGGGTTTATCAGTTTTTTTATTGTAAATGATTTTGAGTTTGGGTTATGATGATATCTTCTTTGATTACCTAGAAGACTTGAAATCAATAGGTTGATCTAATTGATTTAAGTTTTGTAATTAAATTTCTACAATTTGGGATCGTATAATTCTGGGAAAGTTGGGACTATTGGATGTGAATTCCTTTATTCTTATGCTATGGCCTTGACTTTGCCAACACCATATCTTTCAAGTTTGACTTTTATATAAAATTATTTTCTTTTTGGGTCATATGATCTTATTGACATATTTTGGTCAAGTATTTGTGACGTTCAACATTACATTACTAAAATTCAGCATGAACAGATAAAATATTTTGTTATAAGTTGACATTAAATGTTACAAATGTGATGTTTTGCATTACAAGTGTGATGTTTTATGTTATCAGAAGATGCTACTCTATAATGTTGTTAGGATTTTATTCTGACGGCATATCAATTGTAAATTTTAATTTGATGAATGAGAATTGCTTTACTGAGAGAATTAATGTTTATTGTGTTAACTACTTAAGTTTTATTTCTTGTGATTCTTTAGCATGTTTAGTTTTTATCTCAATCAGCATAACATTTTTTAGAATTTGGTTTTAGGTTTTTCAGGCTTTGCGAAGATGAGTGACAATTTGATGGAGAAAGTTAGCGCCTTTGGTGAACGCCTTAAGATTGGAGGGGCTGAGGTGAGCCGCAAAATGAGTGAAGGCGTGAGCCAAATGAGCTTTAAAATGAAGGAGCTTTTCCAAGGCCCAAATCCAGCTGATAAGCTTGTTGAGGATGCCACCTCAGAGACACTTGAGGAGCCTGACTGGGCCATGAATCTTGATCTTTGTGACATGATCAACAGTGAGAAAATTAACAGTGTTGAATTGATCCGTGGCATAAAGAAGAGGATCATGCTGAAGAATCCGAGGGTTCAATACTTGGCTTTGGTGTTGCTTGAAACATGTGTTAAGAATTGTGAAAAGGCTTTCTCAGAGGTGGCAGCAGAGAGGGTTCTTGATGAAATGGTTAAGCTGATTGATGATCCTCCAACTGTTGTTAATAATAGGAACAAGGCTTTGATGCTAATTGAATCTTGGGGTGAGTCAACTGGAGAACTCCGCTACTTGCCTGTTTATGAAGAAACATACAAGGTACCTATAGAGTCCTTTAAACTATTTGTTTGGTTTCCTAGAACTGGGAAAGGAATATGAAAGATGTCAAATGTTATTAAACATTGCATTTTTTGTTCTTTAAAAGGATGATATATACAGTGATTACATTAGGTTCTGTTAGTTGGAGATTTATATCCACTTGAATTGATTTACTGAATTCACAGTCAAGTGTTGTTTTACCATTTTCCTTTTGTGTCCTTACCACATTAATAGTTTTGAATGATAGTAGTTTCAGACTTTCAGTCAATGATTATGACTTTTAACACAAAGGGATTGATTATCAATTATCTAAAATTGTTTCAAGTATTATTAAATATTTAAACTTGTTTTGCTCTAAGATTGATTCAGACTTGATATTTAACTTTCTTGGTATTTTGTGTATGTTTGAATAAATATCCTAATAAACTTGCTCAAGCAAAATGTGTGGTTTACTGTTAGGCAGAATAAATTTGTATATTTCTTCAGCAATTTCAGATTTATGACTTTGAGCTTTTCTTTTTATGGCTTTCTATTTTAGAGTTTAAGATCCAGGGGCATCCGATTTCCAGGACGTGACAATGAGAGTTTGGCACCTATTTTTACTCCTGCCCGTTCAGCACCAGAAGTGGATGCTACTCTTGCACAGCAAATGCAGCATGATATTCCTGTGCAAAGTTTTTCTGCTGAACAGACAAAGGAAGCATTTGATGTGGCAAGAAACAGTATTGAGCTTCTTACAACAGTTTTATCCTCTTCACCCGAACAAGATGCTTTACAGGTATTTTTCTAACATCATATGAGCTGTCTTATATCATTATATGTATACTTCTTCTGATCTGATTGAAATTTGGTCCTTCAGGACCTAGATTTGATATAAAAATGCATGAGTTCTCTCATCTAGTATTTCTCCTTTTATTTTTATTTTTTAATTTGATCTAGTTAAGTTGACTTTTCTGAAGTCAAGCTGTTGTCAAAAATCATTCTGAGGACAGTGATTATCAAAGGAAATTATTTAGATTTTTATTCCAGTCTGATATTTGGTCTACTAGTAGATACTTAGGAAAGATTATATGCTTAAAATAATGGAGCTAAAACCTCCTGCAGCTCAGATGGGCTGAATTGTGTGACAAACTCAACGGTGTACTCATTTTCATGTTGAATGAAAAGCAAATTAATAAATGATATTAAATTTGAGATTTAGGTGTTCAATGAGCTCATTAAAGGTAAGAAACAAAGAAGAGCGAAGTCTTAGTCGAAAGCAAAGGTAAGTTGAAGAAGAATCTTTTTCTGAGAATCTCTCCACTGTAATTTTGTCCTTTTATTACTATCCCTTAGTTTTGCAATAAGGGGCAATTATATAGCAACTGGGGTAATTTGTATATTTGGTTTATATTGTTCTTTGGTTATAAATCTGGCTACTTTTGATCTTATCTGTTTGTATTTGAGTCGTATTCTTTACGGGGAGATCCTTTCTTAGTGGAACTGAAATATTTTCTTCTCATTATCAAATTAGTAGTTAGTTGACTTTTATATGGTGGCATTATCTAAACAATTTATTATAGGAGAATATTTGACTAAAAATTATTTTGCCTCTTTTAGTTGGAAGACTAATAAAATTCTTAAAGGTGAGACTCCTAGGAGGCCTTAGTGAGATTCTGATGTTCTCTTTACTTATTATTCTCTTTAATTTTTTTTGGTTGTATTATGTCCTTTTATTCAGTACATTTCCTATTAATTCTGATTCTCCATGTTGAATTCAATCCATATTCAATATTAGTCAGAAACTTAAAAATAACCTTAGGTGGTGTTTACTGAACTGTCTGCTGCTTTGTTTATTAGTACTGTTGTTCATGCTACCAAAAAAGTTGTGAGGCTATTAGTTTTGATCAGAAACTAGCCCCAACTTTAGTGTTGTTTTCATCAGTAAGAGGGTAACAGTTACTACTTGGTGAGAGAGTAGATTAGCTGATGAGCTGATTGATGAAGAGATAAGGTTTCTTTGTTGCTACAATGAGGATCTATTGGAAATTATTTAAAAAAAAATTATAAGTGTAGTCATGATGTTGGACAAAGGAGGAAGAAATTGGTTAGAGAAGACTGAAGAGAGATATTAAATAAATTAGGGAAGCGTAAAATTTAGGGCTTGAGGAGATTATGAGAAATCAATCTTTAATTCCTCAACATGCTATCTCCAATTTCTGTTCATCTTAGTCAGGAAGCTTTCTGAGTTAGTTTCTTCTAGGGCAGTTCTAGCTGCAAGGTCTTCTTTTTGTTACAAGTGTACAAATAGTTAAGAGTAATCTGTATGCCAATTTTATTTAGTTTATGATCACTGTCAAGGTTTTTTCTTTTTGTACTTATTGAGTGGACATCTGATCCACATTCAAATCCAATTTTTTCATTATTCGAATTCCATGATTTCTTATCAACATAAATAAATAAAAAATAATAATAATCTTTTCATAGATAAGGAAACTTGTTCATGGAAATAATTTGCATTATTTTTAATGCATATACTAGAATGTTGGTCAGTAATGTCCTGTTGTCCTCACCTATATTATTGTGTATGTCTCTGTATGTGTGTGTTTTATACACCTCTGGTGTTTTTACCCGATTTCTAATTGGCAACTAGATTTTGACCCCTACAACCTTGATAGTCATTAAACTTGTTTCATAATCTCAAGTAGATGGTTCCAAGAGGATTTTTACCATCCATTTATGTTGTTAGATAAAACAAATATTAGAATGAACTTAAGTTGGTAATGATTGTTTTTTTTTAACCCTCAATATTTTCAACAGGTGATCAATCTTACTGTTGGATTAGATGTTTTATTGTTTGTTTCATTTTTAGGAATATTATTTATTTCTTTAATACTGGCTGTTGGTCAGGTAAGGCAATTGCCTATATATCTTTTTGAGTGCTGGATATTGATCAGAAAATCTTATATGCAAATGTTTTCTTCCACTTGGCAGGACGACTTGACCACCACACTCGTACAACAGTGTCGTCAATCTCAATTCACTGTCCTGAGAATCATTGAAACTTCAGGAGATAATGAGCCCTTGCTCTTTGAAGCTTTGAATGTGAATGATGAGATCCAGAAAGTTCTCTGCAAGTATGAGGATTTGAAGAAGCCATCAGTGGCTTCTGCTGAACCAGAACCTGCTATGATTCCTGTAGCCGTCGAGGCTGATGAGTCTCCTCGTCATACAAAAGAAGATGCTCTTATTAGAAAGCCAGCTGGTTCCCGAGGTGGATCCCATGGAGCAAGCAATGACGACATGATGGATGATCTTGACGAAATGATCTTTGGTAAGAAAGGCGGTGGGGGTGCATCTGAAGGTGGACATGATTCAAAGAAGCAGCAAAATCCGAAAGATGATCTCATCAGCTTCTGAGCTGTGTTTGTACACATACACATTTCATATCTTAGGACAGGAGGCCTTGCGTTCTGCCGCTGATGCCAGGAGGCCATTTAGTTGTTGAAGACAATTGTGTTTGATTTCAAAAACCTTTAACCTTCATAAACGCGATCAACGGCTTCTCTTTCGAAGTATTACTTCCCTTGTTTCTTCATTTCGTGTAATTAATTCATGGTTGGATTTGGCTACGTAATTGCTTTATGAAGTATATATTGAAGTATGGACATTATATCTTAAACAAACTGGACCTCTGTAACTTTTTATTTCTTGAATGGCGGGAGTTTTTATTTCTAATGTTGTGTTACTGATATATTGTCAATTTTCCATTTATTGTAATACATTGGTAGCCTTTGTGGAACATTCACATTCATAGGCATAAAATTATAAAAGGGTGAGTAATGTTACCTTCACATCATTTTTTACACTATTTTTATTACATCATGATGTGACATATGTTATATCTATACAAATTTTTAATTATTTTGAATTTTTAAAAATATAATAGAATTATTTTGAGTAAAATGGTTATGGTATAATGAAAATGGTATAAATGTAGCATTACTCTAAAAGGGTTTACTTACAGTATTTGGATGACATTATTCCTCGACTGGATTATGGTTCATAAGATTGGTTAGATTGAACTATAACCCAATAGTTTAGATGGGAAAACGTTATCTCATAATATAAATATTTTGGCATATTTATAAAGCATATCCGAAATTCTAGCATTTCGAACTATGAACAAAGATTGGACTTTCGCTTATGTTGTGGATTTTTTTTTTTCTTTTTTGAAAAGAGAAAAGAATTTACAAAAGACCACATAAAAAGCAGCTACCTTATCATAGGACAAGCCCTAAGTTAGGCACAAAATGATCAAGTAATCACAGACTACTAACTAATTGCTAAACAAAGCAAATAAACATAAAAGCTCAACAAAGCAATAACGCAAAACAAAAACAAGGAATGCACAACTCAACCGAGGCTGCCCAACAACACTCACTCCTCTTGTTTTGCAATCTTATAAACAAAAGATTGGGAACAAGAGGAGCCCAACTAACTCTAAATCAAACACAACCCAATACCAAAATAAAGGATAACCACCCGACCTCGAGACATGCTAACAAGAAGTACAAAGCATCCAAAAGTAACAAGCTACACAAAGCCGAGAGCCAAAACCAAAACAAAACAATCCTACTACAGGATATACCTTGGGTTAGGAACAAGGCTAGCAAAAAAAAAGAAAAAAAAAAAAAAGAGGAAATAAATGGAAATACAAAGAACTTAACCCAAAATTTCTCATCTTCATCCAAGGATGTCAGCTAAACCGAGGAAGTATCAATGAACAAGAGCGGGATCAAAGGAATAGGACTTGAAAACAACCCTAGAAAGGCCCCAACACTATGCCAATCTCCTATTACTAAAGGAGGCCTTGAATTTTTTAAGATCAATAGCTCTTTCTCTCACAATGTACTTGATAGAATCAATAATAGAACGAACATCCTTACACTCTCCCCCAAACATCTTACTATTTCTCTCCTTCCAAACCCAATTCATCGTATCTCCCAAACAAAGCTTACCGATAGCATATTTGAGCATTTTTCCCTTTCAACTTCTTGCAAGATATAAGATGTAATCATGCCAAGGTCTTACTAAATACCAAAAATGAGATAACTCAAGAATACTACACCATACGGAGTGAGTGAATGTTCAAGCAAAGAAAAGGTGATCTAAGGATTCTTGCCCCATATTATAAAAACAACAATTAGCACTAGAAGCAACACCATACCTCATGAGATAATCCTAGTGGGGAGTCTTCCTTTCATTGCCATCCAAACAATCATAGCAGGATGGGGAATAGAATTATGAAACACCATACCAGGTCACTCCAATCCACTCTCGGTTTCCTCCCTCTAGTAACCTCCCAAGATGATTTAATTGGAAAACACTCTGAAGAAGATGGAGCCCAAATAACCTTGTCTTCACCAAAAGAAGGACTAAAGTTTACGTAATTTATCATGTCCATAAAAGCCCACGAATTTGCCACCGGCCGTCTCCAACATAAGTCATCAATCACAACACTAACTCTAGCATCTTTAGCAAAACCCAAATAAAAAATAATACACTCTCCAACTTACACAAAAAAAGGCCATTGGGGTGCCAATTATCAAACCAAAGAGAAGTAAGATTTCCATTCCTTTCCAAGACCAAGAACAATCTTGAGGTGTATTAATCTCCCAAAGACTTCTATTTCTAAGAAGGTACGTTCTCACCCAAGTTACCCAAATGGAGGATCTTCAATGGTTGCAAAGATTCCAAATGTTTTAAAGTAGCAGCAATGTTCCACTCCTTAGACTTCATAATACCAAGGCCACCCTCTTGTTTAGGCACACAAACATCCTCCCAAGCAATCCTAGCCTTATGTCTCTTCATATCCACTCCGGACAAAAAAAAAAAAAAAAAAAAAGCTCTCAAGCAAGCATCAATTTCTTTATGAATTTTGGAAGGAAGAATGAAAGGTGAAGCCCAATATATTTGAATACTCCAAAGGATAGACTTGATAAGAACCACCCTCCCCGCATAAGATAGGAAACTACTCCTCCAAGAAGAAACCCTAGCCAAAATTCTATCCAAAAAGGGGTGGCAATCACAATAAGATAAGTTAGGCATTACAAAAAGGACTCCTAAATATCTTATAGGTAATTTACATTCAGCAAAATCAACCAAACTCAAAAGATCCCTCTTCTCAACACTAGACACTCCGGATAGAAAAATGTTACTCTTATCTGGATTTGCTCCCAAACCCGACTACAATTCAAACTTCAACAAGGCATTTTTAAGAAGAGAAAGAGAAGTACCTTCGACTTGACAAAAAAAACATAAGATCATTAGCAAAACATAGGTGTGTAAGCCCCAATTTCTTGCACCTCAAATGAAACTTGAAGCTTGGGTTAGCTACCACTCTATTCAACAGATGGGAAAGAACTTCCATTACGATGACAAACAAATAGGGAGATAAAAGATCCCCTTGTCTTAATCCTCTAGAACTACCAAAAAAAACCCACAAGCTCTCTATTAATGACCACTGAAAACTTGGGAGAAGTGATACAACTGGCAATCCATGAGATCAAGATACTAGTGAACCCAAAATTTTTAAAGACCTCAATAAGAAAACTCCGATTCACTGAATCACAGGCCTTCATCAAATCCACTTTTAGAGTACACCTTTTCTCCTTGGCCAAGGGTCTATTATATTTACAAACAAGTTCTTCACAAAGGAGAATATTATCCCCTATTCTTCTATCCCCAACAAAGGTTGCTTGAGCATGATAAATAAAAGGAGGCAGACAACTCTTCATTCTGTTTGCAATAATCTTAGAAATACACTTATAAAGCATGCTGCAACAAGAAATGGGCTTGAAATCTTTATAAGAGGAGGGAATATCATACTTAGGAATAAGAGCAATAAAAGTGCAATTAACCTCCTTAAGAAGACTATTCTTCCAAAAGAAACTTTTAATAGCACAAACAACATCTTGGAACTCTCTTCGAAATATTTCAAAATTCCCTCTTATTAAGCAACATTAACTCTACTTTAACCCTTTTCAATTTGGAAACCAATCTGAACATAGGGCTACCCCACACATCCTCTTCCCAAGCCTTCCTAACAATGGTAAGAAAATTTTCATGACCCACCCAAAAGTTTAAAAACCAAAAAGAGATTCTTCATGGAGGGAAATGAATGCCACAATCAACTATACTTAGAGACTGATCCGAGATACTAGAGTCAAGAAAATTAGCTATAGAATTACCAAAAACCCTATACCACTCCTCATTCACAAGAACCCTATCAATCTTGCAATTAATTCTAAAATCCCCTTCTCTCATGTTACTCCTAGTAAATAAGTTCCCCATACATTTAAGGTCTTCCAAACAAGCTTCATTCCACATCTTGTCAAGGTATGAAATATAATTCTTCAATTTAAAGGATCCACCTAACTTTTCATTACCAAATCTCACCGTATTAAAATCCCCTGCAATAACCCAGGGCATATTCTCCAAATCATGAGCAGTATAACTAAATCACCCCAGAGCTCCTTTGTTTCCAACAGACCGTTAGAACCATAGACAAAAGAACAAGCCAAAGAAAGATTAAAGGCCAAGAAAAATACCTTGCCATGGATGGCTTAAGCCGGAGTAGACGACTTCAAAACTCACAATGTCTGTATCCTAAGCTACCCAAATCCTCCCACTAGGGCAACTAGCATAATTATGGGAGACCTCCCAATGCCCAAAGGTTTTAAATTTGGTCCGTTCAAAGTTAGCCTCACGAACTCTAGTCTCCAAAACACCACAAACCACAATTTTATTAGAAGAGATTAGAGGCCTAACCTCCTTTTGGTTCAAAGGGGAATTTAGACCCCTATGTTCCAAGCAACTAAATTAACCATAGGGAGGGTGGAGTTTGAAAGGAGTTCTTGCCCTCTCGGCTAATTTCTTCTTTTGTTTCTTGGACATTCTCCTTTTCCCTTTCTCTAAATCTTCCTTTTTATCTACTTTCAACAAGTTTCTAAAAGGAATAACAGCTAGTGAACAAAAGCCCATTTCAATCTCCTTAAAGTTGTTCAAGATAAATGACTTTGTAAGATGAGTTTTCCCTTCTTGACCTTCACTTACTTCATTCTCCTTATCAATGGTAATAGGAACACACTCATCTTTGCCATACTCCAGTTTAGAAATCACACTCTCGTTCCCTCTTTCTTCCTCTTTATCCTTGGACAACACTGTAAAATGGTTCTCATGCTCACAAGGAGCACTAACCTCAAACTTCCCCTCTACCTTCGAACTCTCCCCTTTTCTTTCTAAAATAACCGGTTGATTTTTCCTTAAAGAGAATTAACTCCATTCAAGCGATTGAGGAGGAAGATTTTTCTTAGGAACCAAGGAGTCGGATTCCTTATGAGCCACAAAACAATTTCTCTGGATATGCCCAAAGGTCTTACACCCAAAGCAAGGGAGAGGTTTCCATGCATATTCCACATTTGTATTAGCAATCTCACCGTTCGACAATTCTAATTCAAATTACTCTCATTGTTAGTTTAGTTTGAAATTTTACGGTTAAAACAATTAAAACAAACTACTACAAGTTTTTAGAAAATTGGCCAGATGTAAGAACTGCTTTGAAGATTAATTTCTATGATTACAAATTGTAATTTTGTTGTGATTTTGGCTTGCAAATCACTTTTCAAAAATTGTTTTAAGGTTCTAAAACATGCCTAAGACACTTAAAAAACATTAAAACATAAAATTCAATGTTTTAAAAACCAACCCAAGGCTAAACTCGACAAAGTGGTTGGGTCCTGAGTTGACCAATTTAGCTGACGGGTCAAATTGGTGACGTCAACATAAAAAAAAATTCAAAATTTTTGTTTCGGCACACATTAGCATGGCTGTTGTTTCAAGCGCACATTAGCATGCATTGACGTTGGCCTTTTTCCCTTTTTTTGACTGCTTTCTTTCTCAAAATCATGCCTGTCACCAGCATTGGAACCCCTACCCTCTCCTCTCAAAACCATACCTTTTATCCTATCTCAACACTCACCAATTGTCAACCACAACAACCGTGTCAATTGATTGTCCTTTGCCAATTTTTGACCGTTTTGAGAGACGACAACTCCAACCAACCCTTAGACTCATTATCTACTTCCCTACAGAACCCCCAAAGTTCCCAAGCCATTCCACCCACCAATCGCCGGCAATGAAAAGCTAGAGTTTCGATGTTTCTTGACCAAATTTCGGCGATTCTGATTACTAAAACTTAATTGGACACCACCTCCAAACTCATCATGATCCACCTTTTAAAACCCCTAACCTCAAATCCTGTTTGATTGCCAAACATTGGTCGAAGTCACCGTGATTTATATTTGGGTTCACCTAGTTTTTCCCAAAACTGGTTGGACCGGTGGGTTGCTATAGTGACCCCGGTCCAACCACGAGTCATACCGGGTTAATTCACAACCCCTGTTTTAAGGCCGACCAAGCCCGGCTTAGCGGATGGTTCCTAGTCGAACCGATTGAACCAGTCGGGTTTTCAAACATTTATAAAATTACTGCCACAAGAACAATTTAAATCAACAAATAAAATTAAAAAAATAGGGAAATTTTGTGAATACATGCAAAAACCTAGAACAAGCATATATGAAGCAATATTTATACTAAAAAGCACTTCGTTTTGCACTTAAAAATATAAATATGTTATGACATGCAAATAATTCCTCTATGAATCTAAATAATTTTAAAGGAATGGTTTATGGAAAACTCTCATATTTTCATTGAAACTCACTCTAGCGAGAGAGAATGATTGAATTTTACATTCTTGGGCAAAATAACTTTGAAAATTGGACAACTATGATTGGTTGTGGATTTTGTAGGTTTAGAGTGGTGATATGAAGGATGTAAGATGTATTTTCATGGAGTTTAGGGTTGAAAGATGACAATAGCTATCAAATTACTTGGTTTTTCTCTTTAAAATGACATTAAACATTAAATGTAGATAGTATTGATGTAAAATCAAAATGATCTAAGAGTGGGTGAATTAGGCTTTTTAATCACCTTAAATCACTTTTTGCTATGCAATCAAATTTTGGTTTACTAGTGAATTAAGGTTTGTCTAATGAAATTTGAGTGTGCAATCAATTATGAATGAACAAGTAAAATAATTATTAAACTACAAAGGGTCCTAAAGAACTAGAGATAGAAAGAGAAAGTGATTACTCTCTCCGCCTCTCCTGTGTTCATCACTGGCACTGCCATCACTAGTGGCCTTCTTTAGTAAACCATAAAACCTACAGTTCAATCGGAATGGACGAATACTGTGAGAGTTGAGCCAGTGACAATCTAACGGACCTGCACAAAGAGGAAAAGAGAACGTGAAGGCTAGATAAACAACGGTGTGGTGTCTACCGTAGACACTCCGACACCTAAGTCAATGAGGCTAAAGGTATTTAGTGAAGGCTGAGAGCGAAAAAGGTTACCAAAATAATAATGTGGCAGCTAAGGGTAGTAAAGTTAGTCATAACTAAGCTTTACAGCGAGAGAGGCGGCGCTTCTTGGTAGCAAGAACTTTGAGAGCTTTAAGAGTTGTGGGTTATTTCTAAATGAATAATGAGAGGGTTTGCCTATGTTTATATAGTGAACCCAGGATATTGGACTCCTAGTAAGACTCTAATTCCTACTTGTTAGATAATCCCAATTAGGAAGGAAATATGATCACTTGCCTTTATTAGATTAGGCTTACCACTTCAAGTGAGATTCAGGATCTTTGACAGAAGTAGGAACTAAATAGGATTTTGATTCCTATTATGGACTGCTATAGGCTAATGGGCCAGAAGCCAGTTTAGCTTAACTTGTAAGATAGCCTAACTCATAGAGTGGTTAGTTCACAAGGTGGATTTTAGACATGGGCCCAATCGAAGTTGGACTAAGGTCTTAGGCCGTGGCATGTTTGTTTTGTTATTGGACCTCATCAGACCCAATACGATTTTTGGCCCATACATGCTAGGGCTCGCTTTGTGACAGGGTAGAATCTTTGGGTCATGCCATTTATGAAACTAGGAAAATAGAATATGGATGGCTTGGGGACTAAGGATTAAAATCTTGCGTCGAGTGAGGAAATTGGGGGGGTTCTCGAGTAATCAAACATCGCCCATGGAAGAGATTGAGACGTCCGGTGTGGATAAGATGTTGGGTAAAGAAGGTCATGGTTAAAGATCTTCTTGCATTATTGTGGAGGTTGCACCTCTTATGTCGAATTTAGAAGGGAAAATGACTATGGATGGGATGTATGTCCATTGATGTTGGGTTGAAACCTCAAAGTAATGATGTTGTTATGATTAGAATTTAGAACCATACTGGTATTGTTGTGATGTTGCTGGATTCAAAAAGCCTTTTGAGACCACAAAGGTGCTCGTATGGGAGTAGGTCAATTATATCTTCGGATGAGGATAATGTTGAACCCTTATGTGTTTTGATGTGCTAAAACTAATCAAAAGAGTGTTTAACAAATGTGAAAATGTATGACATAACTCATAACCAAAAATGAAAATGCAATTTTCCAAGGAGAACGATCATCCACACAGATGGAACGCTCATTCCAATCAAATTTTTTTTTTTTTAAATAACTCCCGGTCAAGCTGTTCCAAGTTGGAACGACTTCATTCCATGATGTCGTTCATCATTCTGCCCAAAATGAAGCAATCTTTCAGTCAAGTCGTTTCAAGCCGAACAATTGTTCAGTCAAGCCGTTCCGATCATATTTTAAGACTTAGATGAAAAGGTTGAAACACACATATGAAGAATGAATGACCAAACCAAACGACTGTTCTTCAAGACCGTTCCACACAAACGACATAGTTCTATCACATCGTTCATCATCTTGGAATTCTACAATCTAAAGAGGAACGGCCGTTCTATAAGAGGAATGTTTGTTCCAAATCAAGTCAAGACTTTTTCTATTTAGAAGATTCGAGCTCAAGTCAAGATTTTGGAAAGGCAAAGAGTAAGACCCAAACAAACTCAACAAACGCCATTCCAAAAGTTCATCAAATCATTCCAAGAAGGAACAACATCATTTCAGGAAGTTGTTCAACGTTTTGGAATTTTTTGGACTTCAAGATATCTAGGATGGAACGACCGTTTCTGAGAAGGAACCCTTGTTCGCAATAAGGGAACGACCATTGCAAGTAGAGGAACCACCATTCTAAAACCTAAATTTGAACGAAAAGTGAGCGTTGGTGTCAGGAATGATTGTTTCTCTGGGTTCTATAGTTTTGCATAAAGCTGTAGCAGTGCATCAAATAAAGCAACGACTCTAATTTATTTCAAAGGTTGGTGAAAACATAAATAGAGTTATGGCAAGAGAAAAAGAAAGAGAATAGTACAACAATCAATTATCATTATTGCAAACCCTAAAATTCAATCCAAAACTTAATTTACTCTCCCATTTGTACTAAAACTCATATCCTTAGAGAGAAATTCGAAACCTATTATGTGTATCAGCCTATCTTAGAGGTAAAATATCACAAACATATTTTTCATTCATTTAGAGGCGAAATCTTGTTAAACTATTGTATTGGCGATATTCGATTTTAATAGAACTTCAAGGAGGTTGCCTTGAAAAAGTGGATGTAGGAGGCTCTTGATCAAAGCTTCGAACCACTATAAATCTCTAAGCATTTCTCTTATCTCAACTAATTTATTACTAACTGCACATTGATTGCTCATATTTATTGTTATTAATTGTTCATATCATTTGGGTACATTTTGGTTTCGTCGGAGTTGGGTTTTTTGATATTTTCAAGGGATATTTTTTGCAAGTTTAGGATGCATTTGGTTTAGGAAATATTGTAATGTATATTAATGGTAAAATAGATACCTTTAAGACTATTGAGAATGTTTAGAGAAATGTATTTGGTTAGGTTGAAATAAATTAGTGGGTATGTTATATTGATATGTTTGGTTGGAAGAATATATTGGTGGGTATGTTATATAGATTACTAAATTGTTCTCCTTTTTAAATATTAATATAATATTTTTTGAATCATTTTTTTAAACCCCTACATTTGAAATTTTGCTAAAACACCTCAACCATATAAAACTTTGATTTGTAACAAAATCACCCCTATCCACCCCAACCCATTATTGGCAGCCAACCACTACTGCGGGCCGCCGTCAGAAGTCGCTGTAATGGCGCATGACCAACCTGATTTGGCCAGTTGTTCGTCATTTCCAGCTAGATCTATGGTCGTTTTATGGCTAAAGATGTGGTCGTGGAACAACCACAGATTTAGCCATGAAAAGGCTACCATTTCGCGGCCAAATCTATGGCCGTTTCCATGCATGGCCGGAAACGACCTTAGTAGCATACAACCGGCCAGATCCGGTTGGCCATGCGCCATTCCGGTGACTACTGGCAGTGGCTGACAATCCTCTTGGAGGACCCAAGAGGATTACTAATTAATCTTAAAATACCTAAGATAACAAGGTATTATTGTCCTAAAATTGTTTAGATAACAAGGTATTATTGTCCTAAAATTTTATTAATAAAGGGTAAAATTGTAACAAAATTAAGATTACCAATTAATCTTAAAATACCTAAGAAAATAGAAGTAATCAGATTGTCTTCTATATTACCAACAGTAATATTAGTATTAGTTTTGAAAGAATACCAGAATCTTTTTTTACTTAATAACCAAATATGGTAATTAAATAATATAAGATAATATTACCTTAGTAAAGAAGTATTAGCCCAAACGATACACACCCAAAGGGTATTTGAAAGTAATTTATAAAAAGAAAAAACGATTTGATAGGCTTATGTTAGGATAAAACCAAAAACCAAAAATCGTATTACCATGTCGAACAGTTCGGATTCACGAATTTTTTTTTTTTTTTTTTTTTCTTCTAGTTGTGAGGATGTCAGTTCCTCAAACATTTGGGGTGTCCATGTAATTTTCACCTAAAATAATTCAATACATCACGACGCACCAACTAAAGAAACTCATGTCTTCAAAGATCCCATTTCTTCTTCGCTCACTGCCTCCCTCATTTTCTTCTTCATCAAAAATGCGCATAAAAAACTCACCATTAACAAGATCCAATTCCAGATCCCCAATTTTCCTCTTCACTCTCTCTCTCCTTCTCCTCTCTCTCCTCTTCATTCTCTTCTCTCTCTCCTCCCACTCCCACTCCCCCTTCTCGGACCCGTACCCGAACCCCGATCCGACCCCCAAACCCGAGACTTCCTTCGTAACTTCCCTTGAACACTTCCTCACTCAGAAGTCGCCCCGGTTCCCAGCGGTTAAAGACGACACGGTGGCCGGTACGGTTAGTGAGGATGACGTCAGGAGGTTCGATGACGTGGCATTCAAGAAAGAAAGGGAGAGGGTTTACGGAGATTTGTACTACCCGGTGAATTTGCCAATTAGGGTTTATGTTTACGAGATGCCGAGAAAATTTACTTATGATTTGCTTTGGTTGTTTAGAAATACTTATAAAGAGACTTCGAATTTGACCTCAAATGGCAGCCCAGTTCATCGCTTAATCGAACAGGCATTGTTTTTTATTTGTTATTTTTATTGTTTTTATTAGTGTTAATGACTGTTGTTTTTGTTTCTATTATTTAGAATGTAAAATCTTTAGCTGAGTTGAGTGTGTTACTAGTGTTAGAAGATAAATTGAGTGATTGGTGATTTAATTTTTGGATTATAATCTGTTTGGTTGCTGAGAAAGTGGGGCAATAAGAAAGAAAATTAGATTTTAAAGATGAGCTCATGCTTGTGTTATTATTATTTGTTTCTTTGAGTATTCAGAATCAGAATTCTTAGCTGAGCTAAGTCTCTTGTTGGTGTTAGAAGATAAATTGAGTAGATGGTGATTTAATTTTGGACTACAATATGTTTGGTTGTTTAGAAAGTGAAGGAATTTGAAATTTTGATGATCGGCTTAGGCTTGTGTTGTACTTGGATATTCATAATTGAGCTCCTTGGGGTTTGTTAGCTAAAATAATAAGACCCCGCTGGTTTAATTTAAGAGATTAGGCAGTTTTGATAAACTTTATGATGAATTTAAGGGAAGCTTATGACACATTAAGAGAATTTTAGGGGAGTAGCTATATTTTATTTGAACTTCAGGGTGTTGCTTTTTCTCATGCTAATGTCATGGGGTGCGGGGGTTGGGCGGCAGAGATTTTTTTGGTAATAGTAAATATTTTTGATGCAAGACATTTGTACCTTTTTTTCCTTTTTGTTTTGGGGGTATTGTGGCTCAAAAAAATTTGTTGGTGCAGCATTCAATTGATTATTGGCTTTGGGTGGATTTGATTGTACCGGAGTCGGAAAGGCTTTTGAAAAATGTTGTGAGAGTCAATCGGCAGGAGGAGGCTGATTTATTTTACATCCCATTCTTCACAACAATCAGCTTTTTCTTGATGGAGAAGCAACAATGCAAGGCTCTTTATAGGGTGTGAGTGCACCTCCAAGGTTTAAGTTATTGCTGCATATATATACTTTCTCTATTTGTGTGACATCATTGTTGAAGGCCTGCTTTTTGTTTTTGTTTATGACCAAACTAAACTTTTTTGAAGTTTCATTTATTCTATGTTTCAATGTTGTCTCTGTAAATCTGGTCTTTTGTCAATATGCTGATATGTGTAGGTCTAGCTTCTTAATTTTCTTTGAGGTGATCATCTTAGAATAGTTTCTGTCTTAGGATCTTGTGTACTTTAGAATGTAACATTACTGAATTACTCTTCAATTGTCAGTTGAATTCTGGTCATTTACTTAGTGCTCAGAAACTGAAGTGAGTGCTGGGATCATGCTGTTGTTTGAGCTTCAGGGAATGAGCACTTTAGTAATGCTATCATTCTGTGGGTGTTTCTAAAATTAATTTGTATTGTGCTGATATTCCTCTTTTTTTTTTCTTATATCTATATGTATTGTTGTATATGTGGATTGTACTTAATGGTTTGGAGAATCACTACTTCAACTTTTTGTTTATTGTATGAATGTGATATGTAACGTACTCTTGCATGTGGATGTAGGAAGCTTTGAAGTGGGTAACAGATCAACCTGCTTGGAAACGATCTGGAGGGAGGGATCACATACTTCCTGTTCATCATCCATGGTCTTTTAAATCTGTTCGAAGATATATGAAAAATGCAATCTGGCTGTTACCAGATATGGACTCCACTGGAAACTGGTAACTATGTGACTTTAGTTCAAAAAAGAATTGCATATGTTTTTAAATTTGACTGTTGATTACTTATTGCAACTGCCAGTGAATGATTAATTTTAAACTTTTAGGTACAAACCAGGACAAGTTTCACTGGAGAAAGACTTGATTCTTCCTTATGTCCCAAATGTTGATTTCTGCGATGCCAAATGCGTATCAGAAAGTGAATCTAAGAGAAGCACTCTGCTTTTTTTTCGTGGGCGGCTTAAAAGAAATGCTGTAAGAGTTTCAGTGAGACTTGTTCATTTGATTTCATTTTAGTGTTGGTTGATGTGAGCTTTTATGCTGTGATATGATATTGAAACTAAAGTTTATTTCCAGCTGCTATTTTTTAGTTTGATTAAAACAAAAAGTACCATCCAATAATGCTGTTCTTGGTGAAAGATATGCTTGGTTTTGGCTTAGACTACTTCATGTGCTTAGAATTATGGTCACCCAAGTTATTTTTGTTCTTCTTCCACTCATCAATTACTTGTATTCCTGGTAACTTAGGACCTGGCATGGCCTTTGTCCAAAGTCTCTTGTATCAAATTCTGCCTTTACTTAGGGTTAGGGGACTTTGAGTAATATGAAGGGCCAATCATTGTGTATCAAGCCCTTGGACCAAAAAAAAAAAAAAAAAAAAAAAAAAAATTAATAAAAAAATGTAGAATTGGTTTAATGTAATTGGGCATTAAGAATACTGAAGTTGCGAATTAGGGGGAAAGTCAGTTGCATGAAATTTAATTTTGTGTGTATGTATCTTTGGATGGTCAATACATCCATGTGTTGGCTGTGAAACATCCTATTACAATGTGGTGGCACTATTTGCCACCCATGCCTTGATAATGCTGTATAAGTTCCATTCTTCTGGAGCCCAATTTTTTTTTTTTTCCCCCAAATTGTTGATTTCTTTGAGTACAAGAGAAGATATGTAATACTGATTTTTGTAGGGTACTGAAGATATGTACGACTTTGTGACTTTTCTAGGTTATGTCTGGCATTTTAAGTTGTAAAGATCTCCATCTGAGATATGATTTTAGTTTTGTTAGGTGTTACCCACTCTAGTTCAGTGATCATTGGGGATTGGGTTTATTGTTATTATTGTGGTCTGGGGATTATATGGACAATAGGAATTTAAGGTAAAGAAAATAGTTTACTTTGTCTGATAGTAACAGAAGTTCTTGAGAAACTGTCATGCACCATGATATTTCAATTTGGTGGTTTTGGTCGTGTGATCTTCTCATTTCTTGGCTCAGGATACCTCTTAATTTCTGAGGCAGAAGAACCATTTCCTCATTCTAATCCTTTCGAATTCCATGTCCTGATGATTACTTTTGAATGACAGGCATAATTGTTTGGTGGTGCATCTGTTTGTTTTTCTCCTCTAGTTGCTTATATTATGGTTTTCTTCTTTCAGGGGGGAAAGATACGTGCTAAACTTGTAGCGGAGTTAACTGGTGCTGATCATGTAGATATAGAGGAGGGGACAGCTGGGGAGGGGGGAAAAGCAGCTGCTCAAAATGGAATGCGTAGGTAAAATAAATCAGTTCGTTATCTTTTTTTTTTCGCTTTTGGCTTGGATGTTGTATTTTTTCATGATATCAAGTTGCTTGTTGTCTTCAGGTCTATTTTTTGCTTAAGTCCAGCTGGTGACACTCCATCCTCTGCTAGACTGTTTGATGCTATAGTCAGTGGATGTATCCCTGTTATTGTTAGTGATGAATTGGAGCTTCCTTTTGAAGGAATCCTTGACTATAGGAAGGTATATCTGGAATTTTAAAGCTTATAATGCTCCTTTCTATGATGCTAGTTTAAATATAAGATCATTAACTAAATAAGGTATATTTTAGAAAGATAAAAGAATTATAAAAGTTTTGCAATTATGCAGTAGGGATAACTAACTTGTTAACTTCGAGAGATTTTCACATTTGACATATGATTATCTGATAATTTCGTCTGGTTAATGGAAACTTACAGATCTGACAGTGTTTCACACAAGTTCATGTTTAATTAGTACCTATTCTATTTGGTAGTGTTGTTGTTTTCTAAAAGTTTTCACATGGAATCTTGGTCTGCTGCTACCCTAAGTTAAAGATTAGAATCAGACATCAAAGGCATAAAATGAATGATGTTACAGTTTTTTCTTTAGATACCAGAAATCTCTTGACCTTTACTAGATATTTACCAAGTTCTAAACTGGGGTTACTTCCAGTCCCCTTGGTAGCTATGATAATACTTAGAATATAATATCCCAATTTGGTGGTTGCAAGGGGATTTGAACTAGGGGTGGCAGTTGAGCTGAGCCGCTCACGAGTGGCCCAGGCTCGGCTTGCCAAAAGCTCAAGCCGAGCTCGATCTCGAGTGGCTCGGCTACATATTTACCAAGTCTAACTGGGTTATTCCAGTCCCCTTGGTAGCTATGATAATACTTAGAATATAATATCCCAATTTGGTGGTTGCAAGGGGATTTGAACTAGGGGTGGCAGTTGAGCTGAGCCGCTCACGAGTGGCCCAGGCTCGGCTTGCCAAAAGCTCAAGCCGAGCTCGATCTCGAGTGGCTCGGCTACAGTGTCGAGCCGAGTTTAAACATGCCTAACTCTCATAAGCTTCAGCGAGCTCGAAACTCGAAAGAGGGTATATGCTATGTTTGCAACTATTAGGGGGTATAATAATTTATAAGTTTGAAAAATGACAAGCACACCCCATAAAAATCAAATTACTAATCATTTCATTGGTCATTCATTGGTGGGCTCAAGATGTGGCAGAACATTAATTGAGTTATCAACTTGTCATTTACTTTTTATGACGAAACATAGATTAATGTGTAAATAAAAAGCATTTTTCTCTCTTCTCAAAATAAGGAAACATTTTCTCTTCCTTATGGGAAAAAGTAATTCTCTCTTTCTCTCCTCCATTGTTCCCTTTCTTCTTTTTAATTTTTTCTCTTCTCCACTTTTTCCTTTCTTCATCTTCTTCCCCCATTGAGAGTAATTCTTCAAATTCTTAACCTTTCTTTCTTTTCCCTCTCAAGTTTATGAAATCATGAGTATTTTGATTGGTGTGTCATGGTTCTTGTTGAAGCAAAGTTAAGGCAGTGTCGTTTTGGTTTGTTTTGGAAGATGATGTTGTTGGAGCCATTTGCTCTAGCTTTTTGCTTCTTTGATTTTGGTTTTTCTTTTTTAATTTATGATGACAAAACATGAAGAAATGAAACTTTTATTTGGCGAATTTTTTGGTTTGGCTCGAGCTTCAGCCGAGCTCGAGCCTGAGCCCAAGTACTTGAATTTGGTAGCAAGCACAAGCTCAAACAGAAAACTTTAGGCTGGACCAAGCTCGAGCTTGGTACTGTAGCTTCCGAGCTGAGCTCGAGTTGCCAAATAACTCAGCTCGGCTCAGCTCGATTCCACCTGTAGTGAAAATGAGCTGAGCCGAGCCGAGCCGAGCTTTGGTTGTTCAAACTCGGCTCAGCTCCTACAATATCAAGCTCGAGCTTTAGACCTAAAATCCCAGCTTGGACCAAAACAAACCAACCAAAAAAGTCTAATCAATTCCTTTTTCCTCACCCACGGAAAGAAGAAACAAAAACAAACAAATTGAAAGAAAGAGAGAAAGAAAGGAGTTGCAAATAACTATGGCTTTTTTTTTTTACAGCTACTGAAGAAAGAGAGAAGGAGTTGGCGAGTTGTGTTTTTCCCAAAAGGAAGAGAGAAAATGTTTATTTGTTTTGAAAAGAGAGAGAAAATGTTTTTTATTTCACCTCAATTAATGTTGTCATAAAAAGTAAATGACAACTCAATTGATATTTTGCCACGTCTCGAGCCCACCAAGACCAATGAAATGACTTGTTTATTTTTTATTTTTATGAGGTGTGTGTGTCATTGTTTAAACTGGCAGACTACATATAACTCCCTGGTAGTTGTAAAACTAACATATATACCCTCGAGCTTGCTAAAACTCGTGAGCTTGGTGAGCTGAGCTTCGGCTGTTCGAACTCGGCTTGCCTCCTATGTCGAGCCACTCCAAGCTCGAGCTTTTCTCGGGCTAGTGGCTTGGCTCGTTTGCCCTTGACCATTGGTTGAAACCAATGGTCTTTTACCACTCAGCCCAATCGCTAGGGGTTATCTGCTTCAGTTACATTGACACTTCAAAGTGGAAGTAATCTCTGTGTAAGTGATATGACTTTGGTATGGGTGTAGAATTTCTTTTGACCCAGCAGCTTTCTCACACTGAGGAAGGAGATAATCGACTGCTGAATCTGACAGGGTTTGCTAGGATAATCAATTTGTAATATTAAATGAAGAAAAGTTTCCTTGCTAGACATCTTGAGGATAGACTGTGACTTCGTATTCATTTGCCAGTGTGTAACATGTAAAATTTGAGATTAAAAAGGAGTTTATGGTGTGGCTTAATTCTTGTGTGTACTGGGCAGTTGCTGAGGTTTCTGTCACTTTTTCCCTTTATGCAGATAGCTTTATTTGTTTCTTCCAGTGATGCTATACAACCAGGATGGCTTTTGAAATTTCTAAAGGGTGTTAGCCCTGCTCAAATAAGAGAAATGCGGAGAAACCTTGTACAGGTTTGTGACTGTAAAGTTTGCATGAATGTTACCATTATATTGTATGTTGTTACATGTAAATGGGTCTAAGATTTTAACCATTCATATCCATTTGCAACTTGAGAGGATCAATTTCGTGTCTGTAGTTTTATTAAATTTGATCAATTTACTTCTTTTGTACTCTGGATCTCTAAAATTAAAACTGTGAATCAGCTATTTCTTTGGTGTGTCTAACATTATTGTTTTTATTTGTTTTTAGTACTCAAGGCATTTCCTGTATTCCAGTCCTGCTCAGCCTTTGGGTCCAGAAGATTTGGTTTGGAGAATGGTGTGTACTCTCTTTCTGTAACCAAATAGTCGGTTTCTATTTATATGTTTTTAGGAAAGTTCCTGAATATCGACCTGTGTCTCTAATATTACCAAATGTTACTTCTCTTTTTGATAGTTATAGATATTCAGTAATGACCAGGGCTTCATTGTGCACTTTTTTGGTTCTTGAATGAAGCTATTTAATTAAATTATATTAACACTCAGGGTAGCAATTTTTTCTACTGTGATGGAATAAGTTCTGTGATTCCTGAGTGTCATTGAAGAAGTCAAAACACGGATAAAATGATGATGAGTACTATTGTATATTTTAGTATACCACTAAAGATCTGGGCTTTGATATTAACTTTAATTTGACTAATACTATTTTTGTACGCAACATTATTACCATTTTCCAGAGTTTGAACTTTGGGGGTACACCTGAATGCTTCCAAGTCATAAATTAAACCTGCTTCTGTTATTTACACTGATGGTTCGGAGGATGAGTCCGAGGCTCTGGGTTGATGACCTGTAGACAAGGATGTTAATTAGCCCTTTTCTGCTTTAAGTTAAGTATTTGTCCGGTCTGGCTTTGATTAATTATTAGAATTCGTTGTTTGACATGTTTCCTTTTGTTCCTGAGCTTCTTGTGTGCCTTGATCACTTCCAATTGTTCACTTTTGCTACAAGTCATATTCTTTATCTGTACTTTCTGTAGATTGGGTAATAATGGAAATATTTTTTACTAGTTTATTTGTTTTTTCTTTCAGTCGCTGTCCCAGAACTCTGTGGATAGTAATGTTTGAAGAAATTGTTGAAAAATAAGCCGAATTTTTTGTTTGATTGAAAATTTTGAATCACTATCTAATATCTAATTTTCTTGAGCAACAGATGGCTGGTAAGTTGGTAAACATCAAGCTTCATACCCGGAGATCTCAGCGCGCGGTGGGAGAGTCTAGAAGTATATGCACCTGTGATTGCAGGCGTCCCAACGTTACAAGTATTTTGTCTTGATTTTTGGCTCTCCTGTGTGTAAGAAATACTGCTTGTTCAAATACTGAGTTTCTATAGTGTAGCTGTGGATGATGAATTCTGTGAATTTTGTTCTACTACCATTTGTAAACATTATTTCTTTCATGAAATACTTTGGTAGTGTTTTATGAAATTGTTTTCATAAAATGATATTTACATTATATTTCAGAAAACAATAATCTGAAAATCACGGTAGAACATGTTCATAGTTCTGAAAAAGTTAAGGTTACATATCTTGTTTAGTAATTCGATAGTTTTGTATTAAATGAGATTCAGACTATTATTTATACGTTTCATATAAGATAGGACATCAGTCATATGTTTAGGATTTAAGTTAGGAAAATGATAGAGTTACCGAAAGTTATATATCGAATTTGTGCACCGAATGACGTGGTAAAATCATGACCATTGATTAATATTAACTTATATTGAATCAACGGTCATGATTTCGTAAGTCATTCGGTACACAAATTCGGTGCACACCTTTCGGTAACTGTAGCATTACTTTTTAAGTTATGCCCTTGGGTTATATATGTTTAGACCGATAGAAAGTTCAAAATTTATATAAATTATTTATTTAATGCAGTGTTTTAATAACCAACTGGGGGTGAAACTCGGCAAAGTGGGTGGGCCCTAGGTTGATTGGTTTGACCAGCGGATCAAACCAGTGTCTAAAAGTTTAAAATATAACAAAAACACCTTTAAAAACTACATATAAAGTCTCTACAAGCTTGATATCTCGTAAGAACACTCTAAATACCACCGTCAGTGTCGACAAACCAAGGCAAATAGGGTTTGTTTTTGGTGACGACAATACTTTCCATCACCACGAAAACATTTCCCTCAGTCTCCTCACCAAAACCTATATCATCACTCTCTCAATTGTCTCGCCAATCGGCGACAATAGCTTGTTGTTGTCGTCAATTTAGTTTTGCGATTTTTAATCGATTCACTCACTGGAAATCACTTTCGTCGTCACCATTGTACTCACTGGCCCTTCCTCTTCAAAAGTTTCAACACACTCGACCTTCAATTATTCGTTGATTATCGGCCAAACCAAGTTTTAAAACATTGATTTAATGGGATTTCAGTGTAACCCTAACCCACGTGGGTCTCATAAGTAACACCTTCATCTATTAATCATCCATAGGGCTATGCTTTATTTCATTGCCTCCAATCCAATAATATTCATCTTATTTTAATATTTCTTTAACAATATTTACCAACTTGCATGAAATAAAAGAGATTTAGAGAAAACATCTTATCAATTTCGTTATAGGTGAACAACAGCACCTACTTTCATAAAATTTATCACTCACTTCCAAGTTTATAAAACATTACAAGAGACAGATTCTCTTGAAAAGTGGATATACATATTTAAATACTAAGTGNAATTAATTCATCATTAGCAAAAATGATGTGAAATTCGTATAATGAAGCAAACTTTGATGAGAAGGATGAAAATTAGCTAATTCATAGTAAATTGCATAAACTCTCATAATAGTAGTAATAAAAAATTTTCTGCCGATAACTATTTTGTATTAAAATAAACAGTAAATGGATAATTAAGTAAATATTCATTAACCCATCATATGATAAATTCTTACAGCTCATTAACAATAAGGCGATTTATGTTATTTCTAAAATCAAAGGGAATTTGATATTTGATTAAACATAAGCAGGTCTCTTTGTTCAATTATTATTATTATTATTTTTTTAATTTTTTGCTACCTCATTGGGCTCACAGAGCCCGGTGTTTTATTTCGTTTGAGAAGGATCAGATTCTTTGGATTAAAATCCAAGTGCTTACATGTATTGCAGGCCTCAGAAAGAAGAAATATTTTGTAGGCCCATGGAAAAAAGCAGCCAAGCGGCCCAAGCCTAGTTTCTCTATGAAAGTTCTAGGCTTTAGTATGTGAGCCATTTATGAAATTATATTTTTTTTCTTATGCCACCTCATAAATTTCATAAATACCCTTCATTCTGTTTTTTTTTTTTTTTTTTTATATATTTTTAAAAGAGTTAACATTTCATTTATTTCACTTATGCTATATACCCTCCACCATCGTTATTCCTAAACTAATATTTTAGATAATTAAATTAAAATTTAAAAAAAATTAAAGCTAAAAAAAATCCTTATAAATAAACTCAAGAATATAATACATTTAAACAACACAAAAAATATATATAGATAAAAATAGAAGAAATGATATTAAATGGCACAAATAGGAGAGGGAGAGTTGAAAACTAGTACTTTTTGGAAAGTGTTTTAAGAATAGCACATTTCCATTTAGCAAAATTTAGGGAATGAAAATTGCCCCTAATGATAAATCACTATCCATTAATTCAAAACCCATGCTTCCACTCTAAAAACCCAACTAAAGACTTGATTTTGTGATCTTGAGGAGCACTTTTTTAACGGATTTCTTGATATATTAGCTTATTAATCGATTCACAAGAGGGAAGAGATAAGTTCTGGTATGTGAAAGTTGTTTGAAATATAAAATTTTGAATATATTGCATATATGTCTAATAAACATGTTAAATAAGTTATTATAGAAATGATTTGTTGTTGTTATAGTTGATTAAACTTATATTCAAGTAGATATGTTGAAAATGGGTGGATTAGACGTACCTTGGGTATGGGTTTCGACCAACTTTGAAGGATTCGGACAAAAAATTCGCTGAAGGTTGAAGACGGGTTTTGGCCGAAACTCACATGTCGGTCAGATTCGATTGGATTTATTCAACTTTGTTCTTTGATACGAAAGTGGCTAAATAAGGTCGAAACCATGTCATTGGTCGGATTCACCCTTTTGGACAAAAAACTACTGTGGCCGAATCCAGGTGAAACCCCCTGATTTAGCCAAATCTTGATTTCTTCTTCACCAAATGACCCGCAATTTCAGCAAAGAAAATGCAAGTCTCCATTTGCCATTTTCATAGTCCGATTCCTATTCAATCCACCCAAATTCATTCAATAACATAACGATCAAGCCAATATCTCAATCTAGACCAAAAACTCCATCAAAAACCCTATATTTTGAAACAAAACTCATCAATAACTCAAACTAAAACCTAAAAACTCTTTATATTTTAAACCCATAATCCTTTTACTGAATTAAAAATAAGCAACACAACAACATTTTACAGTAATTTTATTGAAAAAAATTAGGAGAGCAAGCATATTACGCACCTTAAATTTGAAAACAAGTGAATGCGGATAGTTTGTTTTGCCAAAAACAATAATAACCACGTTAAATCCGCTTAATTTCAACACAAAATCGACGTTTTCTTTTCAAATTAAGATGAAGGAGGGAAGGGTTAAGCTTTAGTTCAATGGAGTTGAAGATGGGTTAAAAGAGTTAGGGTTTATTTTTATGCAGGGGTATTTTTGTCCGTAAATTTCGTGGAAAATGGAAAAGTGCTATTTTGTGAGAGAAAAAGTTAAATGTGCTACTTTTCAATTTCAGTCCCAAAACAAAGCCATTTAATATAATTTCTCTAGGCATAGCTACCAATACTTCAAAAAAAAAATAACAATAAATTTGTATTGTTTATAACATAAGATATCTCATTACAAATCTTCTTCCTTCATTAAATTATCTTTTTGTTTAAGAATGATTTGATAGTATAAAAAAATTAGGGTTTATGAGATAATAGTAGGGTGTCAAAAAATATTTTTAAAGAATAGGAAATTAAATTAACTTTAATAATATTTAATAAGGATAAATTTGTCACTATAGAATTTATTAAAAAGTAAGGATTCTTTAGTCCATCAATGGGGTGCAATAGATTCACTCTTTATGAAATTGAGAAAAATAACATTGTTTCGGTACAATGTTATCTATTTCTCCATTTTCTGTTTTCAGATAAAAAACTTGATTGCTGCTACGAATTTGATAATGAATTACTTTCATAGTGATCTTTCAAAGATGATAAAATCACTCTAATGAATTAGAGAGGGATGAAGCTAGAATTTTATGACTGAGGGAACAAGTTCAATATAGAAAAAATAAATTTTTTGATAAAATAAATAAATGCTAAAAATTAAGACTTCTATTTATGTAAACGAAGTAAGGTAGGAGAGTTAAATAATATAAATTAATAAAAAGTAAGACAATTACTGAATTAGAGTCTACATAACCCAAAATACTAATTACTAAGAGTAATTCATGAAAAGTAGATTTTGAGTGGGGTCACCAGCCCCCACTTACAACTTCCGAACAGTATTTTCAGCTTCCATTTTCTAAGCATGTATAAAGGTTTAGTCAAATGGTAAAGTATATTGTTTGCCTCCACAAGGTATACGGTTTGAATTCCTTTGTAACCACATACAAGAAAGTCTTTTGTACTTGTACTCGTCAATGTTTAAAAGACTCTCTTGCCAACTACACAATCAGAGGTCATTGTTTCTCGCTTTCCAAAATTTTTAAAGCTTGGTGGGTTCAACTAGTTAAGATTTTAAAATTAGAAGCCACCTACATGGCTAAAGGTTACGGAAATTTTATTATAAGTTGACAAATAGAATCACTTCTAAAATTTTAATAATGTGTATTTACTAATTAAAATGGGCATTTAGAGGACCAATTTAGAATTTCATGCAAACAATTTCACCATTTTGATAAAGTATTTTTTTCTTCTTTTTTTCTAAAATGAAAAATCTTGAGGAAATAATGTCTGTTAACTACAATTTATGATAAACTCTATAAGAATATTTTTAATATTTTATGAAATAACTTATGAGTTAATACTAACCGATCTCATAGAGAAAAATAAAATAATCATTTTACAAATATCAAATTTTTTTTTTTTAATTTATGAATGTTAGGAAAAGATAGTAACAATTTTAGAGTTTTAAACTAAATTGTGATAAATTTAAAATTGACAAAAAAAATTCAAATATTTCACCGAGTGTTCTATTCGTAAAGTTTGATTACAACAATCATTGAATTAAGGATGTAAAAAGAACTCAGCCCGGGCATATATAACTCTCGGGCTTGAGCCTGAAAAATCTGGCAAGGGGTTACCTTGGCCTAGGCCGGCTCTGGTATATTTAATCTAAAATTTTGTAGCATTGCATATAGGCCCCTATTAAAATGGGTGCGTTTAGTTTATTATTTTGGATAAGATTTTAGTGATAATATTGGATAATTGAATATGGGAGTATTACGAGGTAAAATTTAAAAATTTATAAAAAAACCCCCTAAGTTTGCTAATTTAATAAATACCCCAATATATAAAAATATGTAAAATGACAAAAAGACCCCCACCACCTACAGCGCCAGATTTCGGCCACCGTCGCCAAAATCTGGCCGAAAAATTGCATAACCACACATACCAGCCGAATCTGGCCGGTATGGCGTCGCTATGGCCTTTTTCGGCCAGATCCACCACAGATCTGGCCGAAAAAGGCCAGATCTACGGCCATATGTGGCCGTCGACGGTCGGAAAAAGCCAAAGAAGGCCATCTTTGGCCATCAACGATATGGCCATCGTTGTCGGTCAACGATGGCCATTTCTTTGGTTGTCACTGACGGCCAGATCTGGCCTTTTCTGGTTAGATCCACTGTAGATCTGGCATTTTCCAGCCAGATCCATTGTAGATCTGGCCTTTTCCGGCCAGTTCCAGTCGGTAATTCACTGTTGTGGTAGATTCCGGCTACCACCACCGTTGGTGCCGGAATCTGGCAAGTATGGGTCACGGGGGTGTTTTTATTAATTTTTAATTTTTTTTAGGGGGTATTTAATGAAATTAATAACCCCATAAGTCTAAAAGTAATTAAAAAAAAATAGGGTAATATTTCTAGAATAATATGTCAAACATTATTTAGAGAATAGGATTGGGAATATGGGCAGAAATAACAAGCCAAACGCACTCAAAACCCCTAAAAATTTACGACAGTCTAGGTTCAGAAAGCTCATAAATTACATATAAGTACCTTTTATAATGTAAAAGTTTCAGTAACCCCCTAAAAATTACTTTCAGACCAATCTATAAACTACAATTTCAAAAAATGATATAAGAATATAAAGGTGCGTTTGACTTACTATTTATGATCCTATTTCGAATCCAATTTTCAGAATCTGTATTTGTTTATTACTTAATGAAATCTATCCCAAAAATTTGGGGTGCGTTTGACTTATTATTTCTACCCATATTCCCAATCCTATTCTCCAAATATTGTTTGACACATTATTCCAGAAATATTACTATATTTTTTTAATTACTGTTAGACCCCTTAAGTTTATTGATTTCATTAAGTACCCCCAGAAAAAAGTTTAAAAATTAACAAAAACACCCCCGTCAACACATACTTGCCAGATTCCGGCAACCACCGCCGGTGGTAGCGGGAATCTATACAACGGCCTACACCACGGCTAGAACTTGCTAGCAGTTCACAGATTTGGCCGTCAGCGACAGCCAAAGAAATGGCCGTCGTTGACCCAAAACGACGGCCAAAGATGGACTTCTTTGGCCTTTTTCAGCCGTCAACAACCACATTTGGCCATAGATCTGGCTCTTTTCGGCCAGATCCGTGGTGGATCTGGCCGGAAAAGGACATATCGATGCGTTACGACATAGATCCGACCGGTCTATGTCGTAACACAATTTTTCGGCCAGATTCTGGTGGTGGTGGCCAGAATCTGGCACTGTGGTTGGTGGGAGTGTTTTTGTCATTTTACATGTTGGGATGTTTAATTAAATTAGCAAACCTAGGTTTTTTTATAAATTTTTAAATTTTACCTCGTAATACTCCCCTATTCAACTACCCAATATTATTCCCAAAATCCTATCTAAAATAATAAACCAAACGCACCCTTGATTCTTGAAATCTACAATTTTTTTACCGTTTTGTTTGTGGGGCCCTACCATCTACAAGTTTTTTTCTCTTTTCTCTTTTCCTTTTTTCTTCTTCTTCTTTCACTAGTTTGTCTTCTTCCAACCACTACCACAACTCTCTCTTCCACCTGCCATCTACAAGTTTTTTTCTCTTTTCCTTCTTTCTTCTTCTTCTTTCACTAGTCCGTCTTCTTACAACCACTGCTACAGCTCTCTCTTCCACCCACATTCAACCTCCATAGCTGTTCAACCTCTTGCGAAGCTCAAATTAAGCCGATATGAACTATTTCAGCGCACAACTCCCTATTTATTTCACATACGACTCATGTGAGTTTGTTTATGTATTGTGTTTATTTCTGTGGTTTTGTTGTTTATATATTGTGTTTGTGTGTGTGTGAGTGAGTGATTGTAGTAAAGTTTTCTTAGCAGAGTATGTTATTAGGATTCGTGAAGTGAGCACCGAATACTTCGATTCTCAATCTCTTCACGTACCTCTATTAAATGACACCCCCTCTGCCATATTTGCAACTCTAAAGACCCGTATTACCCCTTCATTCCATCATCACCAGATCTCTTTCACCACCAACCTAATTTGTATTGTTACAGAAGAAGGTGTGAATTTGATGGATTTTGTTGGTGTAATGGTGTCTTTTACTTTTTTAATTTTGTGTTTTCATAAAATAAAAATTATCAAATAAAATAGAAAACTAAAATAACATACACAAAAATAAAAAAGTTGAAAAAACAAAATAAAAAACCCACCCCACCCAATTGCCTGGCACATCACTTCAATAATACACACATCATAGGCGAGTGCCACATATCTGAGATGGCGTGTGATGGTACATGGGTGCCTCTTCTTGAGGCGGTTGATTCCAAACAATCAGAGTGGGTGTTGTGGTTTCTTAAGGAGTGTAGCTATAGCTTTGGGTTGGGGAGGGGGAAAAGTGGCGAATGGCGATGGTTATGGGTTTCGAGGGTTGTTGCAACTGAGAACCAGAGGAGGATTGATGAAGGGGGGAGCCACAAGATTGGCGAAGGGGGGAGTTGAGTGTTACGAAAAAAGAAAAAAGACAAAAGAAAAAAGAAAAGCCAGTGGTGAGAGGAGAAATTTTAGGAGTAAATAACTTTTGGGAAAAAAGAAAAAAAGAAAAAGAAAAGTGAGTGGTGAGTGTTGTGTGGCGGTGAGATGGAGAAATTTTAAGAGTAAAAAAATGTTGGGAAGAAAAATAAAAAATTTGTGTTTGTTTCATTATTCCAAATATTTTTTTTAGGATTTGTCTAACTTATATATTTGTTTTGCAGATTGAACGTCGTAATTTGGTCATAAGAACAAATTACAATCATATGAACAAATGTCAATATAATTTGGCCCACCGTCGTAGGATTGATTACTACTTTCAGCAAAAGAGGAAGTTTCGATGTTTTTCCAGACTTGGAGTCCGGCATACACCTTGTTGGTCAACACTACCTGTAGCTTCCCCGTCATTGACGGCTTCAAGTAGTGTTGGATAGAACGAGGTAACAATTTATCTGTGTTTAGTTTATACAGTTTAAATGTGCATATGTTTGTTGGTGATGTGTTTGCTAATTATTACGATGTCTCAATCTTGGTTGTCGTTCTCACCGTACTGTCATTAGATGAGTGATACTGTCAACTGGTCCACTGAGATGACCCACAAATTTCTGGTTCTGTTGTCTGAGCATGCGGAAACTTTCCACGGTGCTTCAATTAAATCTATAGATTACCAAAATATGTTGGGTGACTTATCATCATTGGTTGGGAAGAGACTCAACATCACACATTTATCCTCTAAGTACTTTCGCTTGAGAAAAGTATATCAAGCATGGTGAAAATTGCTTCAACACACGGGCTTTGGTTGGGATCATGAGTCCCAAACTCCAACATTTCCCTTAGAGGTTTGACAAGAATATATCAAGGTAAATTTAAAAATTTTAAATTCATATTAATCTATGATACCGTACTTTTACGATTTTTTTTTTGGGATTGACAGATATTAATTTGTGTTTGTTTTTCATTACTAGCAAAACCCACAGGCATATCAGTTCTTCCACAAGGGACTTCCTCACAAAGAGCTTTATGAAGTCATATTTGAGAAGCAAACTACCACAAGGAGATATGCGTACACATTACGTCTCAACCTGTGGAGAACATCACTTCTTCAGATCAAGGACTGGTTGACATTGATGAGTGACTTCAAACATGATCCGAATTGAATGACAGGGGAAAAATAGTCAAATACATTTGGTCATGGAAGACCAAGAAATAGGAGGAAGAGAAGCGACCCAGGACACGCACTTGTGAATGTCATTGGTAGATTGACAAACGTGCTTGTGGAGAGGAGTATGGGATCTAGGGCTAGCAATTGCAGTCGAGATGAGGGGGACAAAGAGAACAACAGTGCTCCATCTGATCCGTATTTCATGGGCCATTGTATTGACATCTTGACGTTTATGTCGGTTGTTAAGTACTTATATTAAAATCTAAGGTGGCGAGAGATATTCATACACCTACTACCCGAGGAAAAAACTAATTGGATTTATAATAACTTTCGCAATTTTTAGATGAGCCTGTATGTCTTAAGTGTTTCCCTACAGTTTTGTATGTGCTAGTCGACACTTACTCCTTTTACAGCTAACCCAACTTTTTTTCAGCACCGTGATTTGATAAATGTACCCTAATGTTTGCTATTGTCTGAACTTATTCATTGTGCTATTGTTTTAATGTGAGATAACATGTTTCATATGAATTCGGGATTGTAAGTAGAATTAAACATTGAATGTTATATTTTGCTAAGTACTGCAACAACTATGAAATGATGATCAATGTTGTCCAAATGTACAGGTTTAGATGGTGTCATCTAGGCATACAAAAAGAAGACGAAATACTATAGATGATGAAGACAAAATATTGGCAAATGTAACAATTGCATTGTGCGCTGTTACCGCATTAGAAATAGACGGACGTCAGTTACAACATACATTCGTATTAACTGGTCATGATAACATGTTGGAAGTACTAGATGGTCATGAAGACATAATCTTTAAGAACTGCCGCGTGGACAAAGACTGTTTTACAAACTTAAGTTACATTTTGGCATAACAAGGGAAATTACGAGCAACCAGGAGGATGAGTATTGAAAAACAAGTCATGATATTTTTGACAACCATAGGGAAAAATGAGACAAACAGTATGATGATGGAGGATTTCCAACATTCGGGTGAGACGATCTCTAGATATGTTGGTGAAGTTTCCAAGGCAATATGTGAGTTGAAGACAAAGTTTATCAAGCTACCTGACTTTAGTGATGTTCCACTAGAAATATTGACCAACCGATAATATTACCCTTCCTTTAAGTTACTTTTTCATTATTATTTATATTAGTGGATAGTTAATTTCATTGTGTTATTAATGTTGATAGTCGATTCATATTACTAAAATTCAATTTTGATGATATGACTATATTGGAGCCATTGATGGCACACATGTCCATGTTTGGGTTCCACAAGAGTTGGCCGATAGGTACCAAGATCGTAAAGGAACATTGTTGCAGAATGTAATGGATATATGCGACTTTTGGATGATGTTCACTTTTGTTGTCACTGGGTGGGAATGATTTGCGCATGATTCAAGAGTTTTAAATTCAGTTCTTGATAATCGTAATTCTAGATTCCCACATCCTCCACCAGGTATAAGTACCTTCTTTAAGTATTATAGCATACTAGCTCCATTTTTGAGGCCCTGGAATTCATATAACATGTGTGATTTTATTACAGGAAAATATTATTTGGTTGATGCGGGTTATCCAAATAGAAAGGGATTCCTTGCCCCTCATAGGCGAGTGTCTTACCATCTTTGTGATCACTGTCGTAACTAGAGGGGGCCACAAGAGTTGTTTAACTATAGACATGCATTACTTCGCAATGTTGTCGAAAGAACCTTTGGTGTTATAAAAAAAAAGGTTATGTATTGTCAATGGAATAAACAATTACTCATTAGAGAAACAAGCTAAGATTGTTATGGCAAGTTGTGTACTTCATAATTTTATCAGAAGCTACAATATGGATGACCCTGTCTTCCAACAGTAATATTTTGAATTTAAAAAAGTCATTAAACCCAAAATAAAAATAACCAAACAAAATATGATTAACACTTAAACCATCTGGAATACCAATATATGCAGCATTACTCCTACACTTAATCCGTTAAATTAAATACCGAATTCTCTATTAAATTAAATACTGAATCTAATGGAATATCAAAGCCCGAAGTGAGTCTAGTCGGATAGTAGTTTTCCTTTTGCTTGTTAGATCTATATTTATTTAGTCAGGTTGTCATAGGTAGGTGTCTTATTTTTATCGTCATGACTTCATCTCTTTTCTTCCCTTGCATCTATCTATGGGATAATCTTTTTGTTATCATATTGTCTTTCTGTATCTTTTTATCACTAGCTAAATATAGGTCTTAGTTCCTATTGAATGTTTGATAACTAGCCTTCGCTTTCCCCCTTTAGAATATCACTTATGATTGATAGTAGTTAGATTATTACTAATAGGAAGCTAGGCTATATTTGGAATTGTCTTTGTTATTAGGTAAGTGATCGGAATTGTTCAAATGTCTTTCTAATAGATTTTCTTTAGCTCCTCTTCTTGGGTAAATCTTTTCCTTCAGCGGGGGTGCAGGGGAGGGATGGGAGTGAATATAATACTTACTTCTATAAAGCTATCACTCTACACTAGTCTCATCATAAAACACAATTTATTTACTTTAGTCAAAACTTTAAATATATAATCAAGAATACATGCAAATTAAAGATTTATCTAAACTTCCTTATCTTCTTCATTATAGTGGCTAACAAAATATAAGAGTAATATGACTCTAACCACACCAAAAACAATCATATTCATACATTAATTAAAGTGACTACTGTTAATCCACAACCACACTATATTTTTAGTGTACCTAACCCACACTCAATTTGACACTAATAAGAATTTCACAATAATAAATTATCTCTTAACCCACATCAATACGGCCTCTCACCAATATAATTCCCCGGCGGATCATAATTACAAGTCATAAACACATCCCCATCGTCGCAAACAACACGAGCACACCCAATTCTTCTCGTGTTACTCCACACAATTTGCGTATAAGTGCCGCACACATTTGCCCGCTCGCAGCTGTTGGTGGCGTACGTGTATATTTCTCTTCCGCAGCCCATGCAGAAACGGCGTCGCTGGGCGTCCACGTCGCGCCGCTGCCCCAATAGATGTTCTCGCTAGCTTGAAATCGTCTTCCGGGAACGAGTGTTGCAGCTTGCAATCGGTTTTTCTTTGGCCCGCCACCACCTCGCGTACTTCTCGAGCTCGAAATCCCACATCAGAGGGAGCTCCCCACTTGGCGCTCTGACTAAATTGGGGCGAACAGGAACTGGAGAGCCTCGCCGATGCAGCCCCAGCAGAGTTGCTTGGAGATTTTGTAGATGGTGGCGTTGTCGGGTGGTTTTGCATGGGGAGTTTGTGGGGTCGGAGATGCCTGAACTGAGAGAATGAAACACAGATGAAGAGAAGAAGAGTTTGGAGTTTTCATTTTTTTCTTAAGTTCTTGGGGAGAATTGCTGAAGTACAAGAGACAGTTAAAGTGTTTATATAATCCAAGAAGAAGTTCATGTTTTGGCTTCATCTGAAGAAGAAAATGAACACATTATTGAAAGAGTTTAATTGGTGTATCACGGGACATTTTAGTGTCTTCACATCACATCACTCGTATATAGAAATTTAATATAATAAAATAATCACTGATATATGTCTCTATATACCAGAAATATATTCTTCCTGTAAAATTCTGTAGAACGTAACAAGATGATTAGAAAGACAAACCTCAAGCACTGTAAAAATAAGATTTTATATGAGCTTACATCAACTTAAACACATCACATATACCCTAATAAATGCTATCTGATTGCAGATCTGCAATGGAAAGAAAACAAAAACCGAAGTCCTAATATGCACATATGTCCCGACGAAGTAAGGTCTTATACTCACCCTACTTCCAATACTGGATTGTACAACTACAACATTCAATGGACTAATTGTATATAGACAAAGGGAGATTACAAGCTTCAAAAACTAATAAAGAATTTTTCATTGGAAAAGGAAAAGAAAAAATTACAAGCTCCAATGTGAACAAAAATAAATAAAATTATGTGTTGGTGGGGATGGCGATTTCCGCATGGCAAAATCAAAGAAGGAGTCTCGTGAGCTGGTTTGGCGACTTTTTGTTGCGCCCGTGACCTGTCACTGTGTTGTTGGTATTTAAGACCAAGGTGGCCGGCATGGATCCTTCCAGAGAATATATGAAGAAATTTAAACTGGCATCAATATTATTGACATGTGGCTACCGATGGATCTGGGTTCTATAATTTTCAGTTCACAGCGTGTTTAACACATTGTACCAACTTTTTTCTATTTGAATTAAAAATAATTGAAAAAATGGAGATAAATTTTGGAATCTTAGTTGGGCCACACATCATATATTTGGTTTCAACTTGTAATTAAACGTGAAAATTTTGTGGTAGGCTGGTAGCAAAGCAATATGAGTTTCCACATTGTAAGTACTGATAAGAGTTTGTGATAGAAAACCAAAAGATACCAAATCTAGAAGATTAACTAAAGATTAATTATAGTAAACTACCCTCAGTGGATTGGGTGGAGCGATAAAACTTAGGTATATTATTCAAGGATCTTAATTCGATTCTCTCATGCTAATAAAGGTGGTCACTAGAGGGTTTACCTAGTCATTAATTTCAAGGCCCTTGGAGATTAGTCAAGGTACACACAAACTGACCCAAAAAAAAAAAAAAAAAACAAAACAAAAACAAAAGATTAACTTATCATTAGCACAAAATGATGTGAAATTCGTATAATTTTAAAATGAGGCTTTTGAGTATAGCATCCAGGGCCCTGGAGACTAATCGAGGTACACACCAACGGTTTAAAAAAAAAATTTAATTCATCATAGCAAAAATGATGTGAAATTCGTATAATGAAGCAAACTTTGATGAGAAGGATGAAAATTAGCTAATTCATAGTAAATTGCATAAACTCTCATAATAGTAGTAATAAAAATTTTCCTGCCGATAACTATTTTGTATTAAAATAAACAGTAAATGGACAATTAATAATATTCATTAACCATCATATGATCAATCTAAAGCTCATTAACAATAAGGGGATTTATGTTATTTCTAAAATCAAAGGGAATTTGATATTTGATTAAACATAAGGAGGTCTCTTTGTTCAATTATTATTATTATTTTTTTTTTAATTTTTTGGACCTCATTGGGCTCACACAGCCCAGTATTTTTTCGTTTGAGAGGATAAGATTCTTTGGATTAAAATCCAAGTGCTACATGTATTGCAGGCCTCAGAGAAGAAGAAATATTTTGTAGGCCCATGGAAAAAAGCAGCCAAGCGGCCCAAGCCTAGTTTCTCTATGAAAGTTCTAGGTTAGTATGGGAGCCATTTATGAAATTATATTTTTTTCTTATGCACATCTAATTCATAAAATACCCTTCATTCTGTTTTTTTTTTTTTGTTTTTATATATTTTTAAAAGGGGTAACATTTCATTTATCATATGCTATATACCCTCCACCATCGTTATTCCTAAACTAATATTTTAGATAATAAATTAAAAGTTAAAAAAAATTAAAGCTAAAAAAATCCTTAAAATAAACTCAAGAATACAATACATTTAAACAACACAAAAAAATATAAGATAAAATAGAAGAAATGATATTAAATGGCACAAATAGGAGAGGGAGAGTTGAAAAACGTACTTTTGGAAAGTGTTTAAGAATAGCACATTTCCATTTAGCAAAATTTAGGGAATGAAAATTGCCCCTAATGTAAATCACTATCCTAATTCAAAACCCATGCTTCCACTCTAAAAACCAACTAAGACTTGATTTTGTGATCTTGAGGAGCACTTTTTTAACGGATTTCTTGATATATTGCTTATTAATCGATTCACAAGAGGGAAGAGAAAGTTCTGGTATGTGAAAGTTGTTGAAATATAAAATTTGAATATATTGCATATATGTCTAATAAACATAAATAAGTATTATAGAAATGATTTGTTGTTGTTATAGTTGATTAAAACTTATATTCAAGTAGTTGTTGAAAATGGGTGGATTAGACGTACCTTGGGTATGGTTTCGACCAACTTGAAGGATCGGACAAAAAATTGCGAAGGTTGAAGACGGTTTTGGCCGAAACTCACATGTCGGTCAGATTCGATTGGATTATTCAACTTTGTTCTTTGATACGAAAGTGGCTAAATAAGGTCGAAACCATGTCATTGGTCGGATTCACCTTTTGGACAAAAAAAAACTGTGGCCGAATCAGGTGAAACCCCTGATTTAGCCAAATCTTGATTTCTTCTTCACCAAATGACCCGCAATTTCAGCAAAGAAAATGCAAGTCTCCATTTGCCATTTTCATAGTCCGATTCCTATTCAATCCCCCAAATTCATTCAATAACATAACGATCAAGCCAATATCTCAATCTAGACCAAAAACTCCATCAAAAACCCTATATTTTGAAACAAAACTCATCAAAATCCAACTAAAAACTAAAAACTCTTATATTTTAAACCCATAATCCTTTACGAATTAAAAATAAGCAACACAACAACATTTTACAGTAATTTTATTGAAAAAATTAGGAGAGCAAGCATATTACGCACCTTAAATTGAAAACAAGTGAATGCGGATAGTTTGTTTTGCCAAAAAACAATAATAACCACGTTAATACCGCTTAATTTCAACACAAAATCGACGTTTTCTTTTCAAATTAAGATGAAGGAGGGAAGGGTTAGCTTTAGTTCAATGGAGTTGAAGATGGGTTAAAGAGTTAGGGTTTATTTTTTATGCAGGGGTATTTTGTTCCGTAAATTTCGTGGAAAATGGAAAAGTGTATTTTGTGAGAGAAAAGTTAAATGTGCTACTTTTCAATTTCAGTCCCAAAACAAAGCCATTTAATATAATTTCTCTAGGCATAGCTACCAATACTTCAAAAAAAAAAATAACAATAAATTTGTATTGTTTATAAACATAAGATATCTCATTACAAATCTTCTTCCTTCATTAAATTATCTTTTTGTTTAAGAATGATTTGATAGTATAAAAAAATTAGGGTTTATGAGATAATAGTAGGGTGTCAAAAATATTTTTAAAGAATAGGAAATTAAATAACTTTAATAATATTTAATAAGGATAAATGTCACTATAGAATTTATTAAAAAGTAGGATCTTCTTTAGTCCATCAATGGGGGCAATAGATTCACTCTTTATGAAATTGAGAAAAATAACATTGTTTCGGTACAATGTTATCTATTTCTCCATTTTCTGTTTTCAGATAAAAACTGATTGCTGCTACGAATTGATAATGAATATATTTCATAGTGATCTTTCAAAGATGATAAAATCACTCTAATGAATTAGAGAGGGATGAAGCTAGAATTTATGACTGAGGGAACAAGTTCAATATAGAAAAAATAAAATTTTTGATAAAATAAATAAATGCTAAAAATTAAGACTTCTATTTATGTAAACGAAGTAAGGTAGGAGAGTTAAATAATATAAATTATAAAAAGTAAGACAATTACTGAATTAGAGTCTACATAACCAAAATACTAATTACTAAGAGTAATTCATGAAAAGTAGATTTTGAGTGGGGTCACAGCCCCACTTACACTTCCGAACGTATTTTCAGCTTCCATTTTCTAAGCATGTATAAAGGTTAGTCAAATGGTAAAGTATATTGTTTGCCTCCACAAGGTATACGGTTTGAATTCCTTTGTAACCACATACAAGAAAGTCTTTGTACTTGTACTCGTCAAGTGTAAAAGACTCTCTTGCCAACTACACAATCAGAGGTCATTGTTTCTCGCTTCCAAAATTTTTAAGCTTGGTGGGTTCAACTAGTTAAGATTTTAAAATTAGAAGCCACCTACATGGCTAAAGGTTACGGAAATTTATATAAGTTGACAAATAGAATCACTTCTAAAATTTTAATAATGTGTATTTACTAATTAAAATGGGCATTTAGAGGACCAATTAGAATTTCATGCAACAATTTCACCATTTTGATAAAGTATTTTTTCTTCTTTTTTCTAAAATGAAAATCTTGAGGAAATAATGTCTGTTAACTACAATTTATGATAAACTCTATAAGAATATTTTTAATATTTTATGAAATAACTTATGAGTTAATACTAACCGATCTCATAGAGAAAATAAAAAATAATCATTTTACAAATATCAAATTTTTTTTTTAATTTATGATGTTAGGAAAAGATAGTAACAATTTTAGAGTTTTAAATAAATTGTGATAAATTTAAAATTGACAAAAAAATTCAAATATTTCACCGAGTGTTCTATTCGTAAAGTTTGATTACAACAATCATTGATTAAGGATGTAAAAAGAACTCAGCCCGGGCATATATAACTCTCGGGCTTGAGCCTGAAAATCTGGCAGGGTTACCTTGGCCTAGGCCGCGCTCTGGTATATTAATCTAAAATTTTGTAGCATTGCATAAGGCCCCTATTAAAATGGGTGCGTTTAGTTTATTATTTGGATAAGATTTTAGTGATAATATTGGATAATTGAATATGGGAGTATTACGAGGTAAAATTTAAAAATTTATAAAAAAACCCCCTAAGTTTGCTAATTTAATAAATACCACAATATAAAAATGTTAAAATGACAAAAAGACCCCCACCACTACAGCGCCGATTTCGGCACCGTCGCCAAAATCTGGCCGAAAAATTGCATAACCACACATACAGCCGAATCTGGCCGGTATGGCGTCGCTATGGCCTTTTTCGGCCAGATCCACCACAGATCTGGCCGAAAAAGGCCAGATCTACGGCCATATGTGGCCGTCGCGGCGGAAAAAGCCAAAGAAGGCCATCTTTGGCCATCAACGATATGGCCATCGTTGTGGTCAACGATGGCCATTCTTTGGTTGTCACTGACGGCCAGATCTGGCCTTTTCTGGTTAGATCCACTGTAGATCTGGCATTTTCCAGCCAGATCCATTGTAGATCTGCCTTTTCCGGCCAGTTCCAGTCGGTAATTCACTGTTGTGGTAGATTCCGGCTACCACCACCGTTGGTGCCGGAATCTGGCAGTATGGGTCACGGGGGTGTTTTTATTAATTTTTAATTTTTTTAGGGGGTATTTAATGAAATTATAACCCCATAAGTCTAAAAGTAATTAAAAAAAATAGGTAAATTTCTAGAATAATATGTCAAAATTATTTAGAGAATAGGATTGGGAATATGGGCAGAAATAACAAGCCAAACGCACTCAAAACCCCTAAAAATACGACAGTCTAGGTTCAGAAAGCTCTAAATTACATATAAGTACCTTTTATAATGTAAAAGTTTCAGAACCCCCCTAAAAATTACTTTCAGACCAATCTATAAACTACAATTTCAAAAAATGATATAAGAATATAAAGGTGGTTGACTTACTATTTTGATCCTATTTCGAATCCAATTTCAGAATCTGTATTTGTTTATTACTTAATGAAATCTATCCCAAAATTGGGGTGCGTTTGACTTATTATTTCTACCCATATTCCCAATCCTATTCTCCAAATATTGTTTTGACACATTATTCCAGAAATATTACTATATTTTTTTAATTACTGTTAGAACCCCTTAAGTTTATTGATTTCATTAAGTACCCCCAGAAAAAGTTTAAAATTAACAAAAACACCCCCGTCAACACTACTTGCCAGATTCCGGCAACCACCGCCGGTGGTAGCGGGAATTATACAACGGCCTACACCACGGCTAGAACTTGCTAGCAGTTCACAGATTTGGCCGTCCGACAGCCAAGAAAGGCCGTCGTTGACCCAAAACGACGGCCAAAGATGGACTTCTTTGGCCTTTTCAGCCGTCAACAACCCACATTTGGCCATAGATCTGGCTTTTTCGGCCAGATCCGTGGGGACTGGCCGGAAAAGACATACGATGCGTTACGACATAGATCCGACCGGTCTATGTCGTACACAATTTTTCGGCCAGATTCTGGTGTGTGGGCCAGAATCTGGCACTGTGGTTGGTGGGAGTGTTTTGTCATTTTACATGTTGGGATGTTAATTAAATTAGCAAACCTAGGTTTTTTATAAATTTTTAAATTTTACCTGTAATACTCCCCTATTCAACTACCCAATATTATTCCCAAAATCCTATCTAAATAATAAACCAAACGCACCCTTGATTCTTGAAATCTACAATTTTTTACCGTTTGTTTGTGGGGCCCTACCATCTACAAGTTTTTTTCTCTTTTCTCTTTTCCTTTTTTCTTCTTCTTCTTTCACTAGTTTGTCTTCTTCAACCACTACCACAACTCTTCTTCCACCTGCATCTACAAGTTTTTTTCTCTTTTCTCTTTCTTCTTCTTCTTTCACTAGTCGTCTTCTTACAACCACTGCTACAGCTCTCTCTTCCACCACAATCAACCTCATAGCTGTTCAACCTCTTGCGAAGCTCAAATTAAGCCGATATGAACTATTTCAGCGCACAACTCCTATTTATTTCACATACGACTCATGTGAGTTTGTTTATGTATTGTGTTTATTCTGTGGTTTTGTTGTTATATATTGTGTTGTGTGTGTGTGAGTGAGTGATTGTAGTAAAGTTTCTAGCAGAGTATGTATAGGATTGTGAAGTGAGCAACCGAATACTTCGATTCTCAATCTCTTCACGTACCTTATTAATGACACCCCCTCTGCCATATTTGCAACTCTAAAGACCCGTTACCCCTTCATTCCATCATCACCAGATCTCTTTCACACCACAACCTAATTTGTATTGTTACAGAAGAAGGTGTGAATTTGATGGATTTTGTTGGTGTAATGGTGTTTTTACTTTTTAATTTTGTGTTTTCATAAAATAAAATTATCAAATAAAATAGAAAAACTAAAATAAAACATACACAAAAATAAAAAGTTGAAAAAAACAAATAAAAAACCCACCCAAATGCCTGGACATCACTTCAATAATACACACATCATAGGCGAGTGCCACATATCTGAGATGGCGTGTGATGGTACATGGGTGCTCTTCTTGAGGCGGTTGATTTCACAACAATCAGAGTGGGTGTTGTGGTTTCTTAAGGAGTGTAGCTATAGCTTGGGTTGGGGAGGGGGAAAAGTGGCGAATGGCGATGGTTGGGTTTCGAGGGTTGTTGCAACTGAGAACCAGAGGAGGATTGATGAAGGGGGAGCCACAAGATTGGCGAAGGGGGGAGTTGAGTGTTACGAAAAAAGGAAAAGACAAAAGAAAAAAGAAAAGCCAGTGGTGAGAGGAAAATTTTAGGAGTAAATAACTTTTGGGAAAAAAAGAAAAAAAGAAAAAGAAAGTGAGTGGTGAGTGTTGGTGTGGCGGTGAGATGGAGAAATTTTAAGAGTAAAAAAATGTTGGAAGAAAAATAAAAAATTTGTTTGTTCATTATTCCAAATATTTTTTTTAGGATTTGTCTAACTATATATTTGGTTTGCAGATTGAACGTCGTAATTTGGGCATAAGAACAAATTACAATCATATGAACAATGTCAATATAATTTGGCCCCACGTCGTAGGATTGATTACTACTTTCAGCAAAAAGAGGAAGTTTCGATGTTTTTCCAGACTTGGAGTCCGGCATACACCTTGTTGGTCAACACTACCTGTAGCTGCCCGTCATTGACGCTTCAAGTAGTGTTGGATAGAACGAGGTACAATTTATCTGTGTTTAGTTTATACAGTTTAAATGTGCATATGTTGTTGGTGATGTGTTTGCTAATTATACGAGGTCTCAATCTTGGTTGTCGTTCTCACCGTACGTCATTAGATGGGTGATACTGTCAATGGTCCACTTGAGATGACCCTAAATTCGAAAAATAAAAATTAAACAAAGAAGAATAATTCATATTCACCAGCTTTCCCATATATCATACAAGATGAATCAAATTGAGCTCATTCACATAAGAATTTAATTTAATAATTATATACATGTTTATGATATAGTTTTGTCTTTTTATTCCTGTGATACTGTCCAATTTTTATTTTTTTTAAATTTCTAAATATAAAAATAACAATACATATACATCCACCGGTTTCTCCCTAGATTGTGGTAGCGGTGGATTCATCAAAAATAAAAAAGAATAGGCTATCTCCATTATGAAATATAAGAAAGTAGTTAAAGTTGTAGCTCTAAAGTCTCAGCCTTTAATTTAATTTGTTCCCCACATAAACAAATGTGGCAATCATTATCGAACATGGGTGCCACCCCATTCTTTCAAACCTTTATTCATCTCTCTAACTCAACTTCACCAACTCCCTTCCCTTTATCAATTCACTTGAATATATAAATCACACTCATGCCACCTTGTTCCACAGCAAGCCCTACTTCCCCAACAATGGCTTCATTCACAAACTCAGTCTCAGCCTCTATTTTTGTGTTCCTTTTGATCACCTCAAGTTCCCAATCCTATTCAGCTTATAGCAGTCTCACGCCTCGAAACAGCGGCGGCTACAAGTGCATGGTGAACCAATTTTTTGCTCCTCACAACGCCGCGCGCGCTGCCATGAGGATGCGCCCGTTGCAGTGGGATTATAAGCTGGAAAACTACGCAAAGTGGTATGCGAATCAGCGGAGGTACGATTGCGCGTTGCAGCATTCGAATGGACAGTACGGGGAGAATATTTTCTGGGGGAGCGGGGAGGATTGGACTCCGGCGCAGGCGGTGGCTGCATGGCTGTCGGAGAAGAGTTCGTATGATTATTGGTCGAATTCGTGCTTGGGGGGAAGTGAATGTGGGCATTATACGCAGATTATTTGGAGTAGGACGAGGAGAATTGGGTGTGCCAGAGTGGTGTGTGAGGATAATCAAGGCGTTTTCATTACTTGCAACTATGATCCTCCTGGTAATTTTATTGGAGAAAGGCCTTATTAAATTATTATGAGGACGATGGAGATGAAGATGAAGATGTTTCAGAAAATTTTGGAAGTGTTTTTTTTATTTATTCTTGTTTTTTGTTCTCTGAAAATAGAGAATGGTGAATAGTTTGTGTCATGTAAATGGCTTATGGCTTTGTGAGATCGACTTCTTTGTTTGCTTATTTTCAAGTATGATTTTGTTATGTTAATATTCTGATCTCGCAAAGAGCAATAAAGAATAAAATAAATAAAGTTTTTCGTTTTTTATTATAAAGAACAGTTTTCGTTCACATTAAACAGAATGTTTCTCCTCATAATCCTTAAACTGCTATCATTTTCTTTCCTATGTTTATAAATTTAATTTTTTTTTTTAATTACATTTATGGGAGGATGGTTCATGTTTTTTTATTTTTTGTTAATATTGTGAAACAATTTTTGTTATGGAATGATCATCAACTCAGTTCCCAAGGGCAGCTCCTTTTACATATCATGGAGATCGATTAAACACCTGGAAAGAAAGGAGGAGAAGATAAAATGAGATAAAGAGATAAAATGGGGCCATTTTCCAGACAAGTATATTATATGGGTTCCAGCAATGAAGGGAAAATCAAGAGTTGCAAAATTATTTGTTGAATGTAAGGCTTCAGTTTCATGCCCATTTGCAATCTGAAACCTGGAAATAAACTTTGGCTGGGGGTATACGTCCGCCAAAAGTATAATCTCAACACCCTTTTGACCTCTAAATTATTCATAATTCTAAAAATAATTTAATATCCCCTATCAAAATTTGATTTGTAAATACTTGATTTTGTAGAAAATAAGATATTTTCTTATGAACTTGCAACATATTATGATTATTTTTTATGAATTTTTTTTTTTAAAGAATTAGTATTGGCTACATTTGATTTCTTTTTTCTTTTATTAATTTGAAGATGAATTAAGTAAAAATTCTTAACAAAAAATATTGATAGAGTTTAATGGAATTTCCGCTAAGGTTGACTTTATTAAAAATTTTCTTCAAGGATATCAGAAATAACAATCTACCCTCTTTTGTCATTACTCTGATCAGTGACTAATTCATTTTACATTTAGGATAATATATAAACTTTTTATACAAACTCTCACACCAATTTATGTGTTTTAAGATAATTTGGTGAATTTAAAATTAAAAATAAATTAAACAAATAAGGGAGATTACATGTCAAATATATAGGGTTGTCACATTCGTTTGTGGGAAATAGTTTGTATATGTAGCATTATTATTATTATTATTATTATTATTATTTTTTTGTAACCAACATGTTTGAATCAGTTTACACGCACCTCGACTAATCATTGTGAGAGACTAATGCAGCAACCCACCGTCACGACCCCCCCACATAAGTTATAGATGCTTAGATGGTGAACCGAATTTGAGATCGTATGTCTATCCATACTATCTCTAATTCACTCTAACCATCTGGACTACCAATAGATGATATATGTATATGCAGCATTACTCCTACACTTAATCCGTTAAATTAAATACCGAATTCTCTATTAAATTAAATACTGAATTCCTAATGGAATATCAAAGCCCTAAGTGAGTCTAGTTCGGATAGTAGTTTTCCTTTTGCCTGTTAGATCTATCTTTTATTTAGTCTGGTTTGTCATAGTTCATTATTCTTAGCGTTGTGACTTCTATCTTCTTTTCTTCCCCCTTGCATCTATCTATTAGATAATCTTTTTGTTATCATATTGTCTTTTCCCTGGTATCTTTTTATCACTAGCTAAATATAGGTCTTAGATCCTAGTTGAATGTTTGATAACTAGCCTTCGCTTTCCTCCCTTTAGAATATCACTTATGATTGATAGTAGTTAGAGTTATACTAATAGGAAGCTAGGCTATATTTGGAATTGTCTTCTGTTATTAGGTAAGTGATCGGACTTGGTTCAAATGTCTTTCTAATAGATTTTCTTTTAGCTCCTCTTCTTGGGTAAATCCTTATTTCCTTCAGCGGGGGGTGCAGGGGAAGGGGATGGGGAGTGAATATTAATACTTACTTTCTAATAAAGCTATCACTCTACACTAGTTCTCATCATAAAACACAATTTTATTTACTTTAGTCAAAACTTTAAATATATAATCAAGAATACATGCAAATTAAAGATTTATCTAAACTTCCTTATCTTCTTCATATATAGTTGGCTAACAAAATATAAGAGTAATATGACTCTAACCACACCAAAAACAATCATATTCATACATTAATTAACTGTGACTACTGTTAAATCCACAGCCACACTATATTTTTAGTGTACCTTAACCCACACTCAATTTGACACTAATTAAGAATTTTACAATAATCAAATTAATCTTCCCTAACCCACAATCAATACGGCCTCTCACCAATATAATTCCCCGGCGGATCATAATTACAAGTCATAAACACATCCCCATCGTCGCAAACAACACGAGCACACCCAATTCTTCTCGTGTTACTCCACACAATTTGCGTATAATGCCCGCACATTTGCCCCGCCTCGCAGCTGTTGGTGGCGTACGTGTAATATTTCTCTTCCGCAGCCCATGCAGAAACGGCGTCGCTGGGCGTCCACGTCGCGCCGCTGCCCCAATAGATGTTCTCGCCTAGCTTGAAATCGTCTTCCGGGAACGAGTGTTGCAGCTTGCAATCGGTTTTTCTTTGGCCCGCCCACCACCTCGCGTACTTCTCGAGCTCGAAATCCCACATCAGAGGGAGCTCCCACTTGGCGGCTCTGACTAAATTGTGGGCGAACAGGAACTGGAGAGCCTCGCCGATGCAGCCCCAGCAGAGTTGCTTGGAGATTTTGTAGATGGTGGCGTTGTCGGGTGGTTTTGCATGGGGAGTTTGTGGTGTCGGAGATGACTGAACTGAGAGAATGAAACACAGAATGAAGAGAAGCAGTAGTTGGAGTTTCATTTTTTTTTTTTTTAAGTTCTTGGTGGAGAATTGCTGAAGTACAAGAGACAGTTAAAGTGTTTATATAATTCCAAGAAGAAGTTCATGTTTTGGCTTCATCTGAAGAAGAAATGAATCACCATTATTGAAAGAGTTATAATTGGTGTATCACGGGACATTTTAGTGTCTTCACATCACATCACTCGTATATAGAAATTTAATACTTTAATAAACTAATCACATGATATATGTCTCTATTATACCAGAAATATATTTCTTCCTGTAAAATTCTGTAGAACGTAACAAGATGATTAGAAAGACAAACCTCAAGGCACTTGTAAAAATAAGATTTTTATATGAGCTTACATCAACTTAAAACATCACATATACCCTAATAACATGCTATCTGATTTGCAGATCTGCAATGGAAAGAAAACAAAAACCGAAGTCCTATATATGCACATATGTCCCGACGAAGTAAGGTCTTATACTCACCCTACTTCCAATACTGGATTTTACAACTACAACGTTCAATGGATCTAATTGTATATAGACAAAGCGGAGATTACAAGCTTCAAAAACTAATTAAAGAATTTTTCATTGGAAAAGGGAAAAGAAAATTACAAGCTCCAATGTGAACAAAAATAAAATAAAATTATGATGTTGGTGGGGATGGCGATTTCCGCATGGCAAAATCAAAGAAAGGAGTCTCGTGAGCTGGTTTGGCGACTTTTTGTTGCGCCCGTGAATCCTGTCACTGTGTTGTTGGTATCTAAGACCAATGGTGGCCGGCATGGATCATTCCAGAGAATATATGAAGAAATTTAAACTGGCATCAATATTTATTTGACATGTGGCTACCGAAATGGATCTTGGGTTCTATAATTTTCAGTTCACAGCGTGTTTAATCAATCATTGTACCAACTTTTTTCTATTTGAATTAAAATATAATTGAAAAAAATGGAGATAACTTTTGGAATCTTAGTTGGGCCACACATCATATAATTTGGTTTCAACTTGTTAATTAAACGTGAAAATTTTGTGGTAGGCTGGTAGCAAAGCAATATTGAGTTTCACATTGTAAGTACTGATAAGAGTTTGTGATAGAAAACCAAAAGATACCAAATCTATGAAGATTAACTAAAGATTAATTCATCATAACCACCCTCAAGTGATTGGGTGAGGCGATAAAAGACTCTTAAGTGTATTACTCAAGAGGTCTTGAGTTCGATTCCTCTTCGATGCTAATAAGGGTGGTCACTAGAGGGTTTACCTTGTTATTAATTTTAAGGCCATTGGGGATTAGTCAAAGTACCCACAAGCTGACCAAAAAAAAGATTAACTTATCATTAGCAAAAATGATGTGAAATTCGTATGTTTTGTCTTTTAAAATATCTTTTAAAACATTAATATTTTTAAGCATGTGGATCAAAAGCTAGCTGACTAGTTACTAACTTTAATATTTTTCATTTTGTGAACCTAGTTATCTATCACTAAGCTTGGAGCATAAAAAAACTTCAGAACGTCTGTACTATACATTAATTAAATAAAAATTCTCAATGCAAACGTTTAAAGTTTTTAAAATACAACACAAAAGCTAATGGCTAATTATGATTTTTGGCTATGCAAAAATTTGCACCAACCAGACATGACCGACAGCATTAGAACCATAAAGATGTGTGTGGATCAGTAGGGATCCAAATTTTTTTTTAGGGTAGACCAAAATAAAAACTAATTACATATTAATATTTTTGTTAAGGTGAACCAAAATCCAAAAATATATAATTTAGTATTTTAAGAAAAAAAATTGAGGGTAGGCCAAAAGTGGCTGGATCCGCCCTGTGTGTTGATCTCGGTGGATCAATAGAATGATGAATGTGTAGGATTAACTAAAACACAAAGAACAAAAAAAACTTTTCTAAGTTCTTCGACCGCTTACTACATCACTGTTATGTTATTAAATAAATGACACATATATTGATTTACAAGAAGTTTGCAATTGGTTTCTGTAACAATTTCTCTATCCCTAAAAAATATATAAACTGGATTATATTGTTTAATTACATAGTGAGTTGGAGATGAACAAAATAATAAAACGGAGAGTTTTGTGATCTTCAACTTAATCATAGAATCCATACGAGATATACATGCCAAATGGATTTTACCATTCCAAATTTCCTGCACAACATTTTGATTTAGCATTTTTTGTGAAGTTAGGAAGCATTACTAACTTTAAATCATACCATAGAATTGTCAAAATGTTCCCAAATGATTGACTATATATATAATATAGCCACTAATGTTGTAATTGTAGCCATTGTCTTTGAACTTAAGATTAAAAAGAAACCAGTCGACAAAATGTGGATCAATTCTCTGCGGCTCCGTTGATTAAGATTTGAGGATCTCCACTGATTAGGCAGTGAAAATTAATTGAATCCGAGATTTCGGTGGTAGTAATCAATTAAAGGCCTTTTCATCTTCAATTTGACTGTAAAACAAAATTTGTACACTATCATTTCTAACAACCCACGGGGAATTAATTAATCTATTATTCTTAATGTGGCTTGACTAAAATAAGACAATTTATTAGCCGGCCTACAATTTTTCAGCCACATGCTACAAAATTTTAAGCACAATTAATAAATCTAAGTGCACACTTCTATTTCAATGCCACTTTAATATTTATCTTATGATTCATTTCCAAGAAATATTCAAAAAAAAAAAAAAACATTCTGTTTACCAAGAATTCTTCAAAGAGCTTATGAAATTTAGTTTCTGATATTAGGTTTTAAAATTGATTTTTTTTTTTTTTTTATGAAAAAATTTTATTTATTAGTTAGAAGAATTTAAAAGAGTTTTCCGCCTAAATTATTAATTTATTTAGACAATATAAATTATTTAAAAAATGTTTAAATGCTTTGAAAAACCACTTTTTGACTTGCAAAGACACTTTTTAAAACTTTTTCAGAAATTTTTTTTTAATCTTTTAAATAATATTATATTAAAAGTAGAAGTATTCTACAAAAAACATTCTGAACCACATTTTAAATAGGATCTAATTAATCAAAATGTGGAACTTCTCTCTCTTCTTATAAATGGTACAAGTAATTAATACAAAAACAAAACCCACAAAAAATTGCAACGTTTTATTCACTTTGATTGTATTTAATTTGACAATAAAATTAATCAAGATATAGATACTGCTACCTTCCCAGGAAACTGAAGAATGACAGATGATAGTTAGTACAATTAAAGATTTTTTTAATTCATTTGAAGAATGATTAAATAATTAATTAATTCGGCATAGTACTAACAGAATTAGAGCTGTTTTAATATGCTAGCTGTATCAAAGTATTTATTTATAATATTCCACATATTTTTTTTTAATATTGCACCAACAACTCTCTCTTGCAATTTTTCTCACGCATCTGGGGGACAACTCTAATTGGAACTTAATTAATTAGTGAGACCTATGTAAGACCCATATGGACATATCTGAATGATCAATTGTAAGTGTCATGTCAGATGTGAGAGAAATACGAGAAGGTTGTTGAGAGTAGTATATTATATTTTTTTAATTTAAATAACAATCTTCTACAACGTGGTGCACTCAGATTTATCTCAGTTTAGTTAGATTTCTTTTTAGTATTCAAGTCAAAGCTATGAACAAGCCCAAATTATTTATTTTGTTCTATAATCTAATTATTAATTATTGAAAAGATATTAAATAACATATTTCTATTCTCCACACCAAATTTTATAGTTTCCACCCAAATAAATTTCATGCTATTTTTCTTCCAAAACAATGTAGCAGTAAGTATGTAAAAGAAATCTTAAAATTAATTAGGAGTATGGTTTCAATATTTATTAAAAAAAAAAAAATTCATATCCTACAAAATCATAAAATTCATAGAAAAAATAATTCGTATATGTTATGTAAGTATTAATTTTTTTTTTTTATGACGAGGTGTCGGCAACTTAGAGACACTTAACTAATTACTCGAACCTAGAAATACCGATCGGGTAAGAGTCTAGGTGTACCTCTATTAGGGTGGTGAGAACTAAACTCGAAGAGACCATTTAGATATCTCTCTTGCTCTTCAATCAAGAGACTCAAACTTGGGAGCCATGTTAGATCATTCTTACTCTTTTCTATCAGGTCAACCGTGGTGGTTGTAACTTGTAATACTAACTTAACGAGTAAGATCCTTATAGAAGTGTTACTTAAAACCACTTTGGTTTAAATTTTAAATTCGAAAAATAAAAATTAAACAAAGAAGAATAATTCATATTCACCAGCTTTCCATATATCATACAAGATGAATCAAATTGAGACTTATTCACAAGAATTAATTTATAATTATATACATGTTTGATATAGTTTTGTCTTTTATTCCTGCGATACTGCCCAAATTTTATTTTTTTAAAATTCTAAAAATAAAAATAACAATAATCATTCCACCGGTTCTCTAGATTGTGGTAGCGGTGGATTCATCAAAAATAAAAAAGAATAGGCTATCTCCATATGAAATATAAGAAATAGTAAAAGTTGTAGCTCTAAGTCTCAGCCTTTAATAATTTGTTCCCCACATAAACAAATGTGGCAATCATTACGAACATGGGTGCCACCCCATTTTTCAAACCTATTCATTCTCTAACTCAACTTCACCAACTCCTTCCCTTTATCAATTACTATAATATAAATCACACTCATGCCACCTTGTTCCACAGACAGCCCTTATCCCAACAAGGCTTCATTCACAAACTCATCTCAGTCTATTTTTTGTGTTCTTTTGATCACCCAAGTTCCCAATTATGCAGCTTATAGCAGTCTCACGCCGCGAAACAGCGGCGGCTACAAGGGCAGGTGAACCAATTTTTGCTCCCACAACGCCCGCGCGCGGCCATGAGGATGCGCCCGTTGCAGTGGGATTATAAGCTGGAAAACTACGCAAAGTGGTATGCGAATCAGCGGAGGTCGATTGCGCGTTGCAGCATTCGAATGGACAGTACGGGGAGAATATTTTCTGGGGGAGCGGGGAGGATTGGAACCGCGCAGGCGGTGGCTGCATGGCTGTCGGAGAAGAGTTCGTATGATTATGGTCGAATTCGTGCTTGGGGGGAAGTGAAGTGGGCATTATACGCAGATATTTTGGTAGGACGAGGAGAATTGGGTGTGCCAGAGTGGTGTGTGAGGATAATCAAGGCGTTTTCATTACTTGCAACTATGATCCTCCTGGTAATTTTATTGGAGAAAGGCCTTATTAATTATTATGAGGACGATGACGAGATGGAGATGAAGATGAAGATGTTTCAGAAAATTTTGGAAGTGTTTTTTTATTTATTCTTGTTTTTTGTTTCTGAAAATAGAGAATGGTGAATAGTTGTGTCATGTAAATGGCTTATGGCTTTGTGAGATCGACTTCTTTTTTGGTTATTTTCAAGTATGATTTTGTTATGTTAATATTCTGATCTCGCAAAGAGCAATAAATAATAATAAAATAAAGTTTTTCGTTTTTATTTTAAGAACAGTTTCGTTCACATAAAACAGAATGTTTCTCTCATAATCCTTAAACGCTATCATTTTCTTCCATGTTTATAAATTTAATTTTTTTTAATTACATTTATGGGAGGATGGTTCATGTTTTTATTTTTTGTTAATATGTGAAACAATTTTTGTTATGGAATGATCATCAACTCAGTTCCCAAGGGCAGCTCCTTTACATATCATGGAGACGATTAAACACCTGAAAGAAAGGAGGGAAGATAAAATGATAATAGAGATAAAATGGGGCCATTTTCCAGACAAGTATATTATATGGGTTCCAGCAATGAAGAGAAATCAAGGTTGCAAAATTATTTGTTGAATGTAAGGCTTCAGTTTCATGCCCATTTGCAATCTAAACTGGAAATAAACTTTGGCTGGGGGTATAGTCCGCCAAAAGTATAACTCAACACCCTTTGACTCTAATTATTCATAATCTAAAACTAATTTAATATCCCCTATCAAAAATTGATTTGTAAATACTGATTTTGTAGAAAATAAGATATTTTCTTATGAACTTGCAACATATTATATTATTTTTTATGAATTTTTTTTTTTAAAGAATTAGTATTGGCTACATTTGATTTCTTTTTTCTTTTATTAATTTGAAGATGAATTAAGTAAAAATTCTTAACAAAAATATTGATGAGTTTAATGGAATTTCCGCTAAGGTTGACTTTATAAAATTTTTTCAGTATCAGAAAACAATCTACCCTCTTTGTCATATACTCGATCAGGGACTAATTCATACATTAGGATAATATATAAACTTTTATACAAACTCTCACACCAATTTATGTGTTTTAAGATAATTTGGTGAATTTAAAATTAAAAATAAATTAAACAAATAAGGGAGATTACAGTCAAATAATAGGGTTGTCACATTCGTTGTGGGAAATAGTTTGATATGTAGCATATTATTATTATTATTATTATTATTATTTTTTTGTAAACAACATGTTTGAATCATGTTAACGCACCCGACAACATTGTGAGGAGCTAATGCAGCAACCCACCCTCACGACCCCCCCACATAAGTTATAGCTGCTTAGATGGTGAACCGAATTTGGATCGTATGTCTATCCATACTATCTTAATCACTTAACCATCTGGACTACCAATATATGCAGCATTACATCCTACACTTAACTCGTTAAATAAAACCGAATTCTCTATTAAATTAAATACTGAATCCTAATGGAATATCAAAGCCCTAAGTGAGTCTAGTTCGGATAGTAGTTTCCTTTTGCTTGTTAGATCTATATTTATTAGTCAGGCTTGTCAAGGTAGGTGTCTTATTTATCGTCATGATTCTATCTTTTCTTCCCCCTTGCCTTATCTATGGGATAATTTTTTGGTATCATATTGTCTCTTCTGTATCTTTTCATACTAGCTAAATATAGGTCTTAGTTCTATTTGAATGTTGATAACTAGCCTCGTTTCTTTCATAATTGAAGCTTAAGCAATTGGATAGCCACATGATTTTAATTTATAATTTTGGTTTAGGTCTAACACAATTTCTTTAAGTGAGAAGCAAATTTCTTATTCTTTAAATATACTTTTGACGTCCCATTATTATCTTATATACAAAGGGATAGTTTAATGAAGGAAGAAGATTTGCAATAGGATATATCAAATTGCAAACAATATTAAATTGTAAATTTTTAATTGCTTCACGGATCAAATATATTTTTATTTTTACTTTTTTCTTCAAAGTATTAGTAGCTATTTTAGTCTATATATTTTTTGTCTTGTTAACTGTATTATGTTCTTGAGATTATTTGTAAAAATAATAATAATAACTCAGCTTTAATTTCTGTTGAACTTTCACTTTAATTATTTAAAAATTTATTTTAGGAGTAACAACGTCAGAGTATTTAGCATAAGTAAAGAGAATGAAATATTAAATCTTTTAATATATATATATATATATGGAATGAAAGGTATTTATGGAATGAGCAATGCTAGTTTTACAAAGACACATATAAAGGAGACATACAAAGACAATCCCCACTCTTGATTTTCATGATTTCTCTCTCTCTCTCACTTTCTCTTTTTTCATTTTTCTTTGTTTTTTTTTTCTGAATAATGTTACTTTATAACCCTCTTTATATGGGTCTTTATAAGTAAGGATAGCATTTTTCTTATGGAAATTATGGGGTGCCAATAATTTCACTCAAGTCTTAAAATTAAACAGTTCGGTTTCTTCAGCAAACTATATAGAGCCCACAAAATGGTGGGCCGGCCGGTTATCTGTACCGCAACATCTTAACAAAACCCGCAAAAAAACCCGCAAAAATGTCGCCCAGGTCTCTAAGGCTCAGGCGCTCCGCATAGACAGCGAATAACACAATTTGGTTCAATTTTTAATTTATTTTTTGAATTTCTTTTATTTTATGGGATTTATATCAAGTTTAATTATTTACATGCTGTAAAATTGGAAATAAAATATTAAATTTTCAGATAATATATATGAGTTATTTTAATTTTCTTAAAATAAGAAATTAAAATAATTTTTACTCTATTGGACTCTATCGCTAGAGATGACTGGACTGCATCAGAGTAGTTCTTTCTAACTATTAGAGTGAAAAGGGTAAAAATTAAAAGAAATTGGACGAAGGGTCTTATCTATAAAATTAATTAAAAAAAAGGTTAGATTTCAATTTTACCCTTAAAAAAAGTTTTTTTTTAAGTTATTATATCTTTTATTTAGAAAAAAATAATAATCATAAATTAAATCATATGAGTTTATTACTCACGGCCTTTGTCAAAGACAAAAATAACTCGAAAACGTTTTCTTTTTTTATTAGTGCTATCCTTAAAACATTTTCCTATTTTATAAGTGCTAGACTATTAAATCTAGTGCTATCAAGGACAAAATAGCATTTTCAAGATTATTTTAACTGTCTCCTAATTTTGTTGTTTTACTCCTTTAAATAAGAGTCATAAAACTTAAAAATAGGAGATAATAATTATTAAAAGAGATAAATGTAACCTATAAATAATAATATCTAATCGGACTAATCCAAAGGATAATAACTAATTCAAAACTAATCCTAATAAAATCATATTTCCTTATCCTAATCAATCTATTAAAATGTTAAATTATCTAATACTGTGTGTTCTAACATAGTTTAGCATTAAATAAATATAGGATATTAAATATGTTAAGAGAACAAATTCGGTACCTTTTTTCATTAGAGTGGATCTATTGGCAATCTACTAATGAAATAAAGAAACCCACTTTTTAATATACTTTATAATGACAATTTTATCCCTATATTAAATTATTAAATTTAACTTTAATTTTCTGTTACAAATACTTTTGACATCTACTATTATCTTATAAACCGTATTTTTTTTTTTTTTTAATGCTATTCAAATTATTCTTTGGACAAAAAGATAGTTTAATGAAGGAAGAAGATCTGTAATAAGATATATCAGGTTAGAAGTAATATGAAATAATAAGATTTTTAATTTCTTCACATATAAATTAATGGTTTTTTTTTTCAAAGTATTGGTAGCTATTTTAATCTATATACTTTTTGTCTTGTTTAACTGTATTATGTTTTTGAAATTATTTGTAAAGATATTTTTAACTTTAATTTTAATAAAAACTTTCAATTTAGTTATCTAAAATTTTATTTTAGGAGGATATTTTATTTTAGGAGGAGTGTATAATGAAATATTAACTCTTTTAAATTATTTAAAAAAATGGAACGAATAGTATTTATGGAATTTATAGGGCATCATAAGAGAAAATTTTAATTTTAAAACTTTAAAATGGGGTGTTTTAAGAAATGGGTTTCTTTAGTCCCTGGATCGAGTACCAATAACTGCACTCTTTTCATCAAGAATAATGAAATAAACCGAATTGGTGTTATGGTTATTTTTGTCATTTTAAAATATCTTTTAAAACATTAATTATTTTTAAGCATGTGGATCAAAAGCTAGCTGACTAGTTACTAACTTTAATATTTTTTCATTTTGTGAACCTAGTTATCTATCACTAAGCTTTGGATTGCATAAAAAAACTTCAGAACGTCTGTACTATACATTAATTAATATAAAAATTCTCATATGCAAACGTTTTAAAGTTTTTAAAATACAACACAAAAGCTAATGGCTAATTATGATTTTTGTCTATGCAAAAATTTGCACCAACCAGACATGACCGACAGCATTAGAACCATATAAGATGTGTGTGTGATCAGTAGCGGATCCAAATTTTTTTTTTAGGGTAGACCAAAATAAAAACTAATTACATATTAATATTTTTGTTAAGGTGAACCAAAATCCAAAAATTATATATATTAGTATTTTAAGAAAAAAAATTGAGGGTAGGCCAAAAGTGGGCTGGATCCGCCCTTGTGTGTGATCTCGGTGGATCAATAGAATGATGAATGTGTAGGGATTAACTTAAAACACAAAGAACAAAAAAAACTTTTCTAAGTTCTTCGACCGCTTACCTACATCCACTGTTATGTTATTAAATAAGTTGACACAATAATTTGATTTACAAGAAGTTTGCAATTGGTTTTCTGTAACATATTTTCTCTATCCCTTAAAAACATATTATAACTGGATTTATATAGTGTTAATTACATAGTTGAGTTGGAGATGAACTAAAATATAATAAAACGGAGAGTTTTGTGATCTTCAACCTTAATCATAGAATCCATATCGCGAGATATTTACATGCCAAAATGGATTTATCCATTCCAAATTTCCTGCACAACAATTTTGATTTTAGCATTTTTTGTGAAGTTAGGAAGCATTTACTATATATATATATATATAAAATCATACGATAAAATTGTCAAAATGTTCCCAAATGATTGACTATATATATAAAATATAGCCACTAATGTTGTAATTGTAGCCATGTTGTCTTTGAACTTAAGATTTAAAAAGAAACCATAATTTCTAAACGCGGCTCCGTTGATTAAGATTTGAGGATCTCCACTGATTTAGCCAGTGAAAATTAATTGAGAATCCGAGATTTCGGTGGTATTAATCAATTAAAGGCCTTTTCAATTCTCAATTTGACTTGTAAAACAAAATTTGTACACTATCATTTCTAACAACCCACGGGGAATTAATTAATCTTATTATCTTAATGTGGCTTTGACTAAAATAATGACAATTTATTAGCCGGCCTACATATTTTTCAGCCATCATGCTACAAAATTTTAAGCACAATTAATAAAATCTAAGTGCACGCCTTCTATTTCAATTCCCACTTTAATTATTTTATCTTATGATTCATTTCCAATGAAATATTCAAACAAAAACAAAAAAAAAATCATTCTGTTTACCAAGACTTCTTCAAAGAGCTTATGAAATTTAAGTTTCTTGTATTAGGTTTTACAAAATTGAGTTTTTTTTTTTTTTTTTTTTTATGAAAAAAAAATTATTTATTTAGTTAGAAGAATTTAAAAGAGTTTTTCAGCCTTAAATTATTAATTTATTTAGACAATATAAAATTTTATTAACAAAAATGTTTAAAATGCTTCTGAAAAACCACTTTTTGACTTGCAAAGAACACTTTTTGAAACTTTTTCAGACATTTTTTTTTTTAAATTCTTTTATAAATAATATTTATATTTAAAAGTAAAAGTATTCTACAAAAAACATTCTGAACCACATTTTAAATAGGATCTAATTAATCAAAATGTGGTAACTTCTCTCTATTCTCTTTTATAAATGGTACAAGTAATTAATCAAATTAAAAAAACAAAACAAAACAAAAAAAACCCACAAAAAATTGCAACGTTTTATTCACTTTGACTTTTATTTAATTTGACAATAAAATTAATCAAGATATAGATACTGCTACATTCCCTGGAAACTTGAAGAATGACAGATGATTAGTTAGTACTAATTAAAGATTTTTTTAATTCATTTGAAGAATGATTAAATTAATTAATTAATTCGGCATAGTACTAACAGAATTAGAGCTGTTTTAATATGCTAGCTGTATCAAAGTATTAATTTATTATAATATTCCACATATTTTTTTTTTAATAATATTGCACCAACAACTCTCTCTTGCAAATTTTTTCTCACGACTCTGGGCGTGACAACTCATAATTGGTCAACTTATAATTAATTAGTGAGACCTATGTAAGACCCCATATAGGACATATTCTGAATTGATCAATTGTAAGTTGTCATGTCATGATTGTGAGAGAAAATTTACGAGAAGAGGTTGTTGGAGCAGTATTATTATTATTTTTTTTAATTTAAATAACATATCTTCTACAACGTGGTGCACTCAGATTTCATCTCAGTTTAGTTAGATTTCTTTTTAGTATTCAAGTCCAAAGCTATGAACAAGCCCAAATTATTTTATTTTGTTCTATAATCTTAATTAATTAATTATTGAAAAGAATATTGAAATAACATATTTTCTATCTCCACACAAAATTTTATAGCTTCCACCCAAAATAAATTTCATGCTTATTTTCTTCCAAAACATATGTAAGCAGTAAGTATGTAAAAGTAAATCTTAAAATTAATCTAGCTAGTATGGTTTCAATATTTAAATTAAAAAAAAAATAATTCATATCCTACAAAATCATAAAATTCATAGAAAAAATAATTCGTATATGTTATTGTAAGTATTAACATTTTTTTTTTTTTAATGACCGAGGGTGTCCGGGCCAACTTATAGACACCTTAACTAATTACTCGAAACCCTAGAACTACCGATCGGGTAAGAGCTCTAGTGGTTACCTCTATTAGGGATGGTGAGAACTTAAACTCGAGAGACCATTTTAGATCTCTCTCTTGCTCTTTTACCATCAAAGAGACTCAAACTTGGGAGACCATGTTAGATCATTCTTTACTCTTTTACTATCAGGTCAACCGTGGTGGTTGTAACTTGTAAGTACTAACTTAACCGGTAAGATCCTTATAAGAAGTGTTTACGTTAAAACCACTTTGGTTTAAATTTCTAAATTCGAAAAATAAAAATTAAACAAAGAAGAATAATTCATATTCACCAGCTTTCCCATATATCATACAAGATGAATCAAATTGAGCTCATTCACATAAGAATTTAATTTAATAATTATATACATGTTTATGATATAGTTTTGTCTTTTTATTCCTGTGATACTGTCCAATTTTTATTTTTTTTAAATTTCTAAATATAAAAATAACAATACATATACATCCACCGGTTTCTCCCTAGATTGTGGTAGCGGTGGATTCATCAAAAATAAAAAAGAATAGGCTATCTCCATTATGAAATATAAGAAAGTAGTTAAAGTTGTAGCTCTAAAGTCTCAGCCTTTAATTTAATTTGTTCCCCACATAAACAAATGTGGCAATCATTATCGAACATGGGTGCCACCCCATTCTTTCAAACCTTTATTCATCTCTCTAACTCAACTTCACCAACTCCCTTCCCTTTATCAATTCACTTGAATATATAAATCACACTCATGCCACCTTGTTCCACAGCAAGCCCTACTTCCCCAACAATGGCTTCATTCACAAACTCAGTCTCAGCCTCTATTTTTGTGTTCCTTTTGATCACCTCAAGTTCCCAATCCTATTCAGCTTATAGCAGTCTCACGCCTCGAAACAGCGGCGGCTACAAGTGCATGGTGAACCAATTTTTTGCTCCTCACAACGCCGCGCGCGCTGCCATGAGGATGCGCCCGTTGCAGTGGGATTATAAGCTGGAAAACTACGCAAAGTGGTATGCGAATCAGCGGAGGTACGATTGCGCGTTGCAGCATTCGAATGGACAGTACGGGGAGAATATTTTCTGGGGGAGCGGGGAGGATTGGACTCCGGCGCAGGCGGTGGCTGCATGGCTGTCGGAGAAGAGTTCGTATGATTATTGGTCGAATTCGTGCTTGGGGGGAAGTGAATGTGGGCATTATACGCAGATTATTTGGAGTAGGACGAGGAGAATTGGGTGTGCCAGAGTGGTGTGTGAGGATAATCAAGGCGTTTTCATTACTTGCAACTATGATCCTCCTGGTAATTTTATTGGAGAAAGGCCTTATTAAATTATTATGAGGACGATGGAGATGAAGATGAAGATGTTTCAGAAAATTTTGGAAGTGTTTTTTTTATTTATTCTTGTTTTTTGTTCTCTGAAAATAGAGAATGGTGAATAGTTTGTGTCATGTAAATGGCTTATGGCTTTGTGAGATCGACTTCTTTGTTTGCTTATTTTCAAGTATGATTTTGTTATGTTAATATTCTGATCTCGCAAAGAGCAATAAAGAATAAAATAAATAAAGTTTTTCGTTTTTTATTATAAAGAACAGTTTTCGTTCACATTAAACAGAATGTTTCTCCTCATAATCCTTAAACTGCTATCATTTTCTTTCCTATGTTTATAAATTTAATTTTTTTTTTTAATTACATTTATGGGAGGATGGTTCATGTTTTTTTATTTTTTGTTAATATTGTGAAACAATTTTTGTTATGGAATGATCATCAACTCAGTTCCCAAGGGCAGCTCCTTTTACATATCATGGAGATCGATTAAACACCTGGAAAGAAAGGAGGAGAAGATAAAATGAGATAAAGAGATAAAATGGGGCCATTTTCCAGACAAGTATATTATATGGGTTCCAGCAATGAAGAGAAAATCAAGCGTTGCAAAATTATTTGTTGAATGTAAGGCTTCAGTTTCATGCCCATTTGCAATCTGAAACTTGGAAATAAACTTTGGCTGGGGGTATACGTCCGCCAAAAGTATAACCTCAACACCCTTTTGACCTCTAAATTATTCATAATTCTAAAACTAATTTAATATCCCCTATCAAAATTTGATTTGTAAATACTTGATTTTGTAGAAAATAAGATATTTTCTTATGAACTTGCAACATATTATGATTATTTTTTATGAATTTTTTTTTTTAAAGAATTAGTATTGGCTACATTTGATTTCTTTTTTCTTTTATTAATTTGAAGATGAATTAAGTAAAAATTCTTAACAAAAAATATTGATAGAGTTTAATGGAATTTCCGCTAAGGTTGACTTTATTAAAAATTTTCTTCAAGGATATCAGAAATAACAATCTACCCTCTTTTGTCATTACTCCGATCAGTGACTAATTCATTTTACATTTAGGATAATATATAAACTTTTTATACAAACTCTCACACCAATTTATGTGTTTTAAGATAATTTGGTAATTTTAAATAAAAATAATTAAACAAATAAGGAGATTAAATGTCAAATATATAGGTTGTCACATTCGTTTGTGGGAAATAGTTTGTATATGTAGCATTTTTTTTATTTTTTACTTTTTTGTAGTAAAAATTTTTGGATCAGTTTACGCGCACCTCGACTAATCATTATGAGAGACTATTGTAGTAACCCACCGCCACGACCCCCCACATAAGTTGCAGATGCTTAGATGGTGAATCGAATTTGACATGTATCTATCCATACTATCCCCATTCACTCTAACCTCTGGACTACCAATAGATGATATGTATATGCAGCATTACTCCTACACTTAATCCGTTTAAATTAATACCGAATTCTCTATTAAATTAAATAATGAATTCCTAATGGAATATCAAAGCCCTGAGTGAGTCTAGTTTGGATAGTAGTTTTCCTTTTGCCTGTTAGATCTATCTTTTATTTAGTCGGTTTGTCATAGTTCATTATTCTATCGTTGTGACTCTATCTTCTTTTCTTCCCCCTTGCATCTATCTATTAGATAATCTTTTGTTATCATATTGTCTTTTCCCTGGTATCTTTTTATCACTAGCTAAATATAGGTCTTAGATCCTAGTTGAATGTTTGATAACTAGCCTTCGTTTTCCCGCCTTTAGAATATCACTTACGATTGATAGTAGTTGAGTTACTAGTAGGAAGCTAGGCATATTTGGAACTGTCTTCTGTTATTAGGTAAGTGATCGGAATGTTTCAATGTCTTTCTAATAGATTTTCTTTTAGCTCCTCTTCTTCGGTAAATCTGTTTTTTCCTTTGCGCCGGGGGTGGGTGGTGAATACTTACTTTCTAATAAAGCATCATAAAAACACATTTTATTTACTTTAGTCAAAACTTTACGATAGACATATATATATATATAATCAAGAATACATGCAAATTAAAGATTTATCTAAACTTCCTTATCTTCTTCTATATGGTTGGCTAACAATATAAGAGTAATATGACTCTAACCACACCAAAAAACAATCATATTCATACATTAATTAACTGTGACTACAGTTAAATCCACAGCCACACTATATTTTTAGTGTACCTTAACCCACACTCAATTTGACACTAATTAAGAATTTTACAATAATCAAATTAATCTTCCCTAACCCACAATCAATACGGCCTCTCACCAATATAATTCCCCGGCGGATCATAATACAATCATAAACACATCCCCATCGTCGCAAACAACACGAGCACACCCAATTCTTCTCGTGTTACTCCACACAATTTGCGTATAATGCCCGCACATTTGCCCCGCCTCGCAGCTGTTGGTGGCGTACGTGTAATATTTCTCTTCCGCAGCCCATGCAGAAACGGCGTCGCTGGGCGTCCACGTTGCGCCGCTGCCCCAATAGATGTTCTCGCCTAGCTTGAAATCGCTTCCGGGAACGAGTGTTGCAGCTTGCAATCGGTTTTTCTTTGGCCCGCCCACCACCTCGCGTACTTCTCGAGCTCGAAATCCCATCAGAGGGAGCTCCCACTTGGCGGCTCTGACTAAATGTGGGCGAACAGGAACTGGAGAGCCTCGCCGATGCAGCCCCAGCAGAGTTGCTTGGAGATTTTGTAGATGGTGGCGTTGTCGGGTGGTTTTGGATGGGGAGTTTGTGTTGTCGGAGATGACTGAACTGAGAGAATGAAACACAGAATGAAGAGAAGCAGTAGTTGGAGTTTCATTTTTTTTTTTTTTAAGTTCTTGGTGGAGAATTGCTGAAGTACAAGAGACAGTTAAAGTGTTTATATAATACCAAGAAGAAGTTCATGTTTTGGCTTCATCCGAAGAAGAAAATCTCCATTATTGAAGAGTTATAATTGGTGTATCACGGACATTTTAGTGTCTTCACATCACATCACTCGTAATAGAAATTTAATACTTTAATAAACTAACACATGAACATGTCTCTATTATACAAAAAAATATATTTCTTCTCTGTAAAATTCTGTAGAACGTAACAAGATGATTAGAAAGACAAACCTCAAGCTTGTAAAATAAATTTTTATATGAGCTTACATCAACTTAAACATCACATATACCCTAATAACATGCTATCTGATTTGCAGATCTGCAATGGAAAGAAAACAAAAACCGAAGTCGTATTATGGACATATGTCCCGACAAAGTAAGGTCTATACTCTCCCTACTTCCAATACTGGATTTACAACTACAACGTTCAATGGATCTAATTGTATATAGACAAAGCGGAGATTACAAGCTTCAAAAACTAATTAAAGAATTTTTCATTGGAAAAGGAAAAAGAAAATTACAAGCTCCAATGTACAAAAATAAGATAAATTATGATGTTGGTCGGGATGCGAGTTCCGCATGGCAAAATCAAAGAAAGGAGTCTCGTGAGCTGGTTTGGCGACTTTTTGTTGCGCCCGTGAATCCTGTCACTGTGTTGTTGGTATCTAAGACCAATGGTGGCCGGCATGGATCATTCCAGAGAATATATGAAGAAAATTAAACTGGCATCAATATTTATTTGACATGTGGCTACCGAAATGGATCTTGGGTTCTATAATTTTCAGTTCACAGAGTGTTTAATCAATCATTGTACCAACTTTTTTCTATTTGAATTAAAAAAAAATGAAGGAGATAACTTTTGGAATCTTAGTTGGGCCACACATCATATAATTTGGTTTCAACTTGTTAATTAAACGTGAAAATTTTGTGGTAGGCTGGTAGCAAAGCAACATTGAGTTTCACATTGTAAGTACTGATGAGAGTTTGTGATAGGGAACCAAAAGATACCAAATCTATGAAGATTAACTAAAGATTAATTCATCATAACCACCCTCAAGTGATTGGGTGAGGCGATAAAAGACTCTTAAGTGTATTACTCAAGAGGTCTTGAGTTCGATTCCTCTTCGATGCTAATAAGGGTGGTCACTAGAGGGTTTACCTTGTTATTAATTTTAAGGCCATTGGGGATTAGTCAAAGTACCCACAAGCTGACCAAAAAAAAGATTAACTTATCATTAGCAAAAATGATGTGAAATTCGTATAATTTTAAAAAGAAGGCTTTTGAGTATAGCATTCAAGGGACCTGGAGACTAATTGAGGTACACGCAAACTGGTTTAAAAAAAAAAATTAATTCATCATTAGCAAAAATGATGTGAAATTCGTATAATGAAGCAAACTTTGATGAGAAGGATGAAAATTAGCTAATTCATAGTAAATTGCATAAACTCTTTAATTCATCATTAGCAAAAATGATGTGAAATTCGTATAATGAAGCAAACTTTGATGAGAAGGATGAAAATTAGCTAATTCATAGTAAATTGCATAAACTCTCATAATAGTAGTAATAAAAAATTTTCTGCCGATAACTATTTTGTATTAAAATAAACAGTAAATGGACAATTAAATTAATATTCATTAACCCATCATATGATCAATTCTTACAGCTCATTAACAATAAGGGGATTTATGTTATTTCTAAAATCAAAGGGAATTTGATATTTGATTAAACATAAGCAGGTCTCTTTGTTCAATTATTATTATTATTTTTTTTTTAATTTTTTGCTACCTCATTGGGCTCACAGAGCCCGGTGTTTTATTTCGTTTGAGAAGGATCAGATTCTTTGGATTAAAATCCAAGTGCTTACATGTATTGCAGGCCTCAGAAAGTAGAAATATTTTGTAGGCCCATGGAAAAAAGCAGCCAAGCGGCCCAAGCCTAGTTTCTCTATGAAAGTTCTAGGCTTTAGTATGTGAGCCATTTATGAAATTATATTTTTTTTCTTATGCCACCTCATAAATTTCATAAATACCCTTCATTCTGTTTTTTTTTTTTTTTTTTTATATATTTTTAAAAGAGTTAACATTTCATTTATTTCACTTATGCTATATACCCTCCACCATCGTTATTCCTAAACTAATATTTTAGATAATTAAATTAAAATTTAAAAAAAATTAAAGCTAAAAAAAATCCTTATAAATAAACTCAAGAATATAATACATTTAAACAACACAAAAAATATATATAGATAAAAATAGAAGAAATGATATTAAATGGCACAAATAGGAGAGGGAGAGTTGAAAACTAGTACTTTTTGGAAAGTGTTTTAAGAATAGCACATTTCCATTTAGCAAAATTTAGGGAATGAAAATTGCCCCTAATGATAAATCACTATCCATTAATTCAAAACCCATGCTTCCACTCTAAAAACCCAACAAAAGACTTGATTTTGTGATCTTGAGGAGCACTTTTTTAACGGATTTCTTGATATATTAGCTTATTAATCGATTCACAAGAGAGAAGAGATAAGTTCTGGTATGTGAAAGTTGTTTGAAATACAAAATTTTGAATATATTGCATATATGTCTAATAAACATGTTAAATAAGTTATTATAGAAATGATTTGTTGTTGTTATAGCTGATTAAGCTTATATTTAAGTAGATATGTTGAAAATGGGTGGATTAGACGTAACTTGGGTATGAGTTTCGACCCAACTTTGAAGGATTCAGACATAAAATTGGTTGGAGGTTGAACACGAGTTTTGGCGGAAACCCATGTGTCGGTAAGATTCGATTGGATTTGGCCACCTTTGTTCTTTGATATGAAAGTGGCTAAATAAGGTCGAAACCATGTCATTGGTCGGATTTACCCTTTTTGACAAAAACTACCTTGGTCGAATCCAGCTGAAACCCCCTGATTCAGCCAAATCTCGATTTCTTCTTCACCAAATGACTTGCAATTTTTGGTCGAATTCGGCCAAATCCATGGGCTTCAGCAAAAAAAATGCAAGTCTCCATTTGCCATTTTCATAGTCCGATTCCTATTCAATCCACCTAAATTCATACAATAACATAACGATCAAGCCAATATCTCAATCTAGACAAAAAACTCCATCAAAAACCCTATATTTTGAAACAAAACTCAATCAATAAGTCAAACTAAACCCTAAAAACTCCTTATACTTTAAACACATAATCCTTACACTCAATTAAAAATAAGCAACACAACTACATTTTATAATAATTTTATTTAAAAAAATTAGGAGAGCAAGCATATTACACACCTTAAATCTGAAAACAAGTGAATGTGGATAGTTTGTTTTGCCAAAAACAATAATAAACACGTTAAATCCGCTTAATTTCAACACAAAATCGATGTTTTCTTTTCAAATTAAGATGAAGGAGGGAAGGGTTAAGCTTTAGTTCTATGGAGTTGAAGACGGACTAGAAGAGGTTAGGGTTTATTTTTATGCAGGGGTATTTTTGTCCGTAAATTTAGTGGAAAATGGAAAAATGCTATTTTGTGAGAGAAAAAGTTAAATGTGCTACTTTTCAATTTCAGTCCCAAAACAAAGCCATTTAATATAATTTCTCTAGAAATAGCTACCAATACTTAAAAAAAAAAATAACAATAAATTTGTATGTGAAGCAATTCAATACTTACAATTTTGTATTGTTTATAACATAAGATATCTGTTACAAATTTTCTTCCTTCGTTAAATTATCTTTTTGTTTAAGAATGATTTGATAGTATAAAAAAATTAGGGTTTATGAGATAATAGTAGGGTGTCAACAAATATTTTTAAAGAATAGGCAATTAAAATTAACTTTAATAATATTTAATAAGGATAAATTTGTCACCATAGAATTTATTAAAAAGTAAGGATTCTTTAGTCCATCAATGGGGTGCAATAGATACACTCTTTATGAAATTGAGAAAAATAACATTGTTTCGGTACAATGTTATCTATTTCTCCATTTTCTGTTTTCAGATAAAAAACTTGATTGCTGCTAAGAATTTGATAATGAATTACTTTCATAGTGAGCTTTCAAAGATGATAAAATCACTCTAATGAATTAGAGAGGGATGAAGCTGGAATTTTATGACAGAGGGAACAAGTTCAATATAGAAAAAATAAATTTTTTGATAAAACAAATAAATGCTAAAAATTAAGACTTTTATTTATGTAAACGAAGTAAGGTAGGAGAGTTAAATAATATAAATTAATAAAAAGTAAGACAATTACTGAATTAGAGTCTACATAACCCAAAATACTAATTACTAAGAGTAATTCATGAAAAGTAGATTTTGAGTGGGGTCACCAGCCCCCACTTACAACTTCCGAACAGTATTTTCAGCTTCCATTTTCTAAGCATGTATAAAGGTTTAGTCAAATGGTAAAGTATATTGTTTGCCTCCACAAGGTATACGGTTTGAATTCCTTTGTAACCACATACAAGAAAGTCTTTTGTACTTGTACTCGTCAATGTTTAAAAGACTCTCTTGCCAACTATACAATCAAAGGTCATTGTTTCTCGCTCTCCAAAATTTATGAAGTTTGACGGGTTCAACTAGTTAAGATTTTAAAATTAGAAGCCACCTACGTGGCTAAAGGTTACGGAAATTTTATTATAAGTTGAAAAATAGAATCACTTCTAAAATTTTAATAATGTGTATTTACTAATTAAAATGGGCATTTAGAGGACCAATTTGGAATTTCATGCAAACAATTTCACCATTTTGATAAAGTTTTTTTTTTTTTTTTTTTTCTTCTTTTTTGTAAAATGAAAAATGTTGAGGAAAGAATGTCTGTTAACTACAATTTATGATAAACTCTATAAAAATATTTTTAATACTTTATGAAATAACTTATGAGTTAATACTAATCGATCTCATAGAGAAAAATAGAATAATATTTTACAAATATCAAAACTTTTTTTTCTTTCTTGTTTATGAATGTTAGGAAAAGATAGTAACAATTTTAGAGTTTTAAACTAAATTGTGATAAATTTAAAATTGACAAGAAAAATTCAAATATTTCACCGAGTGTTCTATTCGTAAAGTTTGATTACAACCATCATTGAATTAAGGATGTAAAAAGAACTCAGCCCAGGCATACATAACTCTCGGGCTTGAGCCTGAAAAATCTGGCAAGGGGTTACCTTGGCCTAGGCCGGCCCGGGTATATTTTATCTATAGTTTTGTAGCATTACATATAGGCCCCTGTTAAAATCATCAAAACCCCTAAAAAATTACGACAGTCTAGTTTCAGAAAGCTCCCATAAATTACATATAAGTACCTTTTATAATGTAAAAGTTTCAGTAACCCCCTAAAAATTACTTTCAGACCAATCTATAAACTACAATTTCAAAAAATAATATAAGAAGATAAGGGTGTGTTTGGCTTACTATTTATGATCCTATTTCGAATCTAATTTTCAGAATCTGTGTTTGTTTTATTACTCAAGGAAATCTATCCCAAAAATTTGATTTTGAAATCTACAATTTTTTGACCGTTCTGTTTGTGGGGCCCTGCCATCTATAAGTTTTTTTCTCTTTTCCTTCTCTCTTTTCTTCTTTCACCAGTCTGTCTTCTTCCAACCATCGCTACAACTCTCTCTTCCACCTACTTCAACCTCCACGGCCGTTCAACCTCTTGCGAAGCTCAGATCAAGCCGATCCAGGGGTGGATCCAGCTTAGTTTTGGGTGGGCCATGATTTTTTTATAAAATATTAATATGTACAATTTCTAGATTTTGGCCCACCATAACAAAAATATTAATGGACAAATATATTAATGTGCAATTAGTTTTTATTTTAGCCAACCCTAACAGAAATTTCTGGATCCGCTACTGAGCCAATCTGAAATATTTCGGCGCACAACTCCTTGTTTCTTTCACATACGCCTCAGGTGAGTTAGTTTATGTATTGTGTTTATTTATGTGGTTTTGTTGTTTATGTATTGTGTTTGTGTGTGAGTGATTGTAGTAAAGTTTTCTTAGTAGAGTGTGTTATTAGGATCCGTGAAGTGAGCACCTAATACTCCGATTCTCAATCTCTTCACGTACCTCTGTTAAACGACACCCCCTCTACCATATTTGCAGCTCTAAAGACCTGTATTACCCCTTCATTCCATCATCACCAGATCTCTTTCACCACCAACCTAGTTTGTGTTGTTACAGAAAAAGGTGTGAATTTGATGGTTTTGTTGGTGTAATGGCGTCTTTTACTTTTTTAATTTTGTGTTTTTATAGAATAAAAATTATCAAATAAAATAGAAAACTAAAATAACATACACAAAAATAAAAAAGTTGAAAAAACAAAATAAAAAACCCACCCACCCAACTGCCTAGCACATCACTTCAATAATACACACATCATAGCCTCATAGGCGAGTGCCACATATCTGAGATGAGGTGTGATGGTACATGGGTGGCTCTTCTTGAAGCGGCTGATTCCAAACAATCGGAGTGGGTGTTGTGGGTTCTTAAGGGGGTGTGGCTGTAGCTTTGGGTTGGGGAGGGGAAAAGTGGCGAATGGAGATGGTTATGGGTTTCGAGGATTGCTGCAACTGAGAACCAGAAAAGGATTGGGGAAGGGGGGAGCCAAGTGTTAGGAAAAAAGAAAAAAGAAAAGTCAGTGGTGAGAGGAGAAATTTTAGGAGTAAAAATATTTTGGGAAAAAAGAAAAGTGAGTGGTGAGTGTTGTGTGGCAAGAGATGGAGAAATTTTAAGAGTAAAAAAATTTTGGAAAAAAAAACAAAGAAAAATAAAAGATTTGTGTTTGTTTCATTATTCCAAATATTTTTTTTGGGATTTATCTAACTTATATATTTTGTTTTGCAGATTCAACATCGTAATTTGGTCATAAGAACAAATTACGATGATATGAACAAATGTCAATATAATTTGGCCCACTTTCGTAGGATTGATTACTACTTTCAGCAGAAGAGGAAGTTTTGACGTTTTTCCAGACTTGGAGTCCGTCATACACCCTGTTAGTCAACACTGCCTGTAGCTTCCCCGTTATTGACAACTTCAAGTAGTGTTGGATCGAACAAGGCAACAATTTATCTGTGTTTAGTTTATACAGTTTAAATGTGCATATGTTTGTTGGTGATGTGTTTGCTGATTATTACGATGTCCTAATCTTAGTTGTCGTTCTCACCGTACTATCATTAGATAAGGGATAATGTCAACTGGTCCACTTAGATGACCCACAAATTTCTGGTTCTGTTGTCTAAGCGTGCGAAAACTTTCCACCGTACTTCAATTAAATCGGTAGATTACCAGAATATGTTGGGTGACTTATCATCATTGGCTGGGAAGAGACTCAACATCACACATTTATCCTCTAAGTACTTTCGCTTGCGAAAAGTATATCAAGCATGGAGGAAATTGCTTCAACACATGGGCTTCGGTTGGGATCATTAGTCCCAAACCCCAACATTTCCCTTAGAGGTCTGGCAAGAATATATCAAGGTAAATTTAAAAATTTTAAATTCATATTAATCTACGATACCGTACTTTTACGAATTTTTTTAGGACTGACAGATATTAATTTGTGTTTATTTTTCATTACTAGTAAAACCCACAGACGCAGCAATTCTTCCACAAGGGACTTCCTCACAAGGAGCTTTATGAAGTCATATTTGAGAAGCAAACTGCCACGAGGAGATATGCATACACATCTACATCTCAACCTGTGAAGAACTTCACTTCTTCTGATCAGGGACTGGTTGACATTGATGAGTAACTTCGAACATGATCCAAATTGAACGACAAGGGAAAAACAGTCAAATACATATGGTCATAGAAGACCAATAAATATGAGAAAGAGAAGCGACCTAGGACACGCACTTGTGGATGTCATTGGTAGATTGATAGATGTGCTTGTGGAGAGGAGTATGGGATCTAGGGCTAGCAATCGTAGTCGAGATGAGGGGGACAAAGAGAATAGCAGTGCTCCATCTGATCCGTATTCCATGGGCTATTGTATTGACATCTTGACGTTTATGCAAGTACCCTCAGAGTTGTACATGCCAGTTGTCAAGTATTTATATCAAAATCTAAGGTGGCAGGAGATATTCGTACACCTGCCATCCGAGGAAAAGGCTAATTGGATTTATAATAACTTTTGCAATTTGTACATGAGCCTGTATGTCCTAAGTGTTTCCCTACAGTTTTGTATGTGCCAGTAGACACTTATTGCCTTTACAGCTAACCCAAACTTTTTTTCAACACTTTGATTTGAAAAATGTACCCTAATGTTTGCTATTGTATGAACTTATTCATTGTGCTATTGTTTTAATGTGAGATAACATGTTTCATATGAGTTCGGGATTGTAATTAGAATTAAACATTGGATGTTATATTTTGCTAAATACTGCAACAACTGTGAAATGATTATTGATGTTTTCCAAATGTACAGGTTTAAATGGTGTCATCTAGGCGTACAGAAAGAAGACGAAATATTGCAGATGATGAAGACGGAATACTGGCAGATGTAACAGTTGCATTGTGCGCTGTTACCGCATTGGAAATAGACGGGTGTCAGTTACGACATACATCTATATTAACTGGTCATGATAACATGTTGGAAGTACTAGATGGTCATGGAGACAGAATCTTTAAGAACTGCCACATGGACAAAGACCGTTTTACAAACTTATGTTACATTTTGGCATAACAAGGGAAAGTGCGAGCAACTAGGAGGATGAGTATTGAAAAACAAGTCATGATATTTTTGACAACCGTAGGTAAAAATGAGACAAACAGTACGATAATGGAGGATTTCCAACCTTCAGGTGAGACGATCTCTAGATATGTTGGTGAAGTTTGTGAGGCAATATGTGAGTTGAAGACAAAGTTTATCAAGCCACCTGACTTCAGTGATGTTCCACTAGAAATATTGACCAACCGATAATATTGCCATTTCTTTAAGGTACTTCTTCATTATTATTTATATTAGTGGGTAGTTAATTTTATTGCGTTATTAATGTTGATAGTCAATTCATATTACTAAAATTCAATTTTGATAATAGGACTATATTGGAGCCATTGATGACACACATGTCCATGCTTGGGTTCCACAGGAGTTGGCCGATAGGTACCGAGATCGCAAAGGAACGTTGTCGTAGAATGTAATGGCTGTATGCGACTTTAGGATGATGTTCACTTTTGTCGTCACTAGGTGGGAAGGATTTGCGCATGATTCAAAAGTTTTAAATTCAATTCTTGATAATCCTAATTCTGGATTCCCACATCCTCCAACAGGTGTAGGTATCTTCTTTACGTATTATAGCGTACTAGCTCCATTTTTTAGGCCTTGGAATTCATATAACATGTGTGATTTTATTACAGGAAAATACTATTTGGTTGATGTAGGTTATGCAAATAGAGAGGGGTTCATTGCCCCTCATAAGCGAGTGCCTTACCATCTTCACGATCACCGCTGTAACCAGAGGGGGCCACAAGAGTTGTTTAATTATAGACATGCATTACTCTGAAATGTTGTCGAGAGAACCTTTGGTGTTATAAAAAAAAGGTTATGTATTCTCAATGGAATGAACAATTACTCATTGGAGAAACAAGCTAAGATTATTATGACATGTTGTGTACTTCATAATTTTATTAGAAGGTACAATATGGATGACCCTATCTTCCAACAGTATACTGCAAATACGGGAAATGAGCAAGTATATTTTGACGTCCAAAACAGGGCAGAAGATGGCGGAAATGGAGAGGGATCAAGTCAACAGCAGCAACGCATTATAGACGACATGGCGACTCTGCGGGATAACATAACGACTGAAATATGGGCAAAACATACGACCATGTTGTAGTTTTTAATGGAGTATATATATATATGTTAGTGTATGCCATAGGAACCAATCGTGTTGTCGGTTTCAGGACATTATATTTTGTAAATGTATTATGAATAAAAGAAAGTGGTTCTTATTTCACATGTTGATTTTCTGCTTCATTTATATTATATTATATTTAATATTGCATGTGAAATATCCGGATGACACGGATCTTCAGAAGATCAAATCATCAAAGAATTCCCTACGCAAGTAATGTTAATTGGGCAATAACATTGCATAGTAGGCATACTGAATGTCTCCATTGAATATCATGTGATGGTATTAGTGTGGGTGATTATAAGAGGTATGTCACTAAGGCATTAGCATGGATAAACGGTTAGTAAACTGTTTATCGAATACGACCGATTACGATGAATCACATGGATATAGTCAATGATGCATCATAGGATCGTGCTAGTGTACCATTGATCTTTAGACCTAAGACATCACGGTTGGATTCAACATAGGATGCATATGGGTCATATGGTGTATAAGCACGAGACCAGTCATGTCTTATGTAATAAGCCGGCTTGGTCATATGTTATTCATGTGCGAGGACAAGTGATGGTCAAGATGGGATCCGTTAACTCAAAATAGTCCAATCTCAAGTTCCCAAACGAATGTCAATAAACATTGGAAAAGGGAAATCTCTGGCCAGAGTATAATGAATGTCAGATGAAAAGTAGTTTCATGTTGACAAGTTCCATTGTATCGATTGACAATTCGATTAAAAATTAAGTTAAAGGTTTTGACATACCATGAACCATTCTTAATCTGGATTAGATAACGGAGGGATTTGACTACACAATACGTACGATCAGAATAGGTTCATTGGAGTTTACATTTCATGGTGGTTTAGGGGTTATGGAACATTGCTAGATGTCTATCATAATCAATGGGAGTTTCGATTATAAAGAATTATAACGAAGCATATCAAAATCTGATATTAGGCTCACGGCTATATCACAGTGAACCAAAATGGTCACACATAAAATCAAGCTCAAGAAGAGAGAGTAATACATATCATTAATCAGATTAATGATGTTTGGACGTAAACAGTAGCATCTGAATTAATGTATTGGTGAGAAATAATTATCCATAGATAGCTAGCACTAACCAAGGGTAATAAGGATTTATTAAATATTATTATTGAATCGGATTCAATAATGAGGGCAAAAGTGCGTTGGTTTTATTCTAAAGGGTTAGAATATTTAATGGAATTAAAATTTGGTCTAATTATGAATTAACCATAAAACCAAGGATTTGACATAAATGTTTATTCTCAAGTTAATTTTAAATTGTTTGAGTCATTCCCAAAACAATTTAAAATTACACTTTGTGCCCATGGTATATAAATTAAGTTTTATGCTATTTTAATTGAATTGAATCAATTAAAGCAAAATCACTCTCTCATTTTCTCTCTCACTCTCACAGTTCTCTCTTCCTTGACTTGTGTGGATCACATTTTGAGGTTCTTTAACTTCACTTGAAGAACTAAGATTCCAAGAAAGAAGATTCAAGTGTTGAATACCAAAGGAGTCGGTAATATTCCATCCTTGAAATTTTTTGGGCTTATGTGTTATCTTTGTGTTCTACCTTGCAACTATCATCTTGATCATCATTTTCTCTCTATTTCCATGTCCAAAATGCATNATCAATGCTCCTGAGGTATAATGAAATAAACAAATTCTCCTTAAATTTTAAAAATAACAAAAATTCTTTTATCGTTAAGTTTTAGGTGTTAAAATAAATGGTAAGAGAGGGAAATTTAAAAATACTTATAAATTCCTAACAGTAAAAATTTTAATGATTCACTCAAAGTTTGATAACGGTAAAAGAATTTTTGGGTCCATTTGTTTTATTATTTTGGATAGGATTTTAGGAATAATATTAGATAGTTGAGTAGGGTTATTATTACGAGAATAAAATTTAAAGAATATGTGTTTGGTAGAGTATTTTGACCTTGATATTTGTGTTGAATATTTGATTAATATATTTTTTTTATAAATGATTTATTAATATAATATTTTGGTGCATTTTGTTAAAATAATGTATTATTATAACCTTAAAACTTATCAATTTACATTTTAATAATATTAAACATTTTATTCGTAATTTTGTAACCAGTAAATGTTAAAAAACAAAAACTCATATTAATTTCAAGTACTAATCCAACTGTTTAAAAACATCACATTAATACATATATGACAAAAATACTAATTATCAACCCTTACAATCGTTCTTACATGTATACTCCATTAACAACTACGACATGGTTCACTGTGTTGCCCACAATGCATTCGTTATGTTATCCCGCATTCGTTATGTTATCCCGTACAGTCGTCATGTTGTCTATAATACCTTGCTGCGGTTGACTCAGTTCTTCTCCATTTCGGCCATCTTCTGCCCTGTTTTGGTGATCAAAATATACTTGCTCATTACCCGTATTTTCAGTATACTATTCGAAGATAGGGTCCTCCATATTATACATTCTAATAAAATTATGAAGTACACAACATGTCATAACAATTTTCCCTTGCTTGTCCAACGGGTAATTGTTCATTCCATTCAGAATACGGAACCGTCTTTTCAAAACACCAAAGGTTCTCTCGACAACATTGCGAAGTGAATCATGTTTGTAGTTAAACAACTCTTGTGACCCCCTTCGGTTACGACGGTGATCAGAAATATGGTAAGCGACTCGCCTATGAGGGGCGAGGAACCCCTCTCTATTTGGATAACCCGCATCAACAAAATAGTATTTCCCTGTAATAAAATCATACATGTTATTTGAATTACAGGGCCTCAACAGTGGAGCAAATATGCTATAATACGTCAAGACAATACTTATACTTAGTGCAGGATGTGGGAATCCAGAATTAGGATCATCAATAATTGAATTTAAAACTATTGAATCATGCGCATATCCTTCCCATCCAATAACGACATAAGTGAACATCATCCTAAAGTCGCATGCAGCCATTACATTCTGTGACAACGTTCCTTTGCGATTCTAGTACCTATCGGCAAATTCATGTGGAACCAAAGCGTATACATGTGTGCCATCAATGGCTCCAATACAGTCCTATCATCAAAATTGAATTTTACTCATATTAACCGACTATCAACATTAATAACACAATGAACTTAACTATCCACTAATAGAAAACATAATGAACCAGTACCTTAAAGAAATGGTAATATTTTCAGTTGGCTGATATTTCCCATGGAACATCACTGAAGTTAGGTGGTCTGATAAACTCTGTCTTCAACTCACATATCGCCTCACAAACTGTGCTAACATGTCTAGAGATCGTCTCACCCGAATGTTGGAAATCCTCTATCATCGTTCTGATTGTCTCGTTTTTACCAACGATTGTTAGAAATGTCATAACTTGTTCCTCCAAACTCGTCTTCCTGGTTGGTCGCAATTTGCCTTGCTCTGGCAAAATGTCACATAAGTATGTAAAACAGTCTTTGTCCTTGCGGCACTTGTCAAAGATCCTGTCAGCATGACCATTGAGTACTTCCAACATTTACTCATGACTAGTTAATATGGATGTATGTCGTAGTTGACGCCCAATTGTTTCTAACGAGGCAACACCGCAGAGTGCAATGGCTATATCTGTCAGTATTTCTTCTTCGTCATCTATAGAACGTCATCTTCTTCTTTTACGGCTAGACGACGCCATTTAAACCTGCACATTTGCAAAACATTGATCAACAATTAATAGTTGTTGTACTACTTAGCAAAATATAACAGTCAATATTTAATTCTAATTACAATCCAAAACTCATATGAAACATGTAATCTCACATAAAATAGTAGCACAATTAATAAGTTCATACAGTAGCGTTATAAATTCTAATTCTAATGACAAGTACCCATTAACGCATACAAAAGTGTTGGCAAACACTTAGGACATACAGTGTCATCTACGAATTGTAAAAGTCGTTATAAATCTAATTAGCCTTTTCCTTGGGCGGGAGTTTCACGAATATCTCTCACTACCCTGGGTTTTGATATAAGTACTTGACAACCGGCATGTAAAACTTTGTAGGTACTTGCATGGCTGTCATGATGTCAATACAATTGCTCATGGAAAACGGATCAGATGGACCATTGGTGTTCTCTTAGTCCCTCGATCCCATAGTCCGCTTCTCCACAAGCTCGTCCGTCAATCTACCAATGACATCCGCAAGTGATTGTCCCGGGCCATTTATATTCCTCCTATTTCTCACTTTTCCATGGCCAGATGTGTTTGGCCGTTTTTCCCTTGTCGTCCGATCTGGATCAGGTTCAAAGTCGCTATCATCTATGGGAACCGCGCCTTGATTGGAATAAGAGGAGGTCTCCACCGGTTGAGATGTAGATGTGTACACATATCTCCCAGTGGCAGTTTTCTTCTCAAATGTGATTTCATAAAGCTCCTTGTGAGGAAGTCCCTTGTGGTAGAATTGTTGCGCTAGTGGGTTTTATTGGTAATGCAAAAGAATAATATATTAATATTTGGCAGTCTGGAAAAAAAATGCGTACAATTACGGTGTCGTTGATTAATATTAGTTAAACAAGTTGAAAATTTATTTTCACATATTCTTCCCAAACCTCTACGGGACACGTTGGACTTTGTGACTCATAATCCCACTTGAACCCCGTGTGTTGCAACAATTTCCGCCATGCTTGATATACTCTTCGCAGGCAAAAGTACTTAGAGGTTAGTTGTGTGACGTTGAGTCTCCTCCCAACCACTGATGATAAGTCGTCCAACATTTCCTGGTAATCTGCTATTTTTATTGAAGTACTATGCGAAGTTTTCGCCCGCTCAGACAACAGGACCAGAAATTTGTGGGTCATCTCAGCAGACCAGTTCTTGTTAGCACTCATCTAAGGACAATACGGTGAGAACGACAACCAACATTGGGTCACCATACGAATCACACAAACAGACATACGCACATGTAAACGTAATCAAGTAAACATAGGTAAACTTATACCTCGTTCGATTCAACACTACTTGAAGACGTCAATGCAGGGAAGATACAGACAATGTCGACCAACAAGGTGTATGACGAACTCCAAGTCTAGAAAAATGTCGAAACTTTCGCCTCTGCTGCAAGAAGTAATCAATCATGCGACGTCGGGACAAATTATATTGACATCTGTGTATATGAGCGTAATTTATTTTTACAATTAAAGAACGATGTCGAATCTACAGAACAAATATATCAATTAGTGAAATCCCAAAAAAATATTTCCAATAATCCAATAATTTTTTACTCCCAAAATTTATCCATTACATGCAGTATGTTACACGCATAACATATGAAGCTGCACAATATTTTGACGCATATGCTAAACACTGTAAGCAACATGGCACATGCTCAAACCGTTAAACCCACAAACAAATCCACCAGATCTAAGTTTCTCATATGCAAAAATCACTTTGAGTTCACCAATTATAAAACGCATTATTAAAGTCTAAATTAAAAGGCATAATAAAAGGAAAAAATAGTACTAACACAAAGCCAAAATAAAAATAAAAATTAGGACAATTGCATTGGGTGTCTTGAAAACAAACATGTCACAAAAGCTGAGAAACTGGATTCACAAACTTCGCGGGTCTTTTTCCCTTCTCTGAATAAATTCACGGGTACAACATATTTACAAACCCGCAAAACAAAAAAAAAATCAACAGATTTACAAACTCAACTCGCAAACTTCATTCGCAAACAAATTCATGCGCACATCTTTTGTACAACAGATTTACAAACTTGCAAAAAAAAAGCAAAAACACCTTTTCCGTTCACGGTGTTCCCTTCACGGAAGTCAGATCTTTCCGGTGGAGGTATTCACGGGTTTGTGGCTTCACGGTGGTGGATCTGCGACGTACGTGGGTGGTTGTGGTGGGTTTGTGACGATCGGAGACGTTGGGGCTTCACGGTGGTGGATCTGCGACGTACGTGGGTGGTTGCAGTGGGGTTGTGACTATCGGAGACGTCGGGGGCTTCATAGTGGTGGATCTACAATGTACATGGGTGGTTGTGATGGGGTTGTGACGATCAGAGACGTCGGGGCTTCACGGTGGTGGATCTGTGACGTCGGTGGGTATTCGTGGTGGGTTTACGATGATGGTGATGGGTGGTGGCCGTGCGGTTATGTTGTGATGATGTTGGCAGATTGATTGGGTGGTGCTGTGGGGTGGTTTTCTGATTCAGGTGGCTGGTCGTTTGGCTAATGTGCTTTGTTTTGTATTTGCAGGTGGAAGATTATGTTGGAGAAGAATTTGTTGGAAGGGTAACAAGATGGTTTGTGACGGTGGTGAAGCACTGAAGCAATGAACCAAACTGAGAAAGTGAAATGGTGAAGCACTGAAACAGTGAAGAAAAGTGAGAAAGTGAAATAAAAGCAGGACCGCAAATTGTCTTCAACTGTCTTAAACTGTCAAGATTCTATTTTCAGGATTGCATTGTCTGAATAATAAGCCAAACGTTATTTGTAAAATCACGTTATTTTCAGGATTGCATTGTCTGAATAATAAGCCAAACGTTATTTGTAAAATCACGTTGAGAATATGGGTAAAAATATTGAACCAAACGCACCCTTTATTATTTTAAAAAGCTTAAATAAATTTTTGTTATTTTATAATGCTTAAAGGGTTTTAAACACAACAAATAGGTAAAGAAATGGTCGCAAGTGAACACAGAAACTAACAGAAACGAGTTTCGTTGTAACTTGACTGAATAGCTGCTCTCTTGGCGCCTCTGTCACTGTTCCTTTTTCAACTCCTAAAAATCAAAACCAAATTTGACAACAGGACCTTCTGTTAACGGTCAGTTCACTCGAAAACCAAAAACTATTAATAATTCTCCTCCCTTCCACTTTTCACTTTCACTTTTTCGCAAATCATTTCCTCCGCATGATCGCCTCCACTTGCCCGCTCCAAACCGCGTCGATCCTCCTCTCGAATCTCAATCTCAGCCGTCCGTTCGATCATCTTTCGAAACCTAGACTGACTGCTACCTCCTCCTCTCCGTCGTCGCTTTCGGTGGATCGGAGTCGGAGTAACTGTAACATGGAGTGGCTTCGGAGGATGGGCGGCGGCTGCGTCAAGGATCGCCGGAGTAAAGTTCTTAAAGTGGAGGCTGACAGCGGCGGTGAAGATGTCTTCAGTGCCGCCGCCAAGCCGCCGCCCGAGCATCTTATTGTCATGGTTAATGGACTTGTTGGCAGGTTCCACTAATTCAATTATTTATTCTTTTGTTTTTTGATCTTTTTTTGTGATTTTAAGTATTTAACTTAAAAATCTTGACTATTATTTTTTAAATTTGATTTAAATTAATTACTACTATATTTGAATATATATTTTTTGTTTATGTTGTAGTGCGGCGGATTGGAGATATGCTTCTGAGCAGTTTGTGAATAAGATTCCGGATAAAGTGATTGTGCACCGTGAGTGACTTTTGTCTCTTATGTTCAGTAAGAATACATATTAAGAAGACTCTAGGAGTTGAAAATTACATTAAGATTATGTATATATATGTTAGAACGAGTTGGTCCGCATTTTTAGGGAAATTGGCACACTATTTTTAGACTATAGGATAGTATTTTTTGGGCGGTTCGGAATGAATCTAGCATGCAATTAATGTAAGAAATGCGGTTTATGTGGATTTATGTGGAATCTGCAGCGTAAGTGATACACTATAAAAGCTTGCTTTCACTCGATAATTTGGTCAAGCTATATATATTTTTCTTATTAGCAACATGAGTCTAATTGTGCTCATCTGGTCATTGGTCAACAAAGTTAAGAATTCATTTTACCCCAATACTGATATGCTAAATGTTTCATTAGTGTTGGATTGTGCGAAAAAATTGTCAGTAGACATTCTTCATATGATGTTGGATGTATTTCATGCCTAGCAATTTGTGGACCTTTTTTTTTTTTTTTTATTTGTGTGTGTGTGTGTGTGTGTGTGTGATTAGTAACATACTTATTTCTGATTAAGTATACTCTGAGCAGGCAGTGAATGCAATTCTTCAAAATTGACATTCGATGGCGTTGATTTAATGGGTGAAAGGCTGGCTGACGAGGTATTCGGTAATAACAGTTTGATCTTTCATCTTTTGAGGGATGCATAAATTGTTGAACACCTATGAACTACAATTTCTTGGAAAAGTTTTTTCTCACTAGTTAGTAAATAGAGATACTCTTCATGTTACATTTCATGCGAATTTTAGTTCTTCATCAATATCTAATGCAGGTAAGGCGTGTAGTTAGCCATAGGCCTCAGGTACAAAAGATCTCCTTTGTGGCTCATTCTTTAGGGGGTCTCATTGCCAGATATGCAATTGGGAGGCTATATGAGAATTCTCCAAGATTAGACGCCACAGGTAGGAGGCTATATGAGAATTCTCCAAGATTAGACCCCACTGGTATTTCTGGCAATTCCCCAAGTGAAGAGCAGAAAAAATATTCTATGCAATTGCTTGAGCAGCCTTGCGAAGCTAGAATTGCTGGATTGGAGCCCATGAACTTCATAACATTTGCAACACCACATCTTGGTTCAAGGGGAAACAAACAGGTAGACTATGCATTCTCTTACATGTTATCCATGATAGAATGCTTATGTTGTATGTTTTCATTAAGGGTTTGAATTTTGATCATAATGTGTTTGACTTTTGACTATAAAAGATGCTTAAAATGATAAAGGAAAAGAATATTTGACACTTCTTGTAATAGGAAAATCCTTCATAATTGATTCGGGAAAATGACCGTTCTTTTATCAGACATAGTTCATTTTTTCACTTCATTGGGCTCTGGTGACTTCTGAACTGGGAAGCAGTTGTCTTTGATTTTTAGATGAGTTTTTGTCTTTTTTTTGGGATCTTTTTCTGATATTTTTAGAATCAGGACTCTTTTGGAGTGTACAGAATTTCTTAAAGGTTTATTGCTGGACTAGCATGCTGTGAGTAGTTTTCTATTTTGCTGGCTGACAACTTGTTCATCCTTGTGTAAATTTTTACAGTCAATATGATTGATCTTTGTCTTATTAAAAGGAAGAAAGAATAAGCATCAATTCTCTGGATAGTGATATGATGGATAGTGAAACACGTATTGTTAACAAGTTGTACTGCATCTTGAGCAGTTTTCACTTTTTGGTTATTCTAATGCTATGTTTTAGTTCTTGCTTTTTTCTTTTTTGTTCTATGTATTTCTTCTATCTGTTATGATATCAAGAAGATTTTTGATGTTTCCTTATTGCCACAGCTGCCACTTCTCTGTGGCCTACCATTTCTTGAGAGAAGAGCATCTCAAACAGCACATTTAGTTGCTGGGAGGACTGGGAAGCATCTCTTCCTCAATGATAGGGATAATGAAAAACCTCCCCTTCTCCTTCAAATGGTTAACGACTCGGATGATTTAAAATTCATGTGAGTGTTAATTTATCTGTAATACTTTTTTTTTTTTTCAATTTTTGAATCAGTAATATTAGATAACTTTGTATTATTCATATAAACCCTTTATAATGTGTAGATCAGCTTTACGTGCATTTAAGCGCCGTGTGGCCTATGCAAATGCAAATTATGATCGTATCCTTGTTGAATAGATAAATTAGATAAGTTCTTTTCTTGGTCTTTTATGTAAAATCATGTTTGCCTTCACTAATCTTGAAGATATGGTTGGGTGGCGAACATCATCAATCCGGCGTCAACATGAACTTCCAAAGGTGAGGTTTGTTTTTCTTATTTGCATTGACGCATTAAATGTCTGCTTGGTTCCTAATAGGAAAAAAAAAGTGCATATATGTTCAGTGAGACATTACTCTAACTAAATCCATCCCCTTTTTCTTTCTTCCTCTTCATTTTCAGTCCAATCTTCTCACGACTGATGAAAAATATCCTCATATTGTTCACATTGAACAAGCAACTGTGGATAACAATAACAATAAAGCATTGTCTGTTGTTGGAGAGAAACCGATTGACTTGGAAGGTATGTTGAACTTCTTTAGGTGTTCCTTTGGTGAATCATTAGGAAAAAGCAAAATGTCAAAGATTGTGTATTTCCAAGTGCTTCTTTTGAGCATCTAAAGGTTTCACTTTGAGAATATATATATATTTTGATACTTAAAAACGCATACATTTCTTTCTGTAATTAGTCTTTTGTTTTGTTCAAAATGAATTTTAACAATTACAAGAAAAGGAAAAACAATTGATTAAGTGAACTTCCATTTTGAAGAGGATTGTTTTGATGGCTGCTACACAGAGAATTCTTATGTTCTTTCTTGTTGAAAAGAGAGCTGAAATATCAATTCTCAATAAACCAAAAACCGTGGGGACAACTTACCCAAAAAAAATTAAAAAAAAAAAAGAAACTGTGGGGACACATCTGGTCTAGGGTTGAAGCCATCTTAAGTGATGAAAGTAGTATCAATCATGTGAAGCAATGGTGTATAAATTACGGAAATTTTACATGGTACATACATGCATGCCAGACACACACATGCACGGGAAATGGTGAGTGACATTCTTAATGAGTAGTTTTTTTTTTCCCCGAACTTTTCTTACGAACTTATTCAAAACTCAAACGCCCACCAAACCCGACAATCTTTGAGAATTGGGAAACAATGGCCAATTTTTTTTTATTTTTTCTCCGAACTCACTTCGCGAACTTGAGTTCAAAACTGCAGCCCCTGCCAGAACCCACAATCTTTGGGAAGTGTGAAACAATGGCCTTTGGCCATGTAGGTTCCCATGAGGGGATTTGGACCCTAGACCTTGTAAGAGCACTTTGACCATTTAATTAATTCCTCATGGGTAATCGGTCGGTTCTATTTCACACAGCAGTTTCCAATTATAATGTTTGATCTTCCTTTGTGTGACTGTTCCACTTGGACTGATTTCTTTTAGTATGTTAATATGTTTTTATAAGAAACGCTTTGGCTTCTTGTTTTGGGTGTCTAATGTTTTCATTTTGACAAAAGAAATTATAAAAATTCTTATGGTACTTTTCACCTGAAATAAAAGATTTTGTTTTAAATTATAGAAAATCATATCCATCACTTTCTCCAATTAAGATTTTGTTTTAAATTATAGAAAACCATATCCATTACTTTATCCAATTAGTCTTTAGGTCCAATTGAATTTCAGTTTTAAATGAAAAGGAAATCAATTGAACTACTGAGCTTTTAATTAAAAGGGGTTATTTTGATGGTTGCGATACATAGAAACTATATTTTTACTTCAAGTTAGAGAGATCTGAAATATCACCGATATCCAATAACCCTGGTGCACTATCAGGTCTAGGATTGAAGCCATTGTAAATGATACAGCAGTACTAAACATGTGAAAGTGATGAGGTCTAAATGTTGGAAGATGACATGATACACACCTGCACACACACTTATACAGATGAAATAGCAAGTGGAATCTTATAAGCCAGAAACTTAGAAAAGATTCATGAGTAGCTTCTATTTCACTCAAGTTTCTGATTATAATGTTTGATCTTTCTGCACATGACTATTGTCACTCATTTTTCAAATATATTCATATTTCACTGATCTTGCTAGTGTCTATATGTTGAACATTGTTGTTTTATGTGAAGAAATGTTGCAATAAAAAATTGCTCTTTGACTGGCTGATATTTTTGTCAATCTTACATGATATTTCCTGTGGTGTAAAATTTACAAGCATAAGGAATTGCATTTTTGTTGCATAGTTAGAGAAAGGAATATGTCTTTTATGGGAATAGTACTAAACAAATTTTATTTTTGGATACAATTAATTCTCGTATTTTATTTGTATATTCATTTATTTTATTGGTTGCTGCTTATGTTCACATTAGTTGGTTGATTTTGCAGTTAGATTTATGCCATGTTTTGTTGTCATGCTTGTTCCGTGCTTGTGTCCTGCATTTATTCTACAATCATTGCGTTTGATCTTTATTTGCCTTTCAACCTTTTTTCTTGTATTCTTCTTAACAATTTAAGTGTTTCATGGTTACTATAAGCATTCTTATTTCAACTGTAGAGGAGATGATTAGAGGCCTCACTCAAGTACCTTGGGAACGTGTGGATGTTAGCTTTCATAAAAGCAGGCAACGGTATGTTGCTCATACCACCATTCAGGCAAGTTCTGCGGCCAGTTGGCTTTTCTACTCTCCCCATGCATTTTTCCACTGCTTATATACTTTTTTCTGAATCTGATGAATTCTTTTATCACATTTTAGACTCTTGTTTAAGATTAATGCAACAGCCTACCTTTGCTAATATAACAATTAAATCATAATATTTTTCTCTATTTACAAATCATTTATCAGAGCTAAAATGCTGTTGATAAATTAACATGGCATTAGAGCTTGACCAAGTAATCTTGTGTTAAAATCCGTCCATTGTATTAATTAAATTCTATTAAGTTGTATTTGTTGTAAGTTGTAGCCTTTTACGTTGAGTGGTAACTTAAAATGGCATCAAGCTTGACCAGGCAGTCTTATTAATCTTCCCATTTATTTATTAAATGTAATAAATTGCAGTGGTGTTGTGCTTCATGTTATGCTTGTAGTTGTGTTCAATCCATTTACCTTACTCTTAGGAGGATGATGTTAGAGTTTAAATACTATTCTATTGGATGTTTTGTATCAACATAAAGTTGTGGGTTGGGTAGTAGCTTAACCTCCTTGAAGGTGAAAATTTCAACTTTCATGGTCTGATTGGGAATTTAGTGGAACATATGTAAAGATTTCCCAGGAATGAGCCATCCACTTTCATGTAGATGTAACTTGCTACATAGTTTAGAGGTGATATCCGTTTTCTTTCAGCAATCTTTTATAACAAATACCACCACTAATTTCTGCTCTCTGTCATTCTGAGGATAAATAATATTTTTTTGTTGTGATGGTTCACTTTATGGTCTTTACAAAGTTAGAGTTTGCAAATTAATGGTCACTGACTTAATGTTTGATGTTGTCGTGAGTTTCTCATTTTTGTAATTTGCATGTGCAATCAGGTGAAGAGCTATTGGTTGAATTCGGACGGTGCCGATGTGGTCTTCCATATGATAGATAACTTCCTTTTGTAGTCCTTTGCAAGTTTGGAGTCTTGTGATAAATATATCTTCATGGTCCCAATGTGGTTCGGTTACTTCATTCAGTGTATAATGTCATTGTCAAGCATAAAGATGCTGCTGTGTATATTTTTGTGTTATTGTAGGGGCGTATTGGTTCTGCAGAGTACCTCTGTTTTCTTTATTTTAGTGTTTTTTTCATATCTTATGTACATTAATCTAATTTATAAAATGGAACATGATTTTTCCATATATTGTTATTAGGGCTTATATTTAATGAAATTCGATAACTTATATGTTGCTAAATTTAGACAACTCTATTGGTGGTTTGTTGAATCTGGAAACTATTCTAATGAATGCTTGATGAATCAAAATAGACCATCCTGCACAGCATATGGTTCAGATATCCATTGATTTCTAACCATGTAGACAGATGAATATTGTCATATCCAGAACTTAGTAATTGGTGAGGATTTGTCTACATTCACTTGTCAACTGTATTGCTGCTTAAGATTTAGGAATTCATGTCTAATCAAAATCTCCCTTGAGATTTAAGGTTTTGACTTTCTAAATTTCAGGTGAAGATGGCAATTTAGGAGACCCCAAAGTTCGTATAAGGTAAGGCATTCTTAAGTTCATTGATTTCCTCTCTCTCTGGCCTCCTTTGCCTTTTAGTAAGCCTAATTACAGATACAAACATTGGGATTTTGACTGGCTTTTTTCCTCAACTTCTCTGATTTGTGTATGATGTTTTTGGTTGTAAAGATGAGATGAACTATTGCCTCTTTCTGCTAGTTATGTTTGGTCCTGCTATATGTATATCCTTTTCTCCCTGTGCTTTTATAAATCTGATTTTTTATTTTTCTGGCAAAAAAGAAGATAATGGTACTCATAATCTATGACCACCCTTCAGCTCATTTTAAGCAATAAATCCATTTCTTGTTTGGTGCATCATTGACTAGATGGGAGCCTGATTCTTACTTCGTAACTTGTTCAGCAAATGGTCATACCAGTTTGTCTAAGGGCACACATAAAAAACATAAAAATTTGGAAATAAAAAAGAAAAAAAAAATTTGGAAGATATATAACCTATCTTTATTGTAAGGCACAAACTGTTCTAAATTTCCAATGAGATAGGTAAGATGATTTTTGTTGGTGCTAGAAAAATCTTTGGAGCAGTGGGGTGAATTTCATAAATCCATTTTATATTATTGACCGATGGATATGCGGACCTTCCAAATCCCTATTATATGAAATGATTGACCAATGGAAACACCGTTAACCAAATTTTACGCAGCTTATGATCTATTTAAAATTATTTATATAATAATCGAAATGATTTGTTTTGTTCTGTGCCTTAAATAAGTATAGAGTAGCAGTAGATTATTAATATCTGTACTCTTTATATCTAGCTTTGAGAATATCTGGTGAATGGTTCAATTTTCTATCACCGTAATTAAATATGGTTAATTACTTTATCTGCAATGAGTTTGAATAGCTTCTCATTACTCTTGACTCATTGTTTGTGCAGAATATGTGTTCATATGCTTCATTTCCATATATTAATTCCCTGTTTCTTCAAGATTTAGTCGTATTTCTAAGATCTGATATACAAATATGTTGACCTGTAGATGAGGTTTTTAATAAGGTGGACTGTGTCAGGAAGGGAAAGTAGGGAAATGCATGGACCAACAAGTGAATTAATTAATAGGAGAATATTGCTATTTCAATGCTTTAATTACTTGGGTGGCTTCAAACAGGCTGGATTTGAGGTGCAAAGTTTGTGTTTGCAACACCTATGGAGGGATTGTTTATTTGGAATGTGATTCGAGACTCAATTCAGCATTAGAGAAAACAAATAGATTCTATCTCTCTTGATACTTGATTGCAATTGCTCGAGGAAATATTCTTTACTTCATAATGAATACATACTATACACAAAAAGGAAAATGTGCTGAAACAACAAAACAAAATATGCTGAAACAGGATAAAGTGAGACACTTTTGGAATCTCTTTAGATATCATTTATTTTTCAGTGAAAAAAATTGATTAAAAACTTCAACCTCTAATTTACATCTTGGAAAAGGAAGATGAAAAAGAATGACAAGATATACATCTCAAGTGAGCAAATAGTTATTGTGAAATGGTTTTGACTTTGTTTGGATACTTATGCATTGGTAGTACCACCCTTCATACTATAAACTTATTTCTGCACTTGAAAATAAAGGTTTCCATAAAGATTTGTGTTTCATTTTCTTTGAGCAACCATAGGCACTTCGGGTGAAGGAAGTTGAGACAGATGGATTATGGCTGATAATTTAAGACGATGAATAACCTCGGTTGTCTTTATTTTCTATATCCTTTTTGTCTTCAGAGCTGCATATTGGAAAACAGTTTATGAGGTGCAGTTAATTCTATGCTATATTTTCCCTTGCAAATTTGGTTTCAGATTTACCATTCTATGTTCTGGGTACTTCTGCTGGTGACTCGGACTTCCTTGGAATCTTGCACTTGAGGTGATACATCAGATTTCTCTGTTAGCAGACTTGATAAACTTTTGCAGAACTGATCATTAATATTTTTAGGTCAGTAGAAATTCATTAATTCTTCACAGACATGATCAGCTCTTAGAGAAGTCACCATACCTCTTTGTACACTCTTAGCTCCCCTGCTGATTTTGATATTTCTATGACACAATTAGTTGGAGCAACCTCAATAACCTGACATTTGACAAATATGGTGGTAAAGCTCTGTGCTACTTATCTTACAGTAAGAGCTATTAAAATTATTTACCTCTGCTGAGAGGTCATAATGTGATCTGGAACATCTAGTCATCTTCTGGTTCAGTTTCGGATGCATTTTTATCTGAAATGGTTGAGCAAAAAGTCAGTAGTCGCACAGGAATAGAAAAATCCATCCTCAGTAAGAAACAGATTTTACCTTGAATTTGTTCATCCTTTGCCTTTCAATTGACAGACTAACGTCCATTGCTGCAGCCTCTATTTTTTTTAAGGTTTCAGTGACTGGAAGCTTGGAGCCAAGCCTTGTTGTCGTCTTCATGTCATCCTGAGCCAAAAGGTTTCATTTAACATTATACAAGAGAACCAATGAAGATTGTAGAAAGATAAATTCTAGGTTCTGAAATGTGAACATGCCTGTCCTTCAAAGAGACCTGATAAATCTAGGTCATGTGACATTGCTATCAATTGAAAAGCATTTATAAAACTGGGAGATTTGCGAATCTTTGACTCTGCACCTTTCTCCTGCTCAAAGAATTTCAGACATTTAGATAAAATTACCCTTGGCTTGATAATTTCGGACATCTAGATAAAATTACGAAACTGTGTCTTACTACCATATAGAGGGCTTACCTCAATTGAATCAAAAGCAGCATTAACATCATCCAAATGGATTTTATCATCGGATTGATATACGCAGGAAGGTTCATAATCTGTTTGAAACCATGAATCCTCAGTGATCTCTAGCATTGTTATTCTCTGTAGTAGTTAAGGAAGAAATTATTATGGGATTACTCTAGTTAAAAAGTTCAAATAGAATTAGAATGTTTTGGTATTATACCGTCTTTGGAATTGGATTTAGTATCCTTGAGATTAGATTCTTCTGACTCTCTGTAAACCAATTAGGAAATTTGAATTCTGCTCCGGCTATCTTTATACAGAAATTGATATCAGTGGAGATGAATGTTGGGATAAAACACAAAGTCAAATTCTATGTATAAAAGCATACCTTTCTATACAGAACCATTAGGTTACGATCATCAAATGGTAGATAACCAGCTAGTAGTTCAAAAAGGATTACTCCACATGACCAAACATCAGCGGCTGCTCCATCGTAGCCCTTGTTTGAGAGCAGCTATTCACCAGAAGATGAACCATCAGTCGTGACATTAAAGGAATTCAGGTATGGTTTTGTATTAAACAAAGATTAAATTCTTGTTTCCATTTGTATTGCACTTTTCTTACCTCTGGTGCTACATAGCATGGGGAGCCACAGGCTGTCGTTAGTATGTCTCCAGGCTGTTATTGATTAGATTTTCAGCCACACATTAGTGAAACTGAAGCAATTACCTATTAACTTTAATAATAAATGAATATCAGGAAACTAGAAAATAATATTTTTACCTTCCGCAACGCACTAAGTCCGAAATCGGATACTTTGAGATTTCCTTTACTATCCAGAAGCAAGTTTTCTGGCTGTAGAAATTTAGCAAGATTATAGTTTGTCAATACCAACTCTTATGAAGAGAATAACTGGTAGAGAAAGTTAGTTATATCATATATGGACCTTTAGATCTCTATGGTAAACTCCTCTGTTATGGCAATAGTCAACTGCATCAATCAGCTGTTGGAAAATTTTTCTTGCCTCTGGTTCACTCAGCTTCTTCACATATGACTATGTGGAGCATTGACGATTAAAAAATGTCATTAGAAACTATCTCTTGAATAGAGTTTTTGAATCCAAGATTCAATTTGATGATTCTTACCAATTTGTCTGAGAGTTGTCCTCCTGATACATATTCCATTACTATATAAATCTTTGTCTTTGTGCCGATTACCTGTATCAAACTCAAATTAGGCATAAGAAGGAAAAATTCCGGGGACAATCAAGAATTTTTATTAATCTGAAACTGTAAAACATACCTCATGTATACGAACAATATTGGGATGATGCAAAAGCTTCATTGTTCTTATCTCTCTTTGTACCTGTAGTTTGAATTTGGAAGAGTTAGAAGTAATCAATTTGGCACTGCTCTTTTCTATAACAGATTTATTTCTCTGTAAGGAGCCAGAAAAGAACAATCAAAAAGAAGAATGAACAAAGAGAAGGTTTAGAAATTCGCCTGACACTTGAGATCAGTTTCCAAGACCATATGCTTATCAATGATCTTGATTGCAACATATTGTCCATTCGTGGTGTCTACTCCGAGCTTAACCTTCGCAAAAGTACCTTCTCCAATTGTTCGCCCAAGATGGTACTTCCCTATGTAGTTAGCATGTCCCATTCTGCAAGATTAACAAACTCTAAATCTCAGTTTCTTCTTCTTCTTCTTGTTATTATTGCTGTTGTTGTGTTGTGTTGTTCTTCTTTGTCTTCTTCGAATAAGGAAACTAATTCTGGTTTTCTAAACACCTTGCAAATGCTCTTTATATCCTTTATGTAATAAATCTCTGTCAAAATTGGCTCCGATCAGGTTAATCTGGGTTGAAGACGTCTCGTGATTTTTCTGCGCAGCTGCCATACATAAGGTTCTCATGTCTTTAGAAAAGATAAATTTATTTTGTGTGAGTTACATTTTACAACCATGTGTGTATAAAAGGCTTAAAAGGTTCATTTCTGTGTCGTCTACTATTTGCAGAGAAAGAAAGGATGACCAGTTGGCTCTTTGGCTAGTTGGTGCGCGAGGGAGTTTTAGTTTTGAATGGAGGTTGGATGGGCTGTCTACTTGTCTTAGAAACGGTCATTTAAGTGACTACTATGCGCTGTTTCTTTTGGGTTCCACAGAATCCAATGGCATACTGCCACGTTTGCTCACTTGGCCAACCCTCTATGTTTTCTTATTTTATGAAGTTTGCTCTCGCCATGTGTTCCCATTTCATTGGGCCACATTATCATGAAATTAAGTCCCGAGTAATGGATAAGATTAAGAGTACCACTATCTTTACGCCAGTTTTTTACACTTTTCTCTTAATCATTTTACTAATAATAATTCTATTATAATATTAAAAATTCATAATAATTAAAAATTTGTTTGGATATGTCAGATATGATAAAAATGGTATAATGAGTAATGTAAAAATAACATTACTTTAAGATTAATAGCCAAAAAAAAAGGGTAAAAAATGGTAATTAATAAATAAACATTTGAATTTCACAAATTTGGCCGGTGTTTTGCCCTTTTTAATAGCTGCCACCCCACCCAATAAAAAAAAAAATTAGAATACTTTTAAAGAAAATTTTATTAACCTATTTTAGTATCAGTGCATGACTTCCTTTTAAAGTTTTAATTTTAATTTTAATTTATTATTATAAATTTCGGTGGTCTTTTTTAAATTGAGTCGCGTGCGAGTATTGTCAAATGACAGAAACGTTTCTTTACATGAGTGAGCTAGGGAAGATTTGATCACATGATCTATATGGGTCAAAAAGGAGAACTGACCTTATCAAACGCCGAGGTATGGTTTCTTGTAAGCTATCTTGCTTTTATATGAATTATTTATTTATTTCATTTGGTGTTGATTAATTTATTTATTGTGTCTTAGAAAGTTCATAGGTCTTTGATATGTGGGTAGCTGCAATTATTTGGTTGATGACCATTGCTCATACCGCAGCTACCACTGAGAGTTAGTTCCACTTATAAGGCATAGCAACTATATAAGATACTTACTTGTTACTGCGTTTATTGACTTTGGAGGATTCTAGAGTTCAAGAGTACTATTTTTATTTTTTAAAAGGATTAATTTCATATATCCCTTGTGTTTTCATGCTCTCGTGATTTGAATATGCATACATGTGTGAACATTGGATGTGTGCTTGTATGTCATGCGTGCTTGCATCAAATACATGCATTTGCATGCTGTGTACATTGAATAAACGTAGATATGCATGAGTTGAATATATACGTGTGCACATTGAATAAGCACGCATGCATGATTACATATGTTGAATACGTATTTGCATATGTGTATGCTCATGTGTGCATTGAATATGCGTGTGCTTGTACATGCATTGAGTAGTAGATTTAATACGTGTAAGTGTACACGCTCGTGTGTGCGTTGTATAATGTATACCCATAGTACATGTGTGCATTGAATACACATACATGCATACATACACACTAAGCATCTGAAAAGCGAACAATGAGTCCAAATTTTACGCACAAGCTATAAATTTCACACTTTAGAAATAAGACTTTAGATTTGTAAAACACCGTACCCTCACCTGAAAGTCATAAAATTGGAAGGCAGGTGTGAAACAATTAATTACAGTTGCTTTCTAGCTCGACTTTCAGCCTTATCTCAATGACAATGTACAAGATATTTAAGAGACAAATAAGTCCAATATTTCCTAGTTAACCTAGCTGTGTTTCCCAAAGTTTGAACTGTAGTTGTGCTTTTAAATGTTGGCTGTATATTCCTACCTACACCCTTGTGCTTAATATACCACAAAATTTAGATAAAAAATCACACGTGTACACCACTTACTTGTACATTAAATACACAACTAATATACATTAAATAGGTATTGGTTAAAGGTATTTTTCATTTGATTAATGGGTTGTATATTTCTAACTATTTAAATCCTGATATAAAATAAAACCCTCTATTATACACTATCTCAAATATCATTTTATATAAGATAATGGTGATTATTTTTTATTTTTTTTTAAGTCGTAGTTATCTGTAGCTTGTCGATGCCCTCTTAAGATTTGTTGCGTATCCCAGTTCTTCGGATTTATTGATTTAATTTATATTACAAAGATATTTAAACTAAAAAAAAAAATAATGTATTTTATAAAAGTAATATTACGTTACTGGTGGATAACAACCGCACATGTTCAAACATTTGACCATGATTTACGGACTGTAATTAATTCAATTAAATCTCATTTAAGAAATGCTTTTAGTTAATGAGTTTTTATTAACAAGTTGGCAACCACATGGGGTTTTCTTAATCTTTTGCTCTCTTATTTTTAAAGAAAAATGAATTAAATGTAACAAGTTGGAGAGTCAATGAGTTTTTATTTATTTATTTTTATTTTATTTTATCATCAACCAACAGTTAAAATTTAATAATCATAAGATATGTAGTTGACATTTTATATATATTGTTTGGTGATGCATAATTAAGTATTTCACATACTAAACAATTTATTAATATTTTAAAAATATTAATGAATTAATTAAAATTTACATATAAAGTTGGCAGAATTAGTATTCACTCCTGTTATTTATATTTATGAATTGTATTCCCATATTGGATAAAATCTTAAAAAATTGTTTAGTATATGAAATACTTAACTTATTGTATAATGTAGAATTGGGTAAGGATTAATGACATTAAAAAAAAAAAAAATTAACAAATTTTTAATATTAAAGAGCTTTTAAAATCATAATTGTTAATCCAAATCTCAACTACTTTGATATGACATTATGCCACTACTAATTAAAGTCCATAATATTTTTGTAATTGTAGTAGCAGTCTAGAAGGGCACGTGAAAATTAGGTGAAATTAGAACAGTGCTAGTGTGGTTTTAAATTTTAATTTAACTTTGGTCCGTGTTTTAATTTATTTCATTGGGTATAAGTATTCTATTTTTAATAATATTATATTTATAATTTTTATGATTAAATAACAAAAATTCTAAAAGGTTAAAGGGTAATTTATTAAATGTATATTTAACTTCTAATAGTATAAGTTCAAGTAGCTCACTAGTTGTTTATTAACTGCAGGAGAATTTTTGTTTATGTTAAATTGAAAAATAATATATATAGTTGTTAGAATTACTAACAAAGCTTGTTGAAAAGCACGTTGTGGGAGTTGATTAAAATTGATGGTTTCCTTCGTTACAACTAGTCAACTCTGATACAAAAGTTATATATCAAGTTGTATTTGCAATATAATATCAAATGATCATGAATCAAACCCCACCGACCACTTAAGGTTTTCCTATTTTTAGTTCCTTCTTTGGGGTTATAGATAATAAACAAATTTATTTTAACAAAATAAATTAATTAGATTAAGACATAATAATTGTTAAATTATATAAATTTTAAAGTAAATATAAATTTTATATATATATATAAAGTTGTATTAAGATAAAATTAATAATTATGAAGTATAAAGTTGTATTAAGATACACCTACATAATTATTAATATCTTAGGTAGATGTCATTAAATCATTCATCCAACTTGAGAAGATCACATGAATATTATATGGTCTAATTATATTTTCAAGATCATCACCCTGTATAATTGATATTATTTTTGCAGACATGTCTTTGATATTCGATGTCAGTATTTTGTAGTGAATTGTACATGATATTTAATATCACATGAATATTATCAAGATCAACTATTTAAACTTAAAATTTATATTGACCTTCCACAATTTCTGTAACTTATATTTATTTTCAAGTTGCGTTGCACGAGTATGTTAATTATATATTTTTTACATTATTATTGGTTTTTTTGTGTTTTAAATATATATTTTCTGTATTGAAACTCATTTTATATTAAATTGATAATTAAAATATTTACAAATTGAACTCAAAGTCTATATCATCAGGGTTCTTTTCAAATATATCAACATTTAACATCTGCAACCAAAGTTTAAAACTTTGTCAAGAAATGCAAAAAAATTTGTAGGATAACCTACTGGGTATCATTAATAAGTCTATAAATCAATCAGAGAAAGAGAAACATTGTTAAAAAATGTGAACTTTTAAGCAATAGACTTGCAGAGCCAAACGAAAAAATTGATTTTGATTGTTGGGAAGAAAAAATGAATTATTTTTATTATTATTATTTTAGAAATTAAAAAAATTAAGAATGTTGAAAAGAAAACTCACATAGAAATCAACAATAACTCCAACATTATAATCTGAAGGCAACAAAATTGAAGCATTGAAGAAGCTATGAAGATAAAAGTCATGTAACACAAATCTATTTGCTGCAAATAGAATTGACTACCACCTATAGCAAAAAAAGCATTTGATGATAGCATCTTAAAGAAAGACGATAATTGTAAAACCCACAAAACCCACAAATCAAATAACAAAATCAATCCAAAAATTAACAAAAAGAGATAGAACAAATATAATTAAAACTACAAATCAATATTTGTTTTCCTTTGTCACCACTAAAATTGAATTTGTTTTATATGTGTGATGATAAAATAAATTGTTCGGCAGTAAGTCTATAGTTATCCAAATTAAGTGTATAATATATCAAATTAAAGCCCTATTTGTCTAGTTTCTAAAGATTCAAACTCTCATCAATTGGAGTTTTATTGAGAAAGTTATGGTCAATTTACTGATTGTTCAGTGGAAACTGAAATATATGTGATGATAAAAAGAATGGTTCGACAGTGGAGCTATAGTTATCCAAATTAAGCGTATAATGTACCAAATTAAAGATATGTCTGTCTAGTTTTTAAATATTCAAACCGCTCCTCAATTGGAATTTTATTGAGCAAGTTATGATCAAATTACTACTGACTGTTTAGTGGAAACTGAAATGTATGTGATGATAAAAGGAATGATTCGACAGTGGGGCTAAAGTTATCCAAATTAAGCGTATAATATATCAAATTAAATCTCTATCTATCTAATTTTCAAATATTCAAACCGCTCATCAATTGGATTTTAATTGAGCAAGTTAGGGCTAATTTACTACCGACTGTTCAGTGAAAATTAAGAAACAAGGGAAACCGAAATGTGTGATGATAAAAGGAATGGTTCGGCAGTGGGGTTACAGTTATCCAAATTAAGCGTATAATATATCAAATTAAAGCCCTGTATGTCTAGTTTCTAAAGATTCAATCCTCACATCAATTGAATTTTTATTGAGCAAGTTATGGTCAATTAACTATTGATTGTTCAATATAAACCGAAATACGTGTGATGATAAAATGAATGGTTTACTTAACCCAAATTTAAGGAATTATCATATTAGGACTAATAAGAAATATTTCAAATAATACATATTAATTGGAAAATGGAATCAACCAAAATTAATTCATTTAATATATATACTCGCACATTAGCAGGACATAAACAATTAATAATTCATATAACAAATTAAAATACACTAATATTTTTACAGAAAACATATTCAACAAAAATGAGTTGTTTTTACTAATATAGATATACCATATATTCACAGTTCGGCTGATAATAAGATCATCCTCGATTTGATCTTAGTAAAGTACATGAACATTTCCTTGAAAACACACATAACAAAATTTAATCGATATTCATGTTAAGATTGTTAAGGAATAATTATTCATTCATATAACAACTGTTACCTGAAAATGAAATCAACAAAAGTTAATTAATCTTCGTATTAAAATTGTTAAGGAATGCACTTATCGTTCGGCAGGACTAACACAATTAATTATTCAAATAGATTGACCGAACAAAAATAATCATTCAATCAAATAATAACAATTAAAATAGTTAGGAGATGTACTTACGATTTCTTATTAAAATAGTTAGAAGATATACTTACAGTTCAAAAAAATGAATCAAAATAACAACTCATTTGATAATATCAATCGGACATTCTACCTTTATTTCATGCATATTCATGAATCTTTGACCTGTAAACAACAGCAAAAACATAAATAAATAAAAAATCATCGATTAACAAAATCATAAAGAACATATGTATTATTAACACAAACTAACAAGACCTATAAACAATTAATAAAAGATCAGACTTATTGTTGACACCAACTAACATCGATGATATACAACTGAACATACGCCCATTTCATAACCCCTTATTTAGACATTTCGAATGCCAACACAATTAAATACGAAGAAATGTTTGCAACGTCAATACAATGTACCTATATAATTATTAATAACAATCCTAAACAGATGTCATTAAATCACAATTATTAATAGCAATCCAATGCATCTGTATACTTGTTATTAATGCACATCCAACGCGTCAAAATAGTTACAGCTTTGGAGTGCCATTGCAATTCACCTATATTATTGTTATTGGAATATCAATGCAGTGCATTAATATCTCACGAAACCACACATCCAACTTTAGAATACCAATGCAATAATTAATATTGTCTACATCATCACCAATAAAATTCAACCACATGGCAATCACAAATTCAATGTGTCATTATGATTAGATCTTTGGAATGTCAATGTAATGCACCTATATAATTAGTATTATTATTAATTATTAATACAAATTTTATTCATTATTAATTATTAATACAAATCTAATATATCAAGGTAGAGCAATAAATATAAACCCAATATGTCAAGAAGAAGCAATTTGATTGAGTTTATTAAACCACAAATCCTAATTGTCAATTTAATGTGTCAAAATAGAACAATTCTAGAGCTTCTAAAATATGTCACGTGTCGTTAAGATGGGTATTCAGCTATATATATATATATAATGTAATTTTAATTATTGCGAATTGTCAATGTCATGAATTGAAGGATTACCAACTTAATTAGTATTTGATTGGCAGATTGCAAAAATCTAAATTGCACCAACTTTAATTAAAACCCATCTAACTTCTTTTAAAAAAAAAAGTTAGATGGGTTTTAATTTAAAGTTTCTCATGGTTAATTAATTAATTAATTATACTCATTTTGCGGCTCTGCAATGCCTTGAAATAATTTCTTGAAAAAATTGTCGACAATTGCTGAAAGTTAAACTCTTTTAGCTAAAGGGAATGTAATTGAATATTCAACACAATTTTTTTTTTTTTCTATTTAATATTGGTTTTTAATTTGGGTAGAAACAACCTTCCCTACAAAAACTTAATTTCCTTCAATCATTTTATCTTCTTAAACATGAAACCAAATTTGATTTGAACTATATCTTGATCTTTAAGGTCCAAATGTCCGATTCTATTGTTTTGTACGGTTTGTCGGCTGTTGACTCAGTCACAAACAAACTCATCTTTTCTTTTAATTATTGTTACTAATATTTATTAATTGAGATTATATCTTACATTTGTTTCAATTTATAAAATTAAAACTTATAACTTCTATAATTAAAATTAAAATATTTAATTTGACAACTCAAATTGGAAGTTCATGTCAAAATAATTAAATTAGATATTAGAAATAGCAATAATTCAAAAAAAAAAAAAAAAATCACTTTCCTGGACTGTAGTTCAAATGTCATATCTCCCAGGATATTGGACCACTAATAATTATATTAAATTTCATCATTGTTCTATTTCCATCTCTTGATTGGTCGCTATTTTACTACATATATGGTAACAAATTACAATAATTCTTTGATTATTAAATTTATTGTTTTAAATGAAAGTGCCAATTTTCTCAATGTGATTATAATGCTCCATTATGATAACGATCATTTAGATAATGATATTCACAAGGATTTAAAAGTTTAGATGAAAGTGACAATTATTTTGTCGATATTTTATCGGATTGTATTGAATTCAAACTTAAATAGTTATTACTATTGTCATCCAAGACCATAGTTTTTTCAGAATTCGTCAAATGCCATTACTATGCTTCCTGTTGTTATTCTAAACCAAAGTCGTAGTTTTGTTAACCCTAAAAGGTTGATTATGCTTCAATTTATTAATAAAAGTTTGACACCCACATAAACAATAAAAAATAATGTAATAAGATCATTCAAATCTTGTGTAAATTTATAGACACATAAATAATAAATGCCCACCAAAAGTTTTTACATCCAAGTCCATCATAAATGAGTAAATCCATGAATAAAATGAAGGATATTCCATGAGTATACTATAGTTAATAATATAGTTTATTTTTTTAGTAATAAATGTGTATTATAGATTTTAATTTACTAAGAATATATAGTTAATTTCATCTACCTGGGTGATTGTTAATTTTCTAGCGTTCCAACGATTAAAAAATAATTAATACTCCTTAAAATTACAAAAAAAAAAAAAACCATTGAAACTAACAAAAAATACCTTCTAAAAATATCTTTAAAAAATATAAAAAAAAAAAAATCCAGTTTAGGTGTATATTATATTATTTAAAATTCACTAAGACGTTTAAACTTAGTACCTCGCACCAGCAAACGAAATTAGTTTTTTTTTATTATTATTTTATGAAAATATAACTCAATTTCGTAGTCTTACTTTTATTAAATTGTACGATCAAATTAAATTAAATTAAAAAAATGATTTATTATTTTTAATTTCTAAATGCATTTAAAAGATTATACCAAATTAAACTCTTAATTGTACTAAATTTGATATTTTATTATTAATTTCAATCCATAAGAAAGACGAAAAAAAAAAAAAAACAGAAATATACAGTAATTGACGACAAAACGACGCAATCCATGACGTTTCATTGAGTAAATTAATTTTATTAATGAAAACAAACATGCATGCACTTCAGACGTTTCCATATAAATTATTAATATTCTTTAGCATGATTTTATTGTTTAGTTACCATTTAGTCAATTGAAATATTATAAGTATTGGGTGGAAAAAGTATACTTTTATTCTATATCTATGAAATATTAAATTGGCCTTCCAAATTAAGACAGAAATAATCAATTAATTTAGGTAAGATCTTGTCAAAGGGTAAATGACAAGAAAACAACATTACTATGCAATTCACTCAACCAAATTTTTGGTTTCTATTTGAGATCATGACTTGAAAAATATTCAAATACTATTATTAATTGTTTTAATAGATTTCTTGAGAAGATTAAAAATTATTATTGTATTAAACTCTTAAAAGATTATTATCATAAATCTCTTGAATAATTGCTTAATTTCATCCATTACTCACTATTTTCTTTAAGAAGGTTAAAAACATAGTAAAACTATTAACAAAAAAAAAAAAAAAAAAAAAAAAAAAAAAAAATCTGATAAAGGGGTATATAATACTTTCAAATTACCTAAACGTTATCAATACTAACAATAAAATTACACTTATAACTTTTTTATACAACCCTAAGATGGTTGTTCGCGATTGGTCAGTTTGCATTTGGACAAATAGGGTGTAAACTGACCAATCGCGAGTTATCACATTAGGGTTGTATAAAAAAGTTGTAAGTGTCGTGCTGCTCCAATACTAATCAACAGCCGCAACGCCGCCACTCTCCCCTTCCCCCCCTTTTTCAAGGGAGTTTATATTAATAACCCTAATTCCGATAAACTAATTTGCTGCATGATTTTAAAAGAAATGATTCCTTTGTATTTAAACTTCCTAATCTTTCAAAAAATTATGATGCGTCTAAACTAATTAACAAATATAATTAATTCTATTCAGTTTTCTATCATTCAAACCATCTTTGCTTTGAATTATTAAATACCGTATATCCTTACAGTAGAACAATGACTGATCAATCTCTTACGGATAAGAAGAGAATCCTAGTTAGTTCGAAATGATTATTTAGACCATGTATATGAAATTGAGAAAGAATGAGAGTTGAGTAAGTCATCCAGTTAATGCAATTAATTGATCTCATTCTTATCATAAAATTGAAGAACAACGCACAAATGGGTGAGTGGACCAAATCACCAAATTGTCTCTTGTGGAAGAGGCTGAGCCTGGACAGAACTTAACTGGCCTCCCTGGCAATTTTAATTTCTCCAAATACGTTCTCTCAACAGTAACATCAATTTGCTTTTGCTTGACGACACCCAATACAACCAAAGTTGCCAAATACAAATTCCAATTCTCTTTAGTGAGTAGTTTCCTGGTTCTATCATTTATTATTGATCATTTTCATCCCTTATCCACATTTGTATCAGTTGTCACGTAGTATTTGTATACATTATGGACAATACTGAGTTTCAAGAAACTTATCTTGATCTAGGTCAAAATGTAATGTTTAAGAATGAAAATGGCCAAAGAGCTATTACGAAGTTATAGTTATGGGTCAGTGTCGACCTCAGCCCCACCCTTAGACTTAAATGTAGCTCTGTCTCTATGCGTGTTAGAAGATGTTATAGCCATTCTCTTATCGGGACATCCTATTTTTCTTTTTAGTTTGGATCTTAATTCTCCCTAACATAAGTCATTACGTATGCATGAGTTTATTCTTACATGCGAGATTTTGTTTTTCCGTTTTTTTTCTTTGCTTTTCATGCGGCCATCGAAAAGATAAAATTTTACATGCAGAGTTTGACGATCGTGTATGTGTGTAAAATAAATATTGCTTACAATAATTCATTCAGATTTCAATTTTACACAAAGAATTTTAGAATTTTCATAAAACTTATATGTTGAAAGAGAATAAAATTATTAATTATTGGCTCAAACTATGCCCAATGGCCAGGAATTGAGGAGATGTATGAGCCACCAAATATTGAGCCTTAAACACTGACAACATATTTCCAAGTTGGCATTTTATCCGATTTGATTTATAATAATTGATTCAATCATGGAGAGTGGGGACGAGAAGAAAGAGCTTTAATTGTTGGGTATGGACGATAGACTATAGAAATATATGGACAAAACATCCATACTGTCACAACACGTGTTTCATAAGTACCTTTCGACATAGATTAATTATATATGAAGAAAGAGTCAGAGAAATAATTATTGTCCAGGCAAGAGCCAGAGCCAGAACGGAAACTAGTGTTTACACATAGTTCTTTAATAAAATAAATTGAAGTGACAAAAATAATTAAACAAAAAAGTAAATCTAAGTGAATGAATGATTTTGTATGAACATATGTTAATTTACATGTCTATTACTTGTGTTGTGTTAGCAAAATTTGATACAATCTCATTAATTATTATTCATCAACTAAGCTCAGTCCAGATATAACCTAATTAATTTACATACAATTGGCGTTGGGAAATGATTACTATTACAATGTATTTTTCGGCGTTGTGGGATATGTATTACAAGTTCAACTTATTGAATACACTCATCAACTAGAGTGATGCAATTTGAACGCATAACAACGGGTTGCTACTACGTTTCTGTGCTTTCAGTTGATAGTAGAATTACTCTGACGCGCATGAGAGTAGTGACAGGATTCTCTGAATGTGAATTGAACCCAACTTCACAACACTATTTGATTATATTTCACGTTCATAAAATAACTTTGTGCTATATAATATTATAAGTTTGGATGTGATGTGCATGTGCATGCACGTTAATGTTAATTCTTTGAGCAATTTTGGATCTTTTTAGGATATTCCAACCATTTTTCATATTTAATTTCAAGGTTAGTTATACGTGCATGGAAATTTTTTAATTTCACGAGTAATTACACGTTCGTGTATATATAATTTAATTATAATATGTATTATTTATTGAAGTCTAATCTTAGATGGAAGCTTCAATCAATTAATACACTTATCAAATCTAATCTAATCTCATTTCAACTAATTTATTGATTGATAAGAGATTGTCTTATCTCTCTCAGCGGGCCACAGAATTTACAAAGAAAAATTAATGAAGAAAGAGGACAACATGTCCCTCCTACTTTGGGAAAGGAAAAAAAAATGTCAAGACTAGTTTCTTTTCTTATCGACTTCTTCGGGATTTTGATTTATTTTCTTTCAAGCATTTTTTCTTTTTATATTAGAATAAGAATAGAATTAGGTGTACTAACTCTTTATTAAACTCTTTATACCGAATTGAAGTACACAAATGAATGAATAATAAACACAAAAGTTAATTAACTTGATAATAATTTTCAGTAAAATGTTATGAATTTAGGATGGACTTATTTAGTGGCAATTGGGGTTGGTGACCCCCTCAATTTTTTTTTTTTCCATGAATTGCCATTTGTATTTTGAGTTTTATTTAGATATAAAAAAATATATTATTAAAATACATAAACATGATATCACCTCAGCTAGCTAAAGACGAAAACTTATACATTCTCTCTCACAATAAAAAACTCACAAGCACGCTTCGTTATATAGGAGCAAACCTTGATTCTACTTGAACTAAGAATCCTTCGTAATTCTATTGAAACTAAGAATCTTAATACTAACCTTATAAAAATGTATAACAAGTCATATTTTAATTAGACTAAATAAACTAGATCGTTCGACGATTTACCTAATTATGCCAACGATGTTACTGAAAGCTCCTCTGAAAAAGACATCAAAGAGTATTTCACAAAATAGTCTCTAGCATTTTTCGAGGAATAACCATTATCAGTGGCTTTCTTGTTTCTGTCATTGGATAGATCGTCCAACAATCTACCCAACAGCATTGGCTGTGTCTTTTAGATTTTTGATAAACCTTTTTGCATTTAAAATATTGATGTAACTTTTCTAGGATATCTCGTTTGATTGTGTGAATTATCTAAATTAATTTCTTAATTAATTGTTTACTAGTTATACTTTAGGTTTGGCCTTATAGATTGAGACCTAATTCATTATCAAAAGGCCAAACGACATTCACCTACCCAAGGTTTGCCGTAAAGACAATGTGGTGCCTAAATAGTTTGGAAACGACAAACGGGTACCTTCTGTTATTCTCTATCAGTGATTTCCATCTGTTAAAGGGTAACATAGTAATTTTATGTAGAGCCATAAAGTTTTAAATTTTAATTATCTTTCTCGGGTATGGAGCGAAGCTTCTATTAGAAGATTCTCATTGGGTGGTTGACATGCATCTGCAACAGTTGACATTGAATAAAAAAAAGAGTAAACAAAAAGTTGCAGCTTTGTTCTTTGTCTACGAAGGAGCTTGAGCAACTGAACGACAACCATCGACGACGACCTAAATGACACCAGCGAAACAAAAACCACCAATAGGGGAGGACGAGTTAAAACCAGCCACCATGATGGAGTGAGCTTCACTGAATGGCAATGACACATAAACGAAGACGATAGATGACGTGCGAGGGAGAGAACCGCCGGGAAGTAGCGTAGGTGGAGGACAACTGAATATTGTACGACTGTGTCTATCCAACGCGCACTACTTATTTTGGCACTGCTCCAGTACCTAAGGTGAGGGATTCTTCTTTGATATTTAGTTAAAATAAATTAACTAGCCTTCCTCTACAATGGGACAATGAATCCTGAGGATTATTTTGTGTACTTTGAATATATATACAAATGGTATTTTCCCACAATCATGTCCATTTTGTATTGCTTGAAGACATGACTATAGTGGAACTGATTACTTCTTAATATTTTCAACAGTATTGCAAATCATGTACTATTTGATGGATCTAGTAGCTTTTCACTCAACAATACTAATCTGGGTTTTTATACTCACCAACTTGCATTAGATCTCATTTTTAAATTCACAAATAATCCAATTTTGAAAGTTTGGTGTGTTACAGTTCCCTTATTTTGAAACTCTAATGTTAAGTACTTAATTTAATGCACAGAGAGTTCTAAAACTCAAAACACAAAGCAATAGCTGATGACACCAGGCCCATTGATCCTATGGGTGCTTGTTAACTATGAAAGACTTGTTGTTCTTGGTTGTCGTAGATGGTATGTATGTGTGTAGTGTTTTGTGAAAAGTATTTCCCGAGTGAAAGTAACTATGAAAGACTTCTTGTTGTTCTTGGTTTTTCATATTTTAGTGCAGTACTAAGTTGATTTGTGTTTGGTTCTCAGGATTTGGAAGTCATGTATTTCTTCTTTATAAATTTCGTTTGTTTTTGGACAAGTCTGTAGTTAATTATTCATATTTTTTGTTAGGGAGAGAAGGAATTGGCCTCTTTTTGAATTTTTGGATAGGTCTACAGTTACACTGTATTTAAGGCTCTCTTCAATATTCATCTTTCCTTTCCAATGATTTAGGAGAATTTTTTGTGGTTTGCTTGTATTGTAGGCAAGGCTCAAGAATTGTCAATGTTTCTGTCATATAGTATTGAAACATTTAGAGAGGTTTCAAGGTGTTGAGTTGAGCCAATAATGTTGCGTTATCAATAGTGCTCAAAATATATATATACTATATTTTTATATAGAAAGGAGATAAACTCAAGTAGTAAATTGGATGGTATGATCCTTGGTTTTTAGTCAAGAGGTTGGAAATAAGATTGTGGGGTCTGGCAGTAATTCGTAAAGCCTAGCTTCCAATCAAGTGCACATGTCAAGTGATCTATGGCTCACCAAAAATAAAAGAACTTTATTGTCTGTATTTTATCAATTTATACTTTTATTTTGTTATAAATTATCAATCATGTGCTTTTTCTTGGCAGGTTTTGGCCACAATTTGTGAGGATCACCTCCAGATGGTGTTCTCTTAATATGTTTTTCAAGATTTTCGAAGAGCAATAGGCCATAATTCAAGAGCAGTGAAATTTTGGAAGATGTAAACTCCACATAAACCATGCTCTTGAAGATTTATGCAACTTTTTGGAGACGCTAACAGAAGCATCTTGTTAATTGCTTCTACCTTTTTTGTTTTTCTTCACTATAAACTAATTTTATTATGTCGAATTCATATTTTATGTCATTTGTAACTTATTTTAATCTCCCTCTTCCAAGCCTAAATTGAATACTTTTGCATTGAATCTTTCATAATTTGTTCTAATAAATTAAATTCCCTAATTTTGTTAGCTTTCAATTGGCTCATCATTATGTTAACTAATATTGTCAGAAGTTGAACTTTTTGTATACAATTTCAGTTTTTAACTTTTGTCTTTGGGACATATGAATTCCCTATGCACATATGACTGTGCATCAAGATTAAATTTACACCATCTCAATGCTCTTTTAATTACATGTTCATGGTTAACTATGAACATGAAATTGATGTGCTAATGGCTTCGACCCTGCAAAGTGTATGGTCGTTCTAATAAAGCTGAAACAACAGAACTTGTAACTATAGTGCATGTTTAACAAGCATTCATAGATATGCCGACTGAATTAACTTGTTCCTTTAGCAGGCTTTAGAATTTATAAATTATATTATGTTGAGTAATTCACTTAGAAAACCAACATAAAAGTGTACAACAATGAAACTCTCATTAATATGAAAATTGTCATTTAACATATAGAAAGTAGCACACAAATTCTCAATCTCTAAGTGTGTAGATCCAAACCAACACAACGACAACAACAATGCATAGATATTGTGAGATGGAAACCGAGCCTTGCATCACCTTTATCATGTCTCGTTTAATTACATTGACATTCATAACCATATGTTCAAGAAAAGAATCATATGTGTGGTTGTCATCAAAACTAGGTTGCGTTCTTCCGTATGCCACATTTCTCCATCTGGGTGGAGTTGGAGGAGAGCTATTTCTATCCATTGCAATTCCACCGATCTATAGCAATCGTAGTCTGCTCTATTTCAAATTGTCAGCATTTGAAGATAATTCTATCACAACGCAACCCCTGCTTCACACAAGCCTATTCCACCACATATGATCCAAAAGAAATAACATAAATGCCAGACGAATGTTTTACTGCTGCAACATCCACTTCAAAATCAAATAAACCTGTACACACACAACAACAATTAGGTCCATAATCACTAATCACAGTAATAACTTGATAAGAAAATTGCACCGTTCAAACACACAACTTTTAACTTTCCTTCTTCTAAAATTTAGCATTAAATTAAAGTTACATAGCTGCTTGATTTAGCTGTTTAGCCTTAAATTACATGATAGCTTCTGCATGTAAGTATATGAATTGACTCTACTACTTTTCAAACCAAACTTTAAATTAATCATTCGATAAATTTACCAAGATGCTAAAGCTTCTTCTAAAACTAGATCCTTTATCTTGCTCTTCTTCATTGTTTCTTGTTAGTCTTTCTCACATTTAAGTAGTTATGATGGAAAATATAATTGTCCAAGTATAGCGGCAACTTTAATGACTAAGAACATTGACAACTTGATAAGAAAACTCATTTAATTTCTGTTTATATCATAAGATCTACTTAATAGTTTCAACAACTATCCACAAACGCGTAAAAAGCCAGTCAAAGTCCCAAAATAGTAGAGATGATGAATATCTCACTTCAAAAACTAGAAAAAATTATGTGAAACTGAAAATTATAGTCGGCTTATAACAGCTCAAACTATAACAACAAAACCCCATTAAAATTTTGCTACTCAACACGCATTCATAATCATCGACACCATGAACTATTAGAATCAAAGTCAATATAAATTCAATTGAAAGAGGACTAGGGATCCGTATAGAGAGACTCACTTTTTCTGGTGAAGCCACATTGCTTCTCTCTCCCATACTATTTATCTTTCACCAAACGCAACAAACATCCAAACAGAGAGTAAGAAAAAAAGAAAACAGAAGAAAAAACAAAAATGTCAGGAAGAGGAAAGGGAGGCAAGGGATTGGGAAAGGGGAGAGCGAAACGTCACCAAGTGTTAGAGAGAAAACATGATCAAGGGACCACGAAGCCGACGATTTGGCGTCTGGCAAGGCGTGATGACGTCAAGCCAATGAAGTTCGACATGGCGGCATGTTGGACTCTATATGGTTTTGGTGGTTAGGGTTAGGGTTTGGTTTGTCGGCGTTTTAATGGATTTTGTAATGAAATTTCATAAATTAATGAAGATTTCATAACCTCGAAGAAGAAGGGGAAAAATAGCGATTTTTTCAATCTATTTCATCAAATAGAGAGCGATGGAGAAGAAAAAAATAAGAAGCAAAAAAAGAGTGACGGAGAAGAATGGGAATTTTATTAAAAAACCAAATCAAGTTCAAATTTAATTAAAATGCCATGTAGTTTAAAGTATTAAGTAAATAGCCTTGTTATTGATTAAGGTTAATTAAACATGATTAGTGGTTAATAAGGATTAATGAAGTGTTGTGTAATCTTTTAAAAATTATAATATGTCCCCAAAAAGCTGAAATTCTTGCAAACAAACCCAAACACCTTTTTCTTCTTCCCCTCACCATTAACAAACCTTCCCTGGTTGCTGTTTCTTCTAAGCTTCGTTTACATCTTCTTCTTCCTCCGCCATTAACACTTTCTTCTTTCTCCGCCATTAACACTTTCTTCTTCCTCTACAATTAACATCTTCTCTGCCAAAGATCCCCCTCCCCCTTGCCCTCCCCCTCCTCCTGACATTTCATCCAGGTATGTGTATCTCCTCTTTGCATTTTAAATTTCGATTTGCAAAGATTTAATGATGGATTGGATTTGGGTTATGATTTTGATTTAGTTGTTTAGGTTGTTGGGTTGTATTTGATGTAATGCTAGTTCAAAGAAGTGAAATTTGTTAAATATTTTCTTGCATTGTGGGTAGTTGAGGATGGTAGCACCAATTGTTGGTAGAAATGACTAAAAATGTGTTCTAGATCTGATAGATTACCTAAGCGACCTTGTGTATCGCTTAAGCGATCTGATATGTCTGGTTTAATGCAGCAGATGGTAGATTACTTAAGCGATCAAGTTTATGGCAGAAGATCGCTTCAGGTTTATGGTAAGCGATATGCTATAAGTCTAGTATATGGTAGCAGATCACTTAAGCGATCAGGTATATGGCATAAGATCGCTTAAGCGATCAAACTTATTTATACTTGATCGCTTAAGCGATACACCACATTGCTTAAGCGACTCTAGAGATGCTTTTTAAAATCTATCAACCCTTAATATATCGATTAATATTTTTTTTTTCTTGCATTATAGTTACTTGGCTATTATTAGACATGAGACAAGTGGTTTTGAGTGTTGAATATTTTGGTGAGTGGGTTGAGGAAGAAAGTTGCTGGAAATGGATTGGAAAGAGCAAACAAGTTAAAGCAATTGCTATGAGTACAGAAATTAGTTTTGATGAGTTGATTGATAAAATCATTAGAAGAGGTGGGTTGAGTTGCTCACATAGTGATATAATTGTAAAGTATGTTTTAAACAGAGCTCCTACAAATTTTATGGCACCCCCTGTTGTATTATTGTCTAATGAAAATGTGAGGTTATTTATGCTTGATGTTGGCGATAATGGTTCGAGATCGATTTTAACAGTTTTGGTTATGGATAAAGCTTTGGAAGTGGGTTCAAGAGTAAGCGATGATTTGGGTAGGGAGAATGCTGGTTTTAATTTAAACTACAAGGGCATTGATTTCTTTGTTGAAAAATCAAAAGTAGGCGGTGATTTGAGTGGTGAGGAGGACATTGTAGAAGAGGTTGGTCGTGTGGGGCAGAATGAAAATGTGGATGAGGAGGACCTTGTACATGTTCTCGCAAATGTAGAGATTCCTATAAATACAAATTATGCAGAAGGTATAGTTTGTGAGGAAGAGAATACTATGGTCGTTTATACAGGTTCAGAGGCAGCAACTGCGAGTAGTAGTGAATCAGCTCGCATTTTTATTGATTGATCGGACTTGTGCGTACGTTATTTATTTGACAGCAAGAAGGAAGTGGAGAGAAAGCTAAAACTGGCTGTCGTAAGAGGTAATTTTGAGTTTGTCACCAAAAAGTCTAATTTATTGATAGTGACGGTTGCATGTTATGACCGAAAGTACAAGTGGCGGGTTTATTGTAGAAGGTTGGGGAGTCTGAAAAATTTATTGTTTGCACATATACCCGTGAGCACGCATGTGGGTTGGAACATATTTCAGATGAGCATCAACAAGCCTCCACTGATGTTATTGGATAATTTGTCAAAAGTCAGTTTGTTGAAGGGAAATGTCCATCTCCTAAGGACATTAAGAGACTTGTGCGCACAGCGTTGGGATACGATGTTAGTTATTGGAAATGCTGGAAAGGGAGACAACATGCATAAGATTTTGTGAGAAGCACGCTAGAGCACGGGTACGCAGTATTAGAAGCGTACCATTATATGCTTGAGTAGACAAACCAAGGTAGCAAGACGGCTTTGAAGTGGGACAAGAATATGAGGTTTAAATATATTTTTTTTTCTTACAGTGCTACTATAAGGGGTTTTGTAAATATGTGAAAGGTGTTGGCTGTTGATAATTGCTTTTTGACAGAAAAGTATGGAGGTACATTGTTGGTGGCCACTGCACAGGACAACGAGAATCACACATATCTCGTTGCATGGTGTGTGGTTGACTCTAAGAACGGCAAGTCGTGAATTTGGTTTTTCCGGTAATTATTTATGATAGTGTCTGACAGTGATGAGTTGTGCATAATATCTGATAGGCACAACTCTATAAATAAGAGGATTGCCACTATTTACCCTTAAGCACATCACGAATTCTGTATGAGGCACCTTGGCAAGAACATAAAATAAAAGTTTAAGTATCCTGACCTCCTTCAGACATAATACATGATAGCAAAAACTTATCGAGTCGATGAGTTTGAGGAGCACTTTCGGTAAATCCAAATCAAGGATGATAGAATTGCTAAATATCTTGAGCATAATATTGGTTTCGAGTGATGGAGTAGAGTTTACTTTCCTGAAAGAAGGTTCGATGTCATGACCACGAATATAGCCGAATCCATAAATTCGAAGTTGTTAATAGAAAAAGAGTTTCCAATTTTTTCGCTTTTTAATACAATCCAGAGGACATTGTCACGGTGGTTTCATGAGTGTCATACGAAGTCAGATAATTTTATCACAACTCTTGTTCTGTCAGTTGAAAAATTATTGCAAGAACGTATAGAACTATCAAATGCACTGTTTTCCTATCCTCTCAATGCTCAAAAGTTCACTGTGCATGGCTATGGTCTAGATGCCCTAGCTAACCTTCTTAGTAAAACTTGTAGTTGTAAAGTGTTTGCCATTCAATATTTACCTTGTCCTCATGCACTAGCAGCACTAAAACACCAACGGAAGCCGGATTTTGGTTCAAGAATTTACATGGAACTTTACTCCCCTCTCTATATGGCAAATCATTACATGTTGGCTTATTTGGAAACAATATATCCAATTCCTCCAGAAGAGCAGTGGGTGGTGTCGCCATAGTTGGTTGACATTATCATCTATCCACCATTCAGAATACAGAAAAAGGGACAAAAAGAGTTAAGCATATTCCATTAGCCTGTAAGGTTCCCCGGAGGATGAATAAGTGCTCTATTTGCAAGCAACCTAGCCACAAGAGAAGCAGTTGCCAGAATCGATCATATGCAGATCTAGAAAATTAGGTTCAAATCAATTAGATGCAAGAAGGTAATCAACCTACCGTAAGATCTGCAAATAAGATCACATATGGAAGTTGGACTTAGAGTTTTGTAGTTTATGTGAAACGCATTTCTTATTGGGTTGTCTTGATTTGGATCAGGTGGTGTTGTTAGGGGTCAAGTTGTTGATACTTGGGATGTGGTGTTATGTATGCTTTGTGGCCAAGGCCAAGGCTGGATAATGTTGGAAGGGTTATTGTAGAAGATGACAAAGAGGCTACTAATGCTGAAGGTGTGCTGAATAATAGTAGAGGATAAGGAAGTGGCTGAAGAGAATGATGAAGAGGGAGGATGGAGACTGCTGGCGCTGCTTTTATTTTTTGTGTATATAGGGCATTTATTTATTGTATATAATGTTGTAATTTAATGTAATTGACATATTTCAGATTTGTACAAAAGCAATTCAGTATTTATTTCCCTCTTTTGAGTTTATTTAGTATTCTTGTTAAATGGCATTAAAGTGTTGATGCAATTAGGTTGTCAAAGTCAAGAGAAAAGATGGAATTAATATGTGTTGGTGATTTTAGTTTGTCAAAATTCAGGAGAAAAGCTGGAAAAGATAAGTGTTGTCCATGATCGCTTAAGCGACTATATATATCGCTTAAGCGATCAAGGGTTTTCTATACAGGATCGCTTAAGCGAGATCCTAATTCGCTTAAGCGATCGTGCATATGAGATGCTCTTGATTCTGCCTTGGACTTGATCGCTTAAGCGATCCTAAATCGCTAAAACGATTCTTCACGACTTGATCGCTTAAGCGATCCTAAATCGCTAAAACGATTCTTCACGTTTAGCCTTGGTTGCTTAAGCGAGACCCTAAATCGCTTAAGCAATCGTGCATCTGAGATGATCTTGATTCTGCCTTGGACTTGATCAAGGTCAAACGTAAAGAATCACTTAAGCGTTACATATATCGCTTAAGTGATCGCACATCGAGATGATCTTGATTCTGCCTTAGACTTGATCGCTTAAGCAATCGCTTAAATGATTGTAAATCTCTTAAGCGACCAAGGCTAAAAATGAAGAATCGCTTAAGCAATATATAAATCGCTTAAGCGATCGTGCATCTGGGATGATCTTTATTCTGCCTTGCAGTTGATCGGTTAAGCGATCTTGAATTGCTCAAATGACCCAGGCTAAAAGTGAAGAATCGCTTAAACGATACATAAACCGTTTAAGTGATCGTGCATCTAGGATGATCTTGATTCTACCTTGGACTTGATCACTTAATCGATCAAGGCTAAAAGTGAAGAATCGCTTAAGTGATCTTGATTCTGCCTTGGACTCAATTGCTCGCTTAAGCGATCACAGTGATAATTAAACGATCAAGTGTGAAAGGGAAGAATCGCTTAAGCCAGACCTTAACGCTTAAGCGATCGTCCACTTGGGGTGACTTCATTCTGCCTTAGACTTGATCGCTTAAGCGATCATGCATCGCTTAAGCAACCAAGGGTAAAAATGAAGAGTCACTTAAGTGATCTTGATTCTAACTTGTACGTGATCGCTTAAGCGACTACAGCTAAATATACTGGATCGCTTAAGCGATACATGAAATCACTTAAGCGATCCAGTATATTCGGATGATCTTTATACTGCCTTTGACAAGATCGCTTAAGCAATAACATATATCTCTTAAGCGACTAAGGCTAAATATACATGATTGCTTAAGCGATTAAGGCTAATTTACTTTGGTACTTTAAAAACAATAAAAATTGTATTATATAGAATCATTCTATACTTAAATCTTTCTTTTCCATGTTTATCTACACACGTAAAAAAATTAGTTTAAGTAAAATATAATTTTAAAAAAATCAATTAAGTGATATAAATAATCAAATCAGTTGACACAAGACAGATAATGGTCCACTGAACTAATTGTATAGTCAAAATTCAAGCTTATTTCAATCTATTCCCCCCACATCGTACAAGATTTGACTGCATTTTGGTCAATAAAAAGAGCACAATAATCATTCTCAAATACATCATCCATATTTATGAAATGAGGTACGTTTCTACTAACGTGTCACACTAGTGCGCTATGACATTCATCCATATATCATACGGGTGTAACCTTAATATGTGTTGATGGAATTAGGTTGCAAATAATCCTTCTTAATTGGCCTTAAGATGTGTTAATAATTGATGTCACTTAACATTAACGTTAATAATCATGTGATGTTGTGAACGTTCGAAGTTCACATTAGCGTTACTTAATATGGGGTTGACAACCTATTCCAAAAAAAAAAGGGATCGCTTAAGTGATTGGTTTATCGCTTAAGCAATCCAGTGTTTATAAGCCTTCGTTGCTAAAGCTATCTTGTGAAAGGCATAATAAAGATCATCCGAATATATTGGATCACTTAAGCGATTTCAGGTCTCGCTTAAGCGATCTAGTATATTTAGTTTTAGTCGCTTAAGCGATCACGTAAAAGCCAGAATCAAGATCACTTAAGCAATTCTTCACTTTTACCCTTGGTTGCTTAAGCGATGCACATCGCTTAAGCGATCAAGTCCAAGGCAGAATGAAGTCACCCCAGGTGCACGATCGCTTAAGTGATTCTTTACCATTACACTTGGTCGCTTAAGCGATCAAGTCCAAGGCAAAATCAAAATCACTTAAGTGATTCTTCACTTTTCGTCTTGGTCGATTAAGCAACTTGTGATCGCTTAAGCGATCAATCCAAGGTAGACTCAAGATCATCCCAAGTGCACGATCGCTTAAGCGATTTATGGTCTCGCTTAAGCGACCCTGTATAGAAAACCCTTGATCATTTAAGCGATCATGGGCAACACTTATTTTTTCAGCTTTTCTCCTAAATTTTGACAAACTAAAATCACCAACACATATTAATTCCATCTTTTCTCCTGAATTTGACAACCTAATTGCATCAACATATTAATGTCATTTAACAGGAACACTAAATAAACTCAAACTTAAAAGAGGGAAAGAAATACTTAATTGCTTTTGTACAAATATGAAATGTGTCAATTACATTAAATTACAATATTATATACAACAAATAAGTGTCCTATATACACCCAAAATAAAAGCAGCACTGACAGTCTCCATCCTCCCTTTTCATCATTCTCTTTGGCCACTTCCTTGTCCTCCACAGTTATCCAGCACACCTTCAGCATCAGCAGCAGCCTCTTCATCTTCTTCTACAACACCCCTTCCAACATTATCCAGCCTTGGCCTTGGCCACAAAGCATACATAACACCACAACCCAAGCATCAACAACCTGATGCCTAACAACACCAGTTGATTCAATTCAAGACAATCCAATTATTCAAGACAACCCAATAAGAAATGCATTTCACATAAACTACAAACTCTAAGTCCAACTTCCATACCTGATCTTATGACAACATCAACAATGACTTGGATTGGGTTCTAGTCAGTCAAAAGAGATCCATATCCTGTGGAAGCACTCAACAGCCAAGTGTTCCCGAAAATTGCTCATTGTTTCGTCATTCAACCTGTCCATTGAGGTGTTGGTCATGTCGAACTTAATAAATTTTAGTGCATATGCCCCACAATCAGCACTATAATAAAAGGAAGACATTAGCATTAGAATCAGCTTATAGAACAATTGTATTATGTAAGTTTTATATAAAATTTACCTTGAGTCATTTATTGGGACGGAAAGGAGCTTGAGTGACCACTTTCCCGTTAATAGTTCATCACCCAAGTGTTGAAACATCTCGCTATCACGCAACAGCCGAGGGAACAATATACACAGTGGTTGCAACTCCATCTCTAATTGCCCCTCTCGATAAATACTCGGATTGCAATCAAGGATCTGCTACAAGCCCTCCTCTAGTACATATCCTTGATGTTCAATGATGCAATATACTCTTTTAACGTTTGCCCAATTGTTGTCATATTTGGGCATTTCCCATCGTACATACTGCGTCATCCTCTCATCAAACTGAAAATCATCAAGGACACTGACGAAGTCATTTGTGGCTAATCCTTTCCGCTTGCCTCCCCTTGTTGCACCTTCACCATTGGCCTTTTTTTATTAAAGTGTCATATGTGGTTACTAGCCTTTGGCCAAAGGCCACATCGTTGATGACACAGTGCGGATACAAAATATCACCATTACTGCTTTATCGTAGCATTATAAGTGTCAATACCTCATCAATGTGCTGCATCAAATAAAAGTAACATGATAAACATACAATACCTCATGGAAAACATAAGGGAAAATAAGGGAAAATAACTCACCAAGTTGTCGAGCCACCTGCCCATTTTCAACATCTTTTCAAACCACTCCCGAGGATGATCTCTGATCTTGCACTTCACACGCCCATCACTTCTAGAATCATTGTAATAGGCATAAAAGAGTTTTTTCTTTTCCTCATATATTGACCTATACAAATCGACATTTAACTCCTCCGTTTTCACTTGCCCACTTCCTCCTCACCCTCCTCCATTTTCCAATCACCATTTCTTTTGCATCCTACCTCGCCCTCTTCCATTTTCACTTCCCTACTTCCTCCGCCTTCCTCTTTACCCTCCTCTATTTTTGCTTCTCCACTTTCATGAACTTCCTCATTTTTTTTTCTTCGTTTTCCTCTTCTTTCCATACGTCATAGCCGTGTAAGGAGATTTTATGTGCTTACTATTTTGGCTCTCTCTTTTATACTCAAGTTGCACTTCAGCCACTTTCAATGCCCCACTAACTTCCTCCTCCACTCTTCCAACTTTCTCCGCCACTCTATCAACTTTCCCTTCCAGCCTTTTCATCTGCTCTTCCATCTTCTCAAACATCTCATAAACGATTGTTGTAAAACTCTCAAACAGACCATTTATAAGGTCAACCACCTCATTCTCCCGACCCCGATGCCTCAGCAAAGCAGTACTTGTTGTACCGGTTTGCCAATTAGGTGGAGGTGTACAAACCTCTTCATCCTCCTCCCTCCTGTCGACTGGAGCTGCACTCACATGTGTAACCCCTTCTAGGTCCCACATTAGGCAGTCTATCCCTTTATCTGTTGCATCGTCCAGTGCTCTGAATGATGTAACATACTCCTCTCCTGCTTGACCCCTAGCAAAGGTGAGGAAATGATGGATGACTCTGTGCACTAAGAAAACAAATCAATCAAATTTAAGCCACATTTAAAAGCAAGTGCATATTCAAAAGATTAATCATTTAATCTTACCCGAGCCGCTTGAATTTCCATTTATATTTTATCATAATCCCAATGGGTACACTTCTCGATGTGCCACCGCAACATCCTAGAAAATTGCGGTCGCTCATCAAAAGTCTTATTTCGCCCCCCCCCCCCCCCCCCCCTTTTTAGCCAAGACATGGACGACCTCATATATCCAAAACTACATTGTAAAAAAATAGTCCATATCATAATTAAAACACATATAATTAAAAAAAAACATAACAAAAAACTATTAATATTTACCTACATTGCCCATGGGAAGCCAAACAAATTGTACGTGCTCGATCTATCCTTCTCGATAGCTTGGCGATGCTTTATCGCCATGTCTTTTCCACGAAAGGAGTCGATGGTTAGCTGAAATGATACCCGTCCCCACGGATAAGCATTAAAGAAGTCTATGTTGCTTGCAAACTTCACCCAATCCATATTAACAGCTTTTGTTGAGTCAGAAGCCATTAGGATCAAATGCACAAACAATACCAAGCACATCTTGAGCTTCTCTGAAGAGGTAAATCCACTTTCTCCTAACCTCTCCTCTAAATCGCGTCCCGTAATAGACGTCTTCCCCCCTAAAACCTTTTTAGCCAAGTTATCGAATGCCTTACTCTTCGTTATTCTCTCTTGCTCTTTCGTATCTGGAAATGACCAACATCTTAAGTCTGTCATCAGGGCATATTTCATCATCCCAAAACGTAGTGGCTTCCCATCCACCACAAACCACATTTTTTTTTTAATTGAGTGCAGTAACATATAATGCACCCCCTACCCCTAAAACGCATTTTTTTCCAATTTTCTCTGATGTCCGCAAAATGGCCAAAACAATTCTCTTTGAATTGGTCCATACATTTCTTTTGTTCCTCTAAAATCTCCATTATTCTCATAAAAACTTGTCAACTCGACCAAACTGTCACCCTTTCAAGGAAGTACAGTACCTTATCGCTTACAACCTCCAACTCATAGTCTTTATAATTTACGCTTCAGAAAATCTGCACAATCGATATAAACTAAATATCAGTAAAAAAAAATAAACCAAAACAACCAATAAGCTACCAATTTGGGGGATATGGGCTTCAAGGGCATTCGAGGGTTGGTGTTTTTTGCTTCAAGAGGACCGGGGAAGCCAATGCAGGCCTGGAGATGGCTGAGGATGGTAAAAGGTTGCGGAATAAGGGGGCTGGAACGCCTCCCGCCATCCTCAGCCCTCCAACATCCCACAAACAACCTCCTTACGGCCTCCCTTGCCTTCCCCCATCCTTTAGAGCCCAAACAAAGCCACTCCCCCGATGCTCGCCAATTGCTCGACAAAACGCCACAACCACCTTAACAATAAAACCAACTACATATCCCCCAAATTCGCACAAACCAATCAAATTATTCATCAAATTTAAAATCATCAATAAAAAACGTACCCTTTCTTCACTAGTGTCCTCCTCCTTGCTTGAATTCTCGCCGGCGTCCTCCTCTTCAGAACCATTTTTCGATTCTTCTCTCTATTCTTGTGATGTTGTTGTCTCCTCTGCCTCTGGACCACTTTGACTCATCGAATGATCTACCGGAGCGTCTTCTTCGATAGCCTTTGAATAATCGTCACCGCCAGAGTCTAAGATTTAGAGTGGGGTTGGGTTTTCCTCCTCTTTATGAATATCAGCCATGATTTTGTGTAACGAATCTTTAGGATCAAATATTTGTCAGAAATGAGAAACTCTTATCGCCGAAAATCACAGAGAAATCAAAGGTGTTTCGTCAATCATTTTTTTGGTATATTGCTCGATTAAGCGATTTTGAAGGGAGAGGTCGTTTTTAATTTTCAAAATTTAAACAAACTTTCATTAATTATAATATTACCAACATATGTTTAAATCTTTTCAGTTTAACCCGTTTTACATGGTTAATGAATCCTAAGTGTGCCATGTTAGTTTTTCTAACTTTAAAAAAAATTGCAAAATTTTTTCAGGGTTATTTTTTTAAATGCAAACTTGGGAGGTCTAGCGAGTTAAATTTAAATAGAAAATCATAACAATGGAGAAGAAACAAATTTCGTTAATTGATGTGGCAAACTTTCAAGGGCATTCCAATCTTTTCAAGAAGTGTATTCTTTAGTAGACGGAAATCACTAACAGAGAATAACGGAAGGTACCTATTTGTCATTTCCAAACTATTTGGATACCAAATTGTCTTTACAACAAACCTTGGGTAGGTGCCAGTTGTTCGCCCTTATCGAAAAGCACAAATAAACACAAAAATAAATTGAGTATTTTCTCTCCTTTTCTTTTCTCTAGTATCTGCATCACTGGGCCAACTTGAACAATTTGTATTTAATTCAACTAATCCGAAAATGACTATTCATAAATTATTAATCTAACCCAACACTCTTTTTTTTTTTTTTTTTTTTCATTTTCATGAAAATCATGAACTAATTTAAATGGAACTTTAGTTATAGACCTTACATTTGGGAAGGAACAAGAGCCACTAAATAAACTACCATTGGGTGGCCTGATGGTAAAAGAACAAAATGAGATTCTATGAGTTCTTGAGTTTGAGTCTTCCAAGACACTAATAGGGATGACCACTGAGGCTCTTTCCCGATTGACAGACGTTGTAGATTAGTTAAGGTGTGTGCAAATTAGCTCAGACATCCCCGGTGAAAAAAATGAAGGAAAAAGAGCCACCAAATAGTCATTCAACTTTTCTTTTATTTTTAATTTTCCATGTGAATTTATTACTAGAAAAGGAAAAGACAGCGGACGAGAAGCTTTCATGCTTAAATTGAAAACTTTCTATATCTAAGTAATTTAGAATACATATAATTTTATTAATTACTCATATTTGATGAGAGTTTGTAGTTTTTTTACGACTAAGTTCATACTTCAAATAGTAAGAGTCTATTTGATTTGTGATTCAAAAATAATTTTTAAGGTTCTAGATAATTAATAATCTGAGGTCGGTTTGTATATATAAATACGAGTTGAACATAATATCCAAAAAGTAATAATTTAATTTTTGATTTCATACTAATTTGAAGTTATACCCTAAATGTGTTTTTGAAATTGTTTTAACCAAACACGTCTTTTCCACTTTCTTTTCAATTTTTTTTTTTTTTTTTAAAAAGAAAGGATTATTATAAAAGTTCCCATTACAAATGCATATAAACTAATTCAAAATAATAGGCCCATGCTTTTTTCTTGATCTAATGGACATTTTATTGTACCCAAATAAGTTTTGCTTCTTCTCAAAGTGGGCTTGGGCTTCCCGAAATTTTATCAATAATTGTGCTAAATAAACCAACTGTGTTGTAACTTGTAAGTACACAGCTGACAGCCCATCTCAATTTTAAATGAAATTAATTTCCTAAAAATACTACTTCCTCGGTTTCAAAATATATGTCATTTTAGTAAATTGCACACTTTTTTAATATACTAATTTTTTTTAATATAAACAAATTTTCTCTCTCCTACTCCATCTCTTATTTTCTCTTCCCTCTCAAAGTTTGGTGGGAAAATTTTTGGTTTTCCCACCTATGTAAAAGTGTTAAAGTATATTACTCTTCCATCTCTGCTTTTTCACTACTCACCATAATTGAACAATGTCATAGTAGAAGATATGTGCTTGAAGAAATCAATTTGAATGTTCTTCCAACATTAGAGAGAAATGTGAAGAGTTAAATGGCGTTTGAAAGAGAAAGAGAGAAAGGAGATGAGGGGCCAGAAAAAGAGAAAGAGTAGAGGAGGGGTTAGAGAGAGAGAGGGGAGACGAGGGCTACAGAAAGAGAGAGACAGAGGAGACGAGGGCCATAGAAAGAGAGAGACAAAGGAGACCAACGACCAAAGAAAAATCAAAAGAGAGAAGACAAGGGCCATAAAACGAGAAAGAGAGAAAGGGTTGCTCAACTTTTTGGTCAAACGAAACAATATTTATTTGGAAACGGAGGAAGTATAAGAAAATGCTACGTATATAAATTAATGCGGTAACAATAAATATTTTGGTTAAAAGTATATTTACATCAACTTCTAGTATAATTAGAAGACAACTTCTTCTTGCAAACTTTATTTGTTTGACTGATTATCGATATGTTTTCTAGTGAAGTTTTCATTATCGATTGAACTATTGTTATATTTTATTATCCGTTATTGATCAAATTCAAACTTCTATGTCGAAGAAATCTACACCATTATTCCCAATAATGTTATTGAATGCACCAATTCGATGGTTGTCAATAATAGAGATTACCGAAATATTATGATTAAAACATCAATTCTTTATGCTTTTTTAAATTTAAAGTTCTTTTATTTGATTAAATCATCATTATTGTAAGATTATTTTTAGGTTTTTATTATTTTATATATTTTTTCCTTATATTTTTCAAAAATCATACTAAGAAATTATTAATCAAAACTTTAAGATGCAATACAAAAAAAAAAAAAAAAATCATTGAATACAGTATAAATTTATGATACTAAATTGTTACGTTTAGATTCTCAAAATAAATTCCAACCACCCACATTTTCTAATTTTTATTAAAAAATAAAAAAAGAGGATGATCACGAAGATAATGAGAAGGTGGAGTCATGTTGATTTTTACTCAATTATATATTTTTCATAGACTATGCATGTTGAGATGGGAAGATGGCGTGGTTTTGTTATTTGTAAACTGAGTTGGCTCAAGAATCGAACCTTTCAAAGTTTAACATCCTATTTGGTACGCTTGTCAAATCTCTATTTTATTATATTATCCTATTGTAAAGAGTAAAAAACATATTTGTTTTAATATTCATGGAATTCAATTCAAAATTCAATCCAATTATATTTAATTAAAAACATACAATCAACTTTCACAATAAAAGTTTATAATAAACAAAAACACCTACAACCATCCAAGCCATCGTCGGTTGCCAATTGTTACCATCGTCGGCCGCCAATCGCTACCATCGTTGATGTCGAAACGACATACGATCGGTCAAATCTGGCTTATTGTGTGCTGATCTGGTCGAAAATGGCCAGATATACGGTTAGAGATTTGACCATTGACGACCATATTTTGGCCTTTAATGAAAGCCAAATTCTGGCCGGGAAAAGGCCAGATCGACGCACTACTGGTCAAATTTAATCAGTTGTGCACCATTTCGACGACTGTCGACCACCATTCGGCGGTGGTGGCCAACTGTCGGCAGTCGGTTGGATGGGCAGGGGTGTTTTTGTTAATCCATAAATTTTTATTCTAGGAGTGTTCAGCTAAATTAACAAGTGGTTAAAAAATAATCTAAATATTTTCAAAAAATGTTTTCTAAAAATATATCAAACACATTATCAGAATCTTATCCTATTTGATCTAATCATATCCTATCTATTGAGAACAACTTTTTAGAATATTATATTTCAAATAATATACTAAGCAGGCCCTTAAGATTTTTTTAAAATCAAATAATTCTATAGCACATTAATAAGTTGTGATATTTATATTGATCCTATAAATTAATTATCATAACATATAACATATATAGTTAATCGTAAGATGGGATCAACAATGAATTAAAGTGGTTTGTTATATGTACCCTTACAAAAAAAATTATACATTAACTAATATTTATATTTTAATTAATTATTATATATCATTACCCTCACTCACAAAATTAGGTTGGTCCGTCCTTGAATCACTTCTATTTTCACGATATTATGTTTACCATGTTTAAGATTTAAATAAAATCGATCACTTTAAAACTATATTTACTGTTAGTGTATGAGTTTGTGTACTTAGGGGTATTTGGTCTTTGTACGTATATAAATAGTGTTACATTTATTTTGTAATATAAAGTAATGGAAAAGATATAAAGTAATGGAAAAGAAGGGAGATTTGCATTTTCTAAAGCCACAGTCACCTTGTACCTCAATCTTGTTGCTATTATCAAAAGACAACAATTTATTACGAGCCTCATTTGCTATATGGTTTGTCAACAACTAAGTTTTATTACAATTGAAACATCAATTTTTATATTTAAAATTTGAAGCTTTAGCACATTTTTATTTGATTAAATCATCATTATTTTACAGGTTTTTATTATTTTACAGAGTTTTTATATTATATTTTCCAAAAATCATAATTTGTGGTTCCAAATTTAGTTTCTCAAAAGAAATTCCAACCCACATTAACCATATATAATTGTCTAAAATCAAAATTTGGGTCACATCCTGATCAACATATTTAATTGGAAATTATAAAATTTTCCTCCAACTATTACTCAATAATAAGTTTTCTCTCATTGTTACTATTTTATTACAATTTTTTTCGTTTAACTAACTTATTTTATACTGGATCAACTAAATTAAACATGAAATTTTTTTATAAAATACAACGGTGAGTATGATTTTGTAATTTTCATCCATTAAAGTAAACATTAAAACTTAAATAGAATGCATGGCCACCATGATGTAGCATGCTAGCAGCAGTTTTCCACGGTGGCTGAGCTCGACCTTCGTCGACGAACATGGCCGGCTGCAGAAAGTGCGTGATTGGAATTATATGATAAACTTTGCGGGGGGTGATATGATGATTGTCGATGACACAAGCGTCGAACGATTGAATCGTGCCAATAGACGATGGTTCAGGTCCGATTAGCTTGAATCGTGGCCAACCACTGTAGCTCAGGCCTTGATTTGCCAAAATTGCAGCCAAGCTACGGAAGACTAGGCTGCGATTGGCCTAATACCAATGGCCTAAGCCTTGAACGGCCAAATCGCGGCCAATTTATGAAGGGTGGGACAATGTCATTGGCCTAATTATTATTATTATCAATAGTTTAATAAATAAATTAGAGGTGGGTATTTGGGATTGGGTCTAAAAACCCAGTCTTAAAACCCGGACCTAAGAGGTCTGGTCCCGTTATAAGGGTCTGGTCCCTCCATTGGGCCCCCCTCCAGTCCTAGGCTCGGGTCCAAAGTTTTTTGCACTTTTTCCTTTTGGTCTTTTGTATAATTATGTAAATCCCCATATAAATTTTGAAATAAATATAAATTGTAGTGTTTAAATTTTTTTTTACAAAATTTAAAAAAAAATATATATATATATATATATTTTTTTATCTGTCGAACAGCTTGTATGCACACGCACACCTTCATGCATGATCAAGTGATCAATAAAGCATTTATCTCTTTGTTCTGTTTTTTCTTTGGGTGTTATTAAAATTCAATTCAATTTATTTAATGGGTTTGATTTTTTAAAATTAATTGTTGGTGAAGATTAGTATTGTTACGAAATCTCAAACAATTAATGTAATCCAATTGACTTTGATAAAATCAAAATTGATGCCTGCGTGATTATAAATAATCAACAAGAAATAATTAAGAATAATAATAAAAGAAGAATTTTATTAATGTATTTATGATTACAGTGAAATAATTTTTATGTATCTTCTCCCACAGAGACAGGTTATGATAAGGTTTATATAACACTTATTTATATGATAGAGTTGAGGTAAGATTCAAATTAATAGAATTAGAAAGTTGTATGATCTTCGGTTGCCTTATAAGAGATTTAAATCAATCTGAATATCTTCCTTCCAAAACGAGCAAATCTAAGTATCTTTTTTTTTACTAATAGGGAATTATCGTCCCAGAATTTCTTGTATAATAATATGATTAGTGTTTGACATTGACTATATAAGAGATATTTTATCATGTAATGATTATCTCTGTCGTTTTTGGTTTTCTAGAGTTAATTACTTATAGGTCTTTATATCATACTTTCTTATACACGGTAGGACTCAGAATGAAAATGTTATCATGGTGACAACACTACACTTGTACATTTATACCCATTTATGAAATCTGATAGGTTTCATGGGTATTCATTATTCAATAAGTGATTCAGAGGTGGTTTAGTTGGGCAAATTCAATTCAACAATTGTATAACTGTTTTCGGTGTGCTTTTATAATGAACTCATGCCCCGAATTTTGGTCTATAAATCATAGGGTTCTGTTCCAGTTTCCTCATTAAACTAGTCGGTTTGGTTTTCCAAACGTTACTTGCAGATTTTATGTATTATATTGTGTATATTAAGTCACAAGTAATTATATCTTCATCTTAGTGACATCAGAAGGCTTGTACTTGAATACCTAATGTTCTTTAATGATGGATATTCTACGAATGGTGGAACCAACATGAAAGTCAATTCTCTATTATAGTCCAAATAGCACGTGATATTTTATCTGTGCTGATTTCTACAATTGCATCCGAGTTAACATTTCAATGAGTGGTTGGATTGTTGAAGACAAAAGATATTTTTTAACCGATGAGATGATTGAAGTGATAACGTGTTTACGGGATTGGATTCATGCAGAAAGAGGACTATAACAATATCCTAAAGATCCCAAACTACTCAAACTCTTCAGGAATACAGATTTGAATGATGTAAATATTGTTGACGATGAAGATGAAGATGAATAATTTAATAAAAAAATTATTTAATTGTTTATTTGTGAAGCGTGAATGTGTGAAATGTGAATATTACATTTATGTTAAAAATTAAAATTAACTATTAATTAATTTATTATTTTTTAAAATTAATTAAATTTTTAGAAACTACTAATCTACCCCTGGAAAATACTAAAAACCCCTTATAAAATTTCATTTCGCCCTAAAATATAAAAAAAAGATCAAGGGGGAAAAGAAAATTTTCAGGTCCATAAGACCGATCCTAGGCCTATAGGACCAGTCCTAAGGATCGATCTGGATCTTAATATTACTCATGGGCCTGCGTTTGGGTCCTAATATTACTTATGAGCCTGGGACCATGAGTGACTGGTCTCATTTGGGATCAGTCCCAAATGAGCTGAGGCTCGGGTCTGCTTGGGACTGGTCTTTGACTAGTTCTAAAATAAATTAATGAGGTGACGTAGCCAGTTTCTGTTTTTTTGTCACCGCTGACTCACAACATAATCCAAATCACGAGATTGCCACCTACATTTTTAACCTAATAGGCTAATATTCTCAATCTTGATACCATCACCGTCACAACTCAATCAAAGCCATCACCAGCCAATCAAATTACACAGTTTCAATGAATCATAGACTTCGCCCATTTGCTTCTCAATATCTGATTAGTTACTGTGAGGTAAGTATGTCACAAGCGGGTAACATTAGTAATGCTCCTTGGATTATCTTCTAAGATTAAGGGATTTAATATTATGATATGAAATTTGATTTTAAGAAGATTATAGGATCTAGATTATTGAAATGACAAATCAGTCCCTGACATGTAAAGCACTAAGTTTTGTGAATTTTGGAAAATGTCATATAACTATATCAATGTTAACTTTCATAGAAGAAAATTTTATATTAAATTTATATATTTTTGATGAATATGATGATATTTACTTTTATATTTGTATGTGTCAATCATTAGTAAATGTGACGGCATTAACTTTTTATTTGTACATCAGAAATAACCGTGAATAAATTGAGGTGTAAACATTAGCTTTAATGAATTTTTGAATAAAATTATTAGTTTGGTAGATTTTACCTCGTGTTTTAATCTAATTGTTAACTCAAAAAGTAAATTTAATTTTTTTTGAAATTAGTTAAAACATATTTACCTAGAAATGAGGAAATTCAATGATTTTTTTTCTCTTCCAAATCAAAACTACTTACTAGAGGCAAGGACTAAAGGAGGGTAAAATCAGAAATATACATTTTGGATAAACCAAAATAGTGTACACGTGTGATTAAAATGTCTTCTTGAAAACTAAAACAATTTTATCTAAAACTTGATTACGTATGCAGTATAAATACTTCTATTTCCACGGCCATTTTTCTTCTATCATCAATCTCAATAAGGCTGTTTTAATCTGTAAGTCTCTTCGTTTTTTATGAAGAAGTGCTCTTTTAGCCTGGATTAGTAATTTTTTTGCCAAAGATTGATTTTTTATTTGTGTTTTTTTGGATAATTTTAGTGGTTGTTTTGTTTATTAGTGTAATTTTTTGTTTTGTTTGATTTGATGATTTGTTTTTTTATTTTTGTTTACAACCCATGATTCGTTTGCAAGGTTTGATGATGGGTATTTTTTTATATTTTTGATATGATAAGTTGAATTGCTGTTTTATGATTTATGTTTATCTTTGCAGTGCTAAGTTGCATGAAGTGAACTAATGATGGCGACCAAGAGTGTTCTGTTGCTGCTGCTTTGTTTGAATGTGGTGTTGTTTCTGGTGGTAAAGAATTAAACTTTTATCTTGAGTTCTACTATTTTACTCTTTGTTTGAGTTGGTGTATACGTGGTTAATATGTATTTTGTTTTTAGTTTTGACTTGGATTGTGTTGGGTTTGGTAGAATGCTGCCCCATCAACATGCCCAGCCGATAATCTTGGTAGCAAATGTGATGAATCAGATGATTGGAAAGGGGAATTCTTCCCTGGCATTCCAAAGATTAAGTATGAGGTAAACAGAATTATTGGTTCAGTTGTGTCATTATGGTTCTCAAGTGTCTGTGTTTGCAATTATTCATTTGTTCCATATTTTTTATAGGGTCCAACTACAAACAATCCACTTGCATTCAAGTGGTATAATCCGGAAGAAAAGATTCTTGGGAAGAAAATGAAGGTTGGTTTCTTGTCTTGACACTTTTCAACTTTGGTTACTAAATTGGGATTATGCTGAAAAATATTAATGGAATAGGATTGGATGAGATTCAGTGTTGCATTTTGGCACACATTCCGTGGAACAGGTGGTGATCCATTTGGGGCACCTACAAAATTTTGGCCGTGGGAAGATGGTACCAATTCATTGGCTATGGCCAAAAGAAGAAGTAAGATTGGCTGATATGCTTATAATGTTTACTTCATGTTTATACTGCATTATTGTTTATAATTTAAAATGTACTTGTTATGTTATATCTTTCGGTACAGTGAGAGCAAACTTTGAGTTCATAGAGAAACTTGGAGTTGATTTGTGGTGTTTCCACGACAGGGATATAGCTCCTGAAGGAAAAACCCTTGAGGTTGGTAATTTATTTTCTTTTAAGAGTATTTTGTTCATTGTCTCAGTTACTTTTATTCTTTGTTGTTTTGTATTTTCCTGATTGTAGCTAAACTCTTGTCTATTGTATATCATGTTTATGGGGTGTTAAATATGTAACAGGAAAGTAATAAAAACTTGGATGAAGTGGTGGCCCTTGCGAAAGAGCTTCAGGTAAGTTCATGAAGTCATGTTAGTAAGTTTACTTAAGTCTTGTTATTACTTTATCATATGCTCGAGTAGAGTAGAGATGCAACTTTTGCTCTCCATCTGCTGTCTTAGGTTGTGGGCCTCAGTGTTTCGGAAAGGAACAAAAGAAAGGGAAAAAAAGAAATTAAAAGCTCAAGTCAAATACAAATATCCAATTTCTTCTCTTTAGCTATTTGACATAGTGGTTTTGGGGCCTCATACTATTAAATTATTCTTTTAGTTTTTGTACGTAAGTTTTATTTACATGGACTTAAAAGCCATCCACCTTCACATCCTTGTCCCCTGAACTAATGAAGCTAGAACACAGTGGTCGTGGAAGGAATATTTTCAGGTCTGTGACCAGTTTTCTTGGTTATTCTTTGGTTGCCACGTTGTGTGAGTTAAACATAATTTTTATCAACTTGTCCACTAGAATATCTTGATGTTGTAAAGAAAACTCCCATTCGATGGCAAGGCAATAACAAAAACCTCTGGAACTCTTTCTAGGATACAGGAGATGGAACCTATGATTTGATCTTGTTGTTGTGTTGGATCTAGATTTGTGTGACATCTCTTCTGCAATTGTTTTGTTCTTGGAGACCAAAATCAGAAACCAGTATATACTTGTGTGACATAACTACTAGCCTTATGAAGTCCTTTATCTCCTTTAAGGTTTAATTATTTGATTCTGCAGGGGACCAAGATTCATCCATTGTGGGGTACAGCTCAGTTATTTGTGCATCCTCGCTTTATGCATGGTGCTGCTACTAGGTACTGTGTATATAGAGGATCCCTAACTATTTGCACTGTTTGTTTTGTTTTCACTGAATGTGTCAGCCTATTTCTTAAATGTTCGGGAACTTGTTTTACAGCTCTGAATTAGGTGTCTATGCGTATTCTGCAGCTCAAGTCAAGAAGGCCATGGAGGTGGGTGGTTGTGGATACTAGGAAAAATTGGATATCTTTCTTATTTGTATATATGTTTTTCTATAGTTACTTAGCTCTCCAATTGACAAATTCCACAGGTCACACATTATTTAGGGGGAGAAAACTATGTGTTTTGGGGTGGTCGTGAGGGTTATCAAACTCTCTTGAACACAGATATGGGAAGAGAGCTTGATCATTTGGTATGTTTATCTAACATGTCCTTACTTTGTTATGCTTTGCATTTAAATTATTTTGCTTGGTATTTATGTTTTCTCAGTAAATTATATATTAGTAACAAGGTTTTACTGTCCTAGCGTTCTGTTTTGGTTTTAGATTTTATGATTTAACTGAGACTATTTGTTGTCTGCTTGCAGGCAAGATTTCTAGAAGCTGCTGCTACCTACAAGAAGAAGATTGGGTTCAATGGTATGTTTTTCTTCTCTCCATCTTAATAGATTTTCTGTATGACTGTAGGATGCAAAGGAGAATTCCAACAGTTATAGGGGCAGAATATTATGTTTCTTTTGTTTTATTGCTGCATGGAATATGAAGTAATTGTTGTGGTCTTTTTCATTTCCAAATTTTGCATTTTGCCCGAAAACTTAATGACAGTCATTTTTTCCTTCTTTGTTTTTCATTTGAATTTTTTGTTTCTTTTTATTTATTTTTCACCATGCCAAAATTCTAACAGGGATCTGCTTTTTCTTTTGACTTTCAGGGACTCTGTTGATTGAGCCCAAGCCTCAAGAACCTACAAAACACCAGTATGCTTTATTCTTTTATTTAATATATGGCTAACGAGGCAAATGATCCAGATATATTTTGACATATGGTGATAATTTGTCAGGTACGACTGGGATGCTGCAACAACAGCTAACTTCTTAAGGAAGTATGGTCTCATAGGTAATATCGCTGTTCACTTTTCTAATATTAGTTTATCACAATGCATGACCCTGTTTCAGAGGCAAGTTTAACTAAACATTCTTAAGTTTTATTTATGAAGTAAAATCGTATATTTTTATCAACCAAGTTGCAAAGTTCAAAGCTTGCTACTTATTAGTTGAGATGTTTATAGTTTTCACTCTAGCTTTGTATAGTATTTTAGTTTTAGTTTTTTGGCTAACTTAGAAAAATGTGAAATCTTAAATTTATCCTTATCATTGAGGTTGTGGTAAGGAGCAAGCTCTCATTTTTCAGATGGTGTACATGGATATTGATATATATGTTAGTATTGTTGCCTGTGTATGTTCTTTGCTCTGCAAATTAAAATTTATTTACTACATTTGTTGCATGATGGGTGTCTTTCCTATTTGGACATTGCTAATCCACTTGAGATTGTTTTTGGGATTAAAATGTATTTTCTTCTCACCAAAAAATGAACGCATATGACTCAAGCACCGAAATTGTCACCAACTTGATTTTACTCCATGAGCTATAGTCGGCCCAATTTAGGCTATAGCCCGTAGGACTAGGTTTCTTCAATCTCGGGGAAAATTTTAATGCATACTTTGTTTCAATCTTTACGTCCCTGATTTTTTGAATTTTTTCAAAATACTTAAGCACCATTAATATTTAGAAGACTTGTCCAATTATGTATGGTGTTTATATTGCATAACAGTGAACATCTAATATATTGTCGCGCTTTTCTTCTTGTAGATGAGTTTAAACTAAACATTGAATGTAACCATGCCACCCTGTCTGGTCACAGGTATGTAATAACTTTTGTTTCTCAAGCTCCTCTATGTTATGTTTGCTTGTTTGTTTTTCCTAAGTGCTTTCAATCAGAAGATTGAACTTGCATGAAGTTCCTCAGCTTACTGTAGATACTTGTGTACTTTGCAGCTGTCATCATGAGCTTGAAACTGCAAGACTCAATGGTCTACTTGGAAATATTGATGCAAACACTGGCGATCCTCAAGTTGGTACTGGAATATTAACAAGTTTTCGGCTTTTTTGAGTTCTTTACTTAATTTTGGATAAAAACTTTACATACTGAACTTGAGATAACCTGTGACTTTAGTTTTAAGAGCTGTTGATATCACCACAGGTTGGGATACAGATCAATTCTTGACTGATGTTGCAGAGTCAACTATGGTTATGCTCAGTGTAATCAGAAATGTATGTAATACATGCAACTTTTCAATTCAATGTGAAATTTCCGAGATACTAATTTTAGCCTGGATTTATTTGGTTAATTTCACTTTTGTTTATCACAGGGAGGGCTAGCCCCAGGAGGATTCAACTTTGATGCAAAATTGTGAGTCTCTTTTTTCCCTTATTGATCCTTCTCTTATGTGCTTGCCATGCATAAGATGTTCATGATGGATATCTATATTGCATCTTAATTGTGTTTTTTTCTCCCATTTCTTTTTCATGATGGATTTCTATGTTGTATTTTTTTCTTTTCTGCTCCAATTTCTTTACCTTTCTAATGCCCCTTTTGACATAATCAACTTTATGATATATTTTAGACGAAGAGAAAGCACAGACGTTGAGGACTTGTTCATCGCTCATATTACTGGAATGGATGCTCTAGCCCGTGGACTTCGAAATGCTGCCAAGCTCATTGAGGTGATACATTACTGTCATATTCACGAATATAAAAGCCTGTCTGATTTTCTAAAATGGAGTGCTTATTTTGTTATCAATGGCCTGTCAATGATACTGAATGGATTTTGTTGTCATTGGGAAGGATGGTTCTTTGGCCGAGCTTGTCCGCAAGCGATATCAGAGCTTTGACACTGAAGTTGGGGCTAAAATTGAGGTAACATGTTTCCCAGTATCTTACCTGTTTCGCTTTTGTTCCTATTACTTATTTGGCTAATATGAAGTGGTTCCATCTTATAATAGGCTGGTAAGGCTGATTTTGAATATCTTGAGAAGAAAGCCATGGAATGGGGAGAACCCAAGGTTCCTTCTGCTAAGCAGGTAATTAAATAGCCTCTAACCTCTATTGTTGCTTGTTTAAATAGTAGCAGAACATCGATTAACAGACAACCGGCTGTGAGTTAATGTCTAGCGACAAAATAGGAGTATAAAGAATTAAATAGAATGATTGAATGCAAATTTCATCTCTTTACTTGGTGCTAATAGGAATAAAAAAAACTAGCCTCCTTTTCATATATGATGGTACTAGTCTATCAAGAGAATTCTAAAATGGATAGTATTATTACAGAAATAAGAAAATTTTCGTTCAATTTCCTGATTTGCTATCAAACCGGCATCTTAGTCGTAGTTCTATACAATATCATTCCTCTATGTTTGCGTAGAATGGTATTTTCATTGACTTAATATCAAACGCCATTTAGATTGAATCTAAAGGAAATTTGTGTGCAATGTGGCAGGAACTTGCGGAGATGATTTTTCAATCTGCAATGTAAAGATAAAAGCAGCAATGAAATGTAGAGTTCACTAATAAGATAGAGAGACATTAGGCACATGAAGAAGTTATCTAAATAGTTGGTTCAGCCGACTCCATTTTCCCCGTTTCTGGTGAAATGGATCTTCTTATGTTTGTAGGTATGACAATGTTTTTTTTTGGGTCCAGTATAAATTATATCATAAAGTGTGGTTTCTGGGCATCTGTTAACTTATTTAGATTTTTTAATAGACTTTTTTTAACCATATAATATGGTTCTATATATATCTCTTATCTTTGCCTTTGTGATAATATTTAAATGTTATGTTCAAGTGCTTGTGTCCTGAGTGGATGCTTCTCTTCCTCTTCACCTTCACGCCTTGTAGCGCACAGTATTTCTATTCGCCTTACAACCCAGCGGTGTTTCTATTCTAATAGAGAGAGAGAGAGAGAGAGAGAGAAAGATGCTCTTATTCTTATAAAGAGAAAGGTACTTTTACATCTTCTTAACCTGAAATGGTTTGAGGAAAGGAAATATTCTTTTTGTTTTAGGGTTCTTAAGAGTACAAATCCAGTCTAAATTTCAGCAACAATCGGGATTTAATCGATAAACATTTCGCTTGTAAAATAGAGCAGGTCATAATTATAAACCTAAAAAAATTTTAAATAAACCATTTTCGTAGCTACTCACTAGATAAGCCGAAAGCCATGCTATAGAATCAATGCACTACTATAATTGAAAGAACCCAGTTCAGTGGCAGTTTTTTACTTCGTTTTTTATTTTAAAAAAATGACGAAAACATTCGATAATGTTGGATTATATGGTTGGTATTCCCTAAATTTATTACGAAAAAGACATGAAATTAAAGTGTGCAATGACGAGAATCTGCCTGCAATAAAGAGAAACCTATCCCTCTATAAAATTTTTGTCAGCCACTCATTACAAACATTCCCATTATCTTCAACTTCCCTTCGATAAAATTTCTTAACCCACAAAAGATCAGACAATATCACCGGCTTGAAGATGAGATCAATGAGAAACAAAACCCTAAGCTTGCTAATTCTACTTCTTCTTCAACCCATTGACACAACCAGTAGCCCGACTCCGCGGCCATGGCCGGACCAATTCCATGCACTTCTCTACATGAACTTGAGCAAAGGCCTTCTGCAAATAAGCGATCTCTGGTACGACTGGCCGCGGGGGACGAATGTGAACATATTTCAGAAGCAACTGGGGGTGCTTCTGTATGATGTAGAGTGGGACAATGGCACAACTTTTTACTTCACTTTAGGCGAGCCGGCGACGTGTGAAGTCATGCAGTTTGAAGTAGGGATTCCCCGGAGAAATTTTCTCGATGGAGCCAAGTATTTAGGGACTCAAACCACTGATGGATTCTTGTGTAATGTTTGGGAGAAAGTTGACTTCATTTGGTACTTCGAAGATGTTGTTTCCAGGAGGCCTGTTCGTTGGGATTTCTACGACGGTAAGTTCACAAATTTACGTTACGTTTTGTAATATCTTTTTTTTTTTTTAGAAAGATTGTAAAATATGTGATTAATTTTGCAGGTATATCTACACATGTTATTACATTTGAGGTTGGCGCAGTTTTAAATGAGTCATTCATTCAAGCACCTTCATATTGTTTCAGCGAGGCGACAGAGAAGAGAGTGTTTGATAGTTGAAACTTAAGCGACTATGATAAGAAAATTTATCAAGGAATTCTGGATTTGTGGTAGCTAATTACAGTGTAAATTTTTCTCTCTTTTTAATAAGATTAAAAAGTTCTATAAATTAATGTCCTACATTCATAATAGCAAGAAGATTGTGTTAATATTTATTTGTTAGTTGAAGGAATTCAAGAAAGCAATATCATTGTATAATCTATTATCTATTGAGCACTTTGTTTATTTATTTTGTGCTAGTAGAGTTGGCAAGGACCTTCCTCTTTAGCCTTGGCATGTTGAGATGTTGTCCTCTCTCCTGACCACAATCTCGGATTTTTTTAAGTGTGGCCGGGGACGAGTAACCGCTAAACCGTGGGAGGGGAATGCAAAACCTGTCCTTGCCTCATAATTTTTTAAAAATAAAATAATTTAATGTTTATATATTTTCATCGAAGACAAAACTGGGTTTTTATAGGGAAAAATACTAGTCTTACCCACTCTTTCTACTTATTTCTATTACTCACTTTTGTTAAAATGATATATAGTACTCATACTATATTTATGATACTCATACTATATTTTATATTTACAAAAGTGAATAAGAAAAATTAGTAATAGTGAGTAAGACTAGCATTAACCTTTTGTAGGTTTTCACCGTCACCCGTCACTGTCAGTCTTATTCCTGGTTCCATTTTCAGGTAGCCTACCTTATTGGATTTTTCTGTCGTCCCTGTTTCAGATTAATAAAAATTACTTTATATTTTAATTTCTTTTCTTATTGTACAATCTTCTTTAAATTTAATTGAAAAAAGAAAATATAAAAAACCTTATTATGTTGGGCCGAATGCCCATCTTTTCGTTCAGAAATAAACCCAAAACGGAAAACAGTTTAAATCCAACGGTGACATTGCCACGTGCCCAATGGCCCCGTCCTATTTGGGTCCTACTAATTCGATGAAATCAATGAAGCAAAACCAATAAAAGTACGAACCCAAATCCTGAACCGTAGACAGTCACAGCTCCCTTTCCCTTCGCTTCTATGATTCTTCCTTCACCTTTTCATCCCGATTCCATTCCAGTTTGTCTTCAACAACGAAGAAACACGGACTTTCAAAATTTCTTCTTAAGTCCCCCAACTTATCAAAATCATCTATTTAACCCCCGACCTTCACCAACTCCTGCAAGCAGACCCTCTCCTCTTTGACTCCAGGCACGTTACACACGCTACTTGAACAGAGAGTTTCATATTAACTGCATGATATTGAAACTAAATTCTTATTTGTTCTCTTTCGTAATCCACATTTGTGTTGTGTTCTTATACAGGGTTAGGGTTTTGCTTTGCAGATCTGATCCATAATTCAATTGTGAGAATCGAATTAATCTCTGATCTGTTATTGTTCATGCACTGAGGATACGAGATCGAGAGATGGGTATTTTGTTTACGCGGATGTTCTCTTCGCTTTTTGGGAATAAAGAGGCTAGGATTCTAGTTCTTGGCCTTGACAATGCTGGCAAAACTACGATTCTTTGTATGTTGTTTTGGGATTTTAAAGCTTGCCCAGTTGTTTTGTGATTCTGTGAAATGGGTCGTTGTTTTTGAACGACTTTAATGTTTTTGTTTTGGTTTGGTGGTGCAGATCGGCTTCAAATGGGTGAAGTTGTTTCAACTATTCCAAGTCAGTAGCTCTTTTCTTCACTTTTTTTAATAATGTTGATTTTTTTTTTTTTTAATTACTGTTAATATTCACTGATGTTGAAGTTTGGTGTTTCATAATGGATTGAGTAGTGGAAAGTTATGAATTTGATGTTGCAATTTATATATTTGCGTTTATAAGCAATTAAGTGGAGTATCTATAGTTTGATATAGTCTTTTGTAATTTACTGTCTTTCCTTTTTCTTTTTTTGATTTATGCAGCAATTGGGTTTAATGTGGAAACAGTGCAGTATAATAACATCAAATTCCAAGTCTGGGATCTGGGTATGTCATTCTGTTCCTTTGATATGTATATGCAACCGGCCATATGACTGATTTCTTTAACAGGACTTTTTGTTTCATAATATTAATAAATAAATATGACTTTCTTTTAAAAACCAAAAACATTGGGCGGTGATTTTCTTTTGTGTGCAGTTGCTCTTTTCTCTAAGCTATAATAATTGCTAGAATGTCAAGTTGTTGTTTGTGTCATGTTAGATTTTTGATTGAAAAGCTAAATGTCAGCTCAATTCCTTATTGTGTTTTTTTTCTTGATGTAGGTGGGCAGACAAGTATCAGGTAACATTTTGGTTTTGATGGGTTTTACTTTTTTATGCAATTTATATGGTTAGAGGACTGCTAAATTGTGTGATCTTGTGTTGTGCAAAGTAAATTCTGGTAACATGTTTGTGGACTGGTAGATTCTAGAGGCTTTTGTGAAATTCCGACAACTATAAAACATGTATCTGACAAGAGAATTTATTAAGTTTATTTGTAACTTGTCTCAAGGGTGCTTTTTTGTTAACTTCATGTGTTTCTTCTTTCTTTTGTATATATATAATTGCCTCCACCCTTAGGCTCTTTGTGACCCAGTATGACCACTATGACCACACATTCTTTTGATACGTAGAGCAAAATCACAGACGTCTGTATTTATAGTAGTCCTGAATTTTGTAGGTTTCTAGTTTTCTCCCAGTCTTTTTGGAAGACCCACTTCTGATTTGAGATTCAGATATTTTAACTGATGATTTTTTTCCCTGGTCAGTCATTTTGTAATTTAAGAAGTTAACAAAAAAAAGGATGATTTCATTCTACTTTCTTCATTTTCCCAAATGAACTTAGATAAAGAATTGAAGATGAGGAATTGAGTGAAGAGGCTCATACAGGAAAGGATTGACTTGAAATGAACTTTCTTCCTCTTTTTTCTGCATGACTTAATGACTATTTCTTGAGTTGATTGGTAAATAATTCATTTTCCCATCAATTGCACAAACTCATTCACCTGCTTATTTTGTCTTATGGCACAGGCCATATTGGAGATGCTACTTTCCAAACACGCAAGCAATAATTTATGTTATTGATTCAAGTGACACCGATAGGCTGGCGATAGCTAAAGATGAGTTTCATGCAATATTGGAGGTACATTTGTCTTTGGTTTATGTTGACTTATTCTTCTTTATAGGAAACAAAAAGATAACTAAAATAAGATATACAAAGAGTGAACAAGGAGCTCTCAGAAACCTCAGATATCCTTCTGAAGATCAAAAGAACTCTACACTCTGTGAATTACAGAGCTTTCTAATTTTGTCTATAGAAACTGTCTACCCATANTGTTAATATTCACTGATGTTGAAGTTTGGTGTTTCATAATGGATTGAGTAGTGGAAAGTTATGAATTTGATGTTGCAATTTATATATTTGCGTTTATAAGCAATTAAGTGGAGTATCTATAGTTTGATATAGTCTTTTGTAATTTACTGTCTTTCCTTTTTCTTTTTTTGATTTATGCAGCAATTGGGTTTAATGTGGAAACAGTGCAGTATAATAACATCAAATTCCAAGTCTGGGATCTGGGTATGTCATTCTGTTCCTTTGATATGTATATGCAACCGGCCATATGACTGATTTCTTTAACAGGACTTTTTGTTTCATAATATTAATAAATAAATATGACTTTCTTTTAAAAACCAAAAACATTGGGCGGTGATTTTCTTTTGTGTGCAGTTGCTCTTTTCTCTAAGCTATAATAATTGCTAGAATGTCAAGTTGTTGTTTGTGTCATGTTAGATTTTTGATTGAAAAGCTAAATGTCAGCTCAATTCCTTATTGTGTTTTTTTTCTTGATGTAGGTGGGCAGACAAGTATCAGGTAACATTTTGGTTTTGATGGGTTTTACTTTTTTATGCAATTTATATGGTTAGAGGACTGCTAAATTGTGTGATCTTGTGTTGTGCAAAGTAAATTCTGGTAACATGTTTGTGGACTGGTAGATTCTAGAGGCTTTTGTGAAATTCCGACAACTATAAAACATGTATCTGACAAGAGAATTTATTAAGTTTATTTGTAACTTGTCTCAAGGGTGCTTTTTTGTTAACTTCATGTGTTTCTTCTTTCTTTTGTATATATATAATTGCCTCCACCCTTAGGCTCTTTGTGACCCAGTATGACCACTATGACCACACATTCTTTTGATACGTAGAGCAAAATCACAGACGTCTGTATTTATAGTAGTCCTGAATTTTGTAGGTTTCTAGTTTTCTCCCAGTCTTTTTGGAAGACCCACTTCTGATTTGAGATTCAGATATTTTAACTGATGATTTTTTTCCCTGGTCAGTCATTTTGTAATTTAAGAAGTTAACAAAAAAAAGGATGATTTCATTCTACTTTCTTCATTTTCCCAAATGAACTTAGATAAAGAATTGAAGATGAGGAATTGAGTGAAGAGGCTCATACAGGAAAGGATTGACTTGAAATGAACTTTCTTCCTCTTTTTTCTGCATGACTTAATGACTATTTCTTGAGTTGATTGGTAAATAATTCATTTTCCCATCAATTGCACAAACTCATTCACCTGCTTATTTTGTCTTATGGCACAGGCCATATTGGAGATGCTACTTTCCAAACACACAAGCAATAATTTATGTTATTGATTCAAGTGACACCGATAGGCTGGCGATAGCTAAAGATGAGTTTCATGCAATATTGGAGGTACATTTGTCTTTGGTTTATGTTGACTTATTCTTCTTTATAGGAAACAAAAAGATAACTAAAATAAGATATACAAAGAGTGAACAAGGAGCTCTCAGAAACCTCAGATATCCTTCTGAAGATCAAAAGAACTCTACACTCTGTGAATTACAGAGCTTTCTAATTTTGTCTATAGAAACTGTCTACCCATATCAAACAAGAGACTACCAAAATATACGACGTTCTTTTGTTTTTACATGTTAATGGTGGGATTGAGGTAATTATTCATAAAATCCTATCAGATATTCAAGAGAGGAGAGTTCAAAAGTAGTTATCTTCTTTTTTTTTTTTTTTTTTGTGTCTCCCTTCTGTATGCCAATTTTATGGTTCTTTAGATTTTAAGGCATTTGGTTGGATTCAACAGATGATTGTCAATTACTCTCAAAATTTCAAAGTTCAAAATTCAATTTACAATAGCCTGACCTTTAACGGTACTTAAGCTGGCCTTCTGTGCGGTATCAACCTAGGCTTATTTGTTGTATGCATCATAAATTGTTGAAATATGATATACAAGCAAAGTTTGTATGATTATTGGTACTGTTATTGTGAATGGATCCTTTGGAGATTTTAAAGATGCTTTGTATATGAATGTTTAATAGCTATTGAGATGTATCACATGTTTTGGCATGCCTTGTTTATTTGTGTCCTCATTCTGTTTTTTCTTGTACCCTAATTGAAAATCGATGAAATAATTAGTCTTTACTGTTAGCCTTGTTGACTGCTTAAATGCCTTAATGATGCATACTATTTGAGTTTTCATCCAGTATTTTATAGTCCCTATTTTAAGTCTCTGACTCTTTTGGCAGGAAGAGGAGTTAAGAGGTGCAGTTGTTCTCATTTTTGCAAACAAGCAGGTTTCTATTAACACCCATTTATTTTATTTTATAAGATTTCTAGACAGCTTGGCATCTAGTTTTTGTTTTTTGAACATAAATGAGAATCATGACCATTTTATTACCACCTTTGTTGTGTTCTGAGAAAAAGAAAAAAGGTTAAAATATTATGGTTATGGAGCTGAGATTGTTTATTTATGGTTTCACATCTCCATATTGCTTTTATATATAAATTTTCGGCAGTCTTCTCCTTCTTCTTGTTTTATATTTTTTTCTCATCCAAATAGGATCTTCCTGGGGCACTTGATGATGCTGCAGTGACTGAGGCACTAGAGTTGCACAAGATTAAAAACCGTCAATGGGCTATATTCAAAACTTCTGCTACAAAAGGGGAAGGTCTTTTTGAGGGTTTGGACTGGTAAGCTTAGTAACACCTAACTTATATATAAGTTTTTTGGGGTTGAAGTTACCAGGTTTTGTTGCTTTCAACACTCCATAGAACAAACAACTATTTCATGCATCATACTGGATCTAACTCCTTTTCTTTGTACTAGTTGAGGTCAATCCAACTTTGACCTATTCTATCTAGTATCTACGAACAACTTTCCATAAACAATTTGGCTCAATGTTACACAACAGGATACATATTGGTGATAGTATTGATGAATTCACTTTTAAGAATTTATCGGCTTCAATAATTCCTTGAAAGACCTTTAATGTTAAATTAATATAATCTGGTCTCAAAAGGTTTGAAATCTCGATTACGTCTTGGATCTCCTTTATATTTACCACTTCTATGTAGCAATAGATGTGAAATTGGCGCTTCTTGCAAGAGTGTGGGAACTTTGCTATCATGCTTTAATCAATTATCTAATGACATGGATATTTCTTCTCTAATGTTGGAATAAAAACTCATAATATTCGAGAAGCTCCCGAACCAATTTCGGAGGCATTAATTCTTCAGCTATTAAACCTAAAATTTGAACAATACACTACTGTAGGTCTCATTGTCTGCATAATTGCAACTTTTGTTTGGTAGTTTAATGTAATCAACCCTTGGCCGTATTTTAGGATTACATTTCCTGTCATTTTATTGTGTCGAGTAACAAATGGAATTTTTTTTATATAATTGCAGGTTGAGTAACACACTCAAATCTGTAGGTGGCTAACTCATGGCAGAAGGGCACAGAGGCTTTTGCTGCTTCTATGTGATCAAGTTACATCTCAAAAACAAAAGGAACAAGAATGGTGTTTCTATGTTTGAATCGTGATAGAAATTTTATTTGAGTGCAACTTTCTCATTTCACCTCTACTGATGTATCTTTCTTTTCAGTACACCATTGATATACATGTACCATTTTTGTCAAAAGACATGACTTGTTTGGCACTTTTCTTCTGATTATTCACCATTATTTTTCTCTTCTCTGAGTTCATTTAGTTATCCCTCAATATTTTTTTATCAACCCGTTGGCTTACTTATTTTACTGCATTATAGTAGCTTTCTCATATCTTCTTCCGTACTTGTGCCTTCCTCTATCTATCAACTTAGGGAAATTAATCGTGTAATCCCCAAATAGCGTGTTTATTAGTTAAATATAACTGTGAAATGGGTGGAAAAGATACTTTAAGTATACGGGTTGACAGTTTTGTACGTGGATAATTTTGGACTGGAAGTTTAGGCAAAATGGCTAGTGGTATTTTTTTGGTCTGGAAAGGCCTCGTTTTATCATAAAGATATCCTTTTCTATAACGTCTTGTAACCAAGGTTTTAAATCCTGGCCGGGGTGAAACCCAGCAAAGTGGCTGGGTCTCAGGTTGACTTGTTGAACCAATTTGACTTGCTATGTAAAAAGGTTTGAAACCTAGCAAAAACACTTAAAAATTATACATAAGTTCTATAGGTTTGAAATCCTTAAAAGACATATCAAATTACATCGTTGGCGTCGACAACTCAAGCCAAATAGGGTATGTTTTTGGCATCGACAACACACCCCATTATCACGAAAACTATCCCCTTAGCCTTCTAACCAAAACTTATCTACCCCATTCCTGTTGACCTCGTCAATCATCGGCAATAGCGGATTGTTGCTGTTGATTTATTTTTGCGATTTCTTGTCGTTTTACTAACCGTAAATCACCTCTGTCGCCTCCTTTTGACTTAGCAACCCTGGTTTTAAAACTCTGCTCATAACCTAAAATGCTTAACGTGAAATATCAAATTTGTAATTTCAGAAATGGATTCGATTGAGAAGCTTGATGGGCACGTCTCCAGCCCAAAGAAAGTTTTCACCATCGCTGGTGGTTTCTCATGTTATCCTCAAACAGAGCCTTTAACTGGATACTGGACCAGTAGTGTGACCGGGCCAGTACCCTAAAAATTGCCTTCTTTCACAAATTAGCACTCTCTCTTCCTTTCTTTTCATAATGAAAGAGCACACAATTTATAAGGGGTTTACTTTGGCAGATCCCAGTGATATATAATTAATTGATTATTTATTTATTTTTTAAAAGAAAATTGTGAGCCTTTGGATGTTAGCCAACCCAGTAACGTTAGCGGGTGGCATGCAAGTAAAAAAATGGTAACAAAAGTTCTCCTTATTAAAGAAAATGGGAATTACAAGCTTGTAAGTAAATATCTGCATAACAATTGAGAGCTACGTAATATCATTCTTCTATCAGAATTTATTATAATTTTAGACCATCAATTTTGTCTCCAAATCTCTAACATAATACCTTTAACCACTAAAAGAAAATTATAAATTTGTTCTAGGGGGTTAAACATGCAGAAAATAATTTATGTGTTTCTTCTAGTTGGCTACCCAACTGCTAAATCAAGCTTTGAAATTACGGTCGAGATTCAAAATGATTGTGTCGACGGCCATTATAATTTCATTTGATTGCTGATTATATATATATATATATAAATAATCAGCAAGCAAATGAAATTATATGGGTACAGTAGATCCACGTCAGCCTGATTCAGTAGACAGCGCATCATTTTGCTTCCAATTATATGGGTGCAATAGATTCACGTAAACCTAATTCATGAGAGCGCGTATGCATGTTATGAAGGTCAAATATTCACATATTATTATTATTTGGTTAGATTTATGTATCTTTGACTGATTTTGTTCTGAAATTATAAAACTAGTCACTTACATCTCTAAATATCTACAAATAGTTTAAATTTCATCAAATTAATCTATATATACAAATAAGAGTTCATTCAAGAATACCAATTTATTATTATTATTATTTTCTAACATATCGTGACAGTAATTTTTAGCTTAATATGAATATATTTTGAGTAGCTAAAATTCAATACAATCTATACAATAAATACGTATTTGAAATGACATAAACTAGATTCAATCTCAATCGATAATTCAATAGCAATTATGCCAAATTTTAAAGGTTAATGATTTTATCCTATTTTGATGGTAAAAGAGAAGGAGATATTGATTAATCAAGAACAATCTCAAGAAACAACATGGCCCTACATCTAGTTCAATAAATCAATTTCGGTCTCAAGGTTGGGATCTATTGAAGATAATAATTGAATTGTTGGAACCTTTTTTGTTAACTTCAATTATTGATTAACGAATCTGCCTTTTAATTTGAATAAAAAATTTACATGTTTCATTTTCCAATGCCACGACAAATGAAGAATTTTGCTCCATCGATGCCGTACAAGTCCAATTTTATTCATTTTTATATATAAAGACAAATTTAATTTAATTTCTTTCTGGTTTAATCTATAATAACTTAAAATTTTAATTTAATTTTCCAATATTATTTACTGGTCGTTAATAATTAGCAGTCAACAGGAGAATCCAAGTTAATGGAAGAGAATAAATATAGAAATAAATAATCCTAACTTTACATGGGTATTAATGTGAAAACGTTGCCTACAAGTCCAATTTTATTAAGCCCCATCCTTCAAGTCTAGCATATGGGCGGCAAAAACGAATGCACTCGTGATACTTGCAGTGAAAAATATTAAATGGCCAACTTATGCTATGTTACAATCATAGATATGTCTAAGTTCATAATTTACTTATAAGAAAATGAAACCTTTGAATATATAGAGAAATAACATTGCTTTCATGTGTCATGTCTAATCCGAAATTATAGAATCGTGTAATCATACACAGATACACTTCAATTTCAAAACGTCTAGTATCACATCCAATACTTATTTATTTATACTATTTTTTTAATCCATATGATAAACACATAATATTACTGTTTATTCAAGAAAATATATATAAGTTGTATGATGGATAGTCATTTTAGATTTAGAGAGAATCCTGAAGAAAAAAACTTCTAAAATACAGAAAATAACGTTACTTTCAAATCGTAGAAGATCTGATTTGGAGAGACCATCTTATTTATTGACATTGTTAACATTAAACCAATAACATAGTGTATCAAATGCGTTTATCAGATACTCTTACGTCATATATTCCTATTCAATTTATGTTGTTAAACAGTGAAAATATTAATTGAAATGGAAAGAAAATACTTATTGGTTTGAAACTTTGATATACTGTAGAGTTTATTTAGAAGTTTTCATCTGTTACATTTATTTAAGGAAAATGACTTGTACTAAGTTGATTATTGAAGACACCTGAAAAACATGGGAGATAGAATATGACTCCAAATTTGACTTTGGAATCCGAAAATTTAAAGAAATAGGACAAAATGTTTCACATGTTTTCAGGTCAACTGACTACTTTGTAAACACAATGTTACAAACATTGTGCAGACAAACAAAAATTGATTACTTTGTAATCACATATAGCATGTATCTTGAGAATAGTATTCTCACAATGAAAGCTATGTGTTAATAAAGGGTAATATTATATATATTTATAATCCAATCTCATAAACTTTTTTCACAACTTCGACTTAACATCTCGCAATTAATCAGTTCGTAATAGATTCTACATGTCTAACAATGAATCTCATCTGCATAATTACGAACTACTATATTGGGGTTGTAAGACTGGATTGTAAAATAGCAAAATAATTTGTTAATGTTGGTACTTAATTTGTCATTAGGTTGTCTAGAGTTGTATAAAAGATCTTGGGATTTCGGTTTAAAATTTTAAGTTTGAAAAAATTAAAACCTATATAGCCTTAAGAAATCACGCTGGCTATATCTCTAATTTCAAACCCTAAGTAGGTTTTTGACGAATGGCTCAAATTGAGCCACTTATTATTTCTTTGTCGATTTTGATACGAAGATAAAAGAGAGCCTCGTATTCGATTGAGATATACATTGAATTAAACCATATATTTAATTTCAAACTGTTCTTGCCTGAAGGATTCTTGACATGTAAAACAGAACATGAAGAATCTATTACTTGATAAGAAAGCCTACAAATTAAACTTCGGTGGTGAAACTTTTAAATTAAAATGGCATCATTGATATTAATCAAAGAAGCTATAAAGAAGACAAGGATATATATATATATATATAAAGAAAATTAAATTTCATGCAAGTCAGTAGAGCAACCTGATTCATGCTATGTGCTAAATTTCCCTTTTCTCTAAGACTCAATTATATGAAGTGTGATATATACAATCAACAATCCTAACTTCTTCATCTTAATTTGTCTTTTCGTTTTGGTAATGCAAGTATAAGAGTGTCAAGAGATTGGAATTCCATGAGAAGCATATTCAAACTTGAAACTCTTTCTATTGATTTCATATATAATAACTATCTGTTGATAAGAGTAGAAGATCTGTTAAAAGGTTGTGTTACTTCATATTAGTTGGTAAAAGTGTGTCATTAGTTTGTAAAATGTAAAAGACTTGAATGAGTTAAAATGCAAGAATGTAAAGTAATTACTAAAACACTGTGTTTTAGTTATTGGCTAAATAATAAATAGTCGCTTTTGTTTCACAATAGTTTGTTAATGAAATAACAGTATTCTTCCCCAATTACTTGTTCTTGATTTTTCTTTTAGTTCTAGCAAATTCCATCATGGTATCAGAGCCCTAGACTCACGTCTATGGAAAATCTAAACTCTGGTTCAATCAATTTCACCTCAAGATCAACAGATATGAACACTGGATTCATGAATTTCACAACTTCAAGCATTCCACCCACACTTCCTTCTATTTCATTAAAGCTACTAGAAAAGAATTACACGTTTTGGAGATCGCAAGTCTTAGCAGTATTGACCTCACATGGACTCGATAGCTTTGTGACTGGGGAAAAGACTTGTCCTTCAATGTTCTTGATAAAAAAAGATGATGATACTGGTCAATCAGTAAAGAAGCCGAACCCTAACTATTTCTCTTGGAAGAAGATAGATCAACTTTTGGTGAGGTGGCTACTCTCTACTATCTCAGAGACTATGTTTAGACATGTTGCTAAGTGCAGTACAACTTATTTGGTTGTTGTTGTTATCCCTACATAAGACCGTACCAAAAACACAAACTCTCCTACTACACTGAAAAGTGTGTTTTTATAGGGTACAACCCTGCTCATAAAAGGTATAAGTGTCTCTCTTCTTCACGGAAAATATACATTGTCAAGCAAGCAAAATTCAATGAAACTATTTTTCCTTTTAAAGATGGTTTTAATTGTTGCTTGTTTAAAGATGGTGATTCTACAAGTTCACAATCAACCTCCAACAAAGAAGTTTGGTTTAATCGGAACTTTGCTTATTGTTTTGATTCTATCTTTGCTATGACTGAAGTTTTAGCTCTTGTTACAGTTTCTCTATCTGTTGTTGATAATTTACTAGGAAAGTTATCAAGCTCTATTGTGGTTGCTTCATCAGAGGAAACTTTACCAACAACCCCTTTTGTAAGTTATTTGTCAACTTATAAATCTAGACTGGTAACTCTTAATCTTGCTATGAACACATCACCTTGTCTTAGCACAATCATTTTGTTTAATTTCCAGTATGACCACCTCGTGTTAAAGTGACCACCATCTCTTATGTTTTTTATCTGCTATATCGGGTGATTATTTATGAGTTAGAGTGATCACAATGTATCTGACAGATTTATTTGGATAACACATGTTATGCTTCTAGAATGCATGAACTGTTTTATTCTCTTATGAGATATTTGTGTGGTCCATAACACTTGTCAAATATTCAATGTGCTAGAAAGTTTTATTCTCTTTGATAGGTGGCATTTTGATATTGGAATAAACTTTTATAAAGGTGAATTCAATAAAGTTATTCCTTGCCACCTATCCTTGCATTGGCCGGCTGTTTACCTATATAAACTCTCCTCTAATGCATTTTTTCTTAAGCCTGATATCTCTTTGAAAAGTACACTGAAAATTCTCTTAATTATTCTTTTGTTTTTTTAGGTTTCTATGCTTAGGTAAAGCTTTAAAAAACCTTCCTTCAAAGTACCTAGAATGCGTCCTTGCTCTCTACATGTTGTTTGTAGCTGATGTGTGAAGCGTGTTGAGCTTCTTCCACCAAAGTGCGTCTTCATTTCTGTACCTTGAGAGAAGCTCAAGACTGATTGAGTTGGTTGGGTGTTATTGTAAGCTCACTATGGTTGTACGTTGTTTAACAAAAGGGTAGAGATTGAAGCATTGCAAAAACAGGGGTGTTTTGGCAATTGAGGTTTAATCTCTGACTTTGTAATTGAACTGTAAAGTAAACCTAGTGGATTAGCTTCATTCTAGACTTGGTCCCATTGATGTAGGCATTTTGCTGAACTATGTCAAAATCTTGAGTGTTTTACTTTATTTTATTTTTCTTGCGTTATGTTTATGTTTAAAGAACTCTTAAAATCAACATAACAATCATTTCCGCTTAAGTTTTAATTCACTTGGTGAATTTAAAATTTTCAATTGGTATTAGAGCTTGTTCTAGAAAGTTATTTTAGTTGATCCTTACTTGTTGATTGTGTTTTTATTGCCTTTTTTTATCTTTTTTTATCTAGTTTATTTTTCACGTTTTTCTGCATTTTTTTTTTTTTAGCTTCAGATCTTGTGTGACCATCTTGGGGCTGTGTGATCACCTTGTGTTGGATTTTTTATTGTGACCACCTTTGTGTGTGTACTATCACTGTTGTCTTTCGTTTTTGTAGGTGACCACCGAAGTCCAGTGTGATCAGACTGACTGTTTGTTCATCATGAGTTCTGTTGGTGAAAGAGGGTCTACCACTAGACCACCCTTGTTGGACGGAACCAACTATACCTTTTGGAGGCCTATGATGCATGCCTCTTTAAAATCTATTGACGAGAGGGCTTGGCATGCTTGCATAGTTGGTTGGCAAGAACCGAAAACTAATGAAGTTAGCGAGAGTCAAGGGAAGTCCCTTGATAAATGGATCAAGGAAGAGTTAGAAGTGTCCAATTTTAACTCTAAGGCTTTTTATGCAACTTTTAATGCTATTAGTATAGGACAAATGAAAAACATTGCAAATTGTGAAACAGCTAAAGATGCATGGGATAGACTCCAAATTAAAAATCATGGAACTGATATTGTGAAAAAGACCAGACTAAGAAGATTAATCATGGATTATGAAAATCTTGTTATGCATAATAATGAAATCATTACTAATTTTCATGGAAGATTATGTGATATCACTAATGAGTGTTTTGCTTTAGGTAAAATCTTTTCTAATGCTGAACTTGTTAGGAAGGTGTTGTGCTCCTTGCCTCAAAGATTTATGTCCAAAGCAACCTCTATTGAAGAACGCCACAACCTTGATGAAATGCAACTTGATGACCTGATTGGATCTCTACAGACCCTTGAGCTAGCCTAAATCGATGGGAAAAGAAATAAGGTAAAGGGCTTGTGTTAAAGCATAAGGTAACTTTTGACTATTTGATTATTTGTAATAATAATGATAACGAAGATTATGAACTTGCTTTAATCACAAAAAAGCTTTTGAAAATTCCTAAAAAAGAAGCTAAGAAAACCGAATATGGCCAAAAAGGGAAAACAACCCTTTGTCAAAAGATTTTTTTGATGAGGATTCTCGAAAAGATTTCTGAGAGAAAATGAAAAGAAAAATAAAAGAATCATATGTTTTGAGTGTGAAGGCTACGTCCATATTCAGTTTGAGTGTGCAAATACTCTAAAGAAAAAGGGAAAAGCCATGGCTGCCACCTTGAGTGAGAGTGATGACTTTGAGAGTGAGGGTGATGACACACATGAGAATGAACAATTCCTAGCATTTGCGACTAACCAAGACAGTGATAGTGTGTCCTCGAATGACTCTAATGATGTCTACAAAGAGCAACAAGAGGCTTATGACAAGATGTATGAGACTTGGTTAAAAGGCATCAAGAGAATTAAATCTCTTGAATCTGAAAAATCTCACTTGTTAGAAGATAAGAAAATTTTGAATGACAAAATAAAAGTCTTATTATCTTATATGTCCAATAAGGACATTTTATTGAATAAAGCTTTAAATGAACTAACTGAGACTAAAGGCATTGTTGAAAGGTTAAATGTAGGTTCATACAAGCTTGATGAAGTTCTTAGACAACGGAAGATCTTTGGTGATAAAACAGGTTTGGGATTCTCTCCTGGTGCTAGCACCTCCAAACTTGAAGTGACCACCTTTGTGAAAGCCACTGAATCAGTTCAGAAAACTGTTGTTGTTATGATCAGACCTTGATGGTAAAAAGATTCATTCCTATCTGTTATTTGAAATGTCATATCAGACCAAACTGTTTTAAACTCATTTCGTATTTGAAAAGATGCATTGAAAATAATGATTTTAATTCGGTAAGGTCACTACTTCAGTCTCTCAGGTCACCACATTAGAACAATTTTTTTAAAAATTGTAAAATGTGGAAACCTAAGCTTAGTGCTAACTATCTTGTTGCCCATACTTCATTGCTTGCTTTTCAAAATGACTTATGGTACTTTGACAGTGGATGTTCAAGACACATGACAGGTAACAAAGCCTTATTAATTAATGTTGAACTTGTGGAAGAAGGTCATGTTACCTATGGTGATGGGAAAAAGGGTAAGATTCTTGGAAAAGTAGTTATTATTTTTTCCCAGTTTCCTAATATTGAATGATATATTTTATGTTGAAGGTCTAAAGGCAAATCTTATTAGCATTAGTCAAATCTGTGACAAAGATTGCGTTGTTCAATTCTCAAAAAATAAGTGTCAAGTTTTGAATGCTAATGGTTTTTCTTTGCTTGAGAGAAAGAGATAAAATGATAGTTGTTATCTTTTGTCTAACAATGTTTCTTGTTTAAGCACCAAATCAGATTGTGTTGACCTTTGACACATGAAACTTGGACATATGAATTTCAAATATCTCGTAAAGCTCTCCAAGAAGGATGCTGTTAAAGGATTGTCGAAGCTTGTGTTTCCCAAAGGTAAAGTTTGTGGGCCTTGTCAACAAGATAATCAAATTAAGAGCTCTCACAAAACTATATCTCATTTGACTACCTCACGTGTTTTAGAACTTCTTCATATGGATCTCTTGGGTCCAATGCAAACTGAAAGTTTAGGTGGAAAGATATATTCTATGTTTTGTGTTGATGATTTTTCTAGATTTTCATGGGTTGATTTTTAAAGAGAAAAATCTGATGCATTTGAAGCCTTTAAGTGTCTTGTGAAAAGGTTACAGGTAGAGTAAAACTGATGTGTTAAGAAGGTGATGAGGTTAAGAAGTGATCATGGGAGGGAGTTTGAAAATTCTAATTTTTCTAACTTCTGTGATATGTAGGGCATTTGGCATGAATTTTCTGTCCCTAAGACACCACAAAAAAATGGTGTTGTGGAAAGGAAGAATAAAGTTCTTCAAGAGATGGCAAGAGTAATGTTAAATGCAAAGAAATTGCCTCCAAGACTTTGAGCCGAGGCAATCAACATTATATACCACACCTTGAACAGAATTTTCTTAAGGAAAGGTACATCTCAAACTCCATACGAGTTGTGGAAAGGTAAGAAACCAAATGTCTCGTATTTTCATGTTTTTGGTTGCAAGTGCCGTGTCTCAAATGATAGAGACAATCTAGGGCAGTTTGATGCTAAGAGTAATGAAGGAATCTTTCTCAGGTATTCATCTAATAGTAGGGCATATAGAAATTTTAACATAAGAACAGATCGTATCATTGAATCTTTTAATGTGGTTTTTTCTGATCCAAAAGATTACTCACATTTTTCACAAGATGATGAAAATGATGATACGTTTGCTTCTACTGAGGTGACCACTGATCATGATGAAGTGTCTACTGTGACTCCTTCTGTAACAAATTCAAAAGATGAAGTGACTACCCCAGAACCTGAAGTGAGCACCACTGCAGCTCAACATGGATCTGCTTCTCAAAGACAAGGAATTGAGCTGTTGATTTAACAGATGAAATCACTCAAAGAAGAACTCCCAAGACTAAATATCCCCCCACTTGGATCAAGAAAGCTCATCCACCATCTTCTATTATAAAAAATCCTAAAGAGGTAATGGTTACAAGAAGAAAAAGGTTTAATGAAATTAATCACCTCTGCTATGTTTCTCTTTCAGAATTGAAAAACGCAAAACAAGCTCTGGAAGATGAGTGCTGGATCACTGCCATGCATGAGGAGCTTGAACAATTCGAGAGAAATGATGTATAGAGTTTGGTTCCTCAACTTGAAAAGATCAATATCATGGGAATAAAGTGGATCTTTAAGAACAAGCTTGACGAATTTGGAAATATTGTTCAGAACAAAGCAAGACTTGTTGCCTAAGGGTACACACAAGTTGAGGGGATTGATTTTGATGAGAGCTTTGCTCCAGTAGCAAGGTTGGAATCAATCCAATTTCTTTTGGGAGTTGCTTGTTGCTTAAAGTTGAAGCTCTACCAAATAGATGTGAATAGTGCATTTTTTAATGGCTTGCATATGGAAGAAGTATATGTGGGGTAACCTGCTAGATTTCAAAATCCATACAAACTAAATCATGGGTTCAAACTAAAGAAAGCATTGCATGGACTATAACGGGCTCCAAGAGCATGGTATGAAAGACTTGCATCGTTCTTACTTGATTACAAATTTGGAAAAAGTAATGTTGATAAAACTCTTTTCATTAAGCATGTTAATGGTGAGTTTCTTTGTGCTCAAATTTATGTTGATAACATAAGTTTTGGTTCCACTTTACACACACAATTGTAAGTGTAACGACTCCATTCTCATAAAAACATGCATAGTAAAAGTACATGTAAAAATAACATAAAAAGTTGGGCCCAAAATTTTCTTTTATTAAACCTATGTATTCTTTATACAAATATATACAAGATTTGTATCATATGCCAAAACTATCAAAATAGGGTGGACAGTGTAGCCATTTCTCTTCGTGTGCCGATGTCCATCCGACTGTGTCCTCATCTAGAACCTGCAAAAACATAGGGAACAACGGGATGAGCACAAAACAATGCTCAGTAAGTAAACCCTCTACTCAAATGTCCCCGTAACTTTCTCTCTAATTCTTTCCCTACCATTTTATTTGACTCTTTCTCTTATACAACTCTCTATTTTCTCTTTCTCATAACTCTTTTCTACTAACTCTCTTTCTAGTAAGTCATGGCCCCATCTGACCGGAGGCACGGTTGGGACTCGCTCCTACTCCCTGTGACTTCTACTCATTCTAGCCAATCGGACTTGGTTATGTATGGATTCGGAACCTTTGGCCATGTGAGTGCATAGAATCTCTCAGGTAAACTCGGGTATAGCCCTCATCCACATGTACTCTACGGGCTACACCACTTCTCTCTCTGATACTCTTGCCGCTCTCTCTATGCGGCGTACATGCGGGAATACTCTACCTGTACTCACAGGTTCCCCATCGCACAACCTACTCTATTCTCTTGTTTAACACTACTCTAGCTTTTACTCTATAGTTCTTATTCTCTCTTTCTCTTTACTCTTAGAGTAGCTTAAACTCAAAATCTCTACTCTTTCTCTACTCTCTTCTCTAGTACATACTTAATGCATAGTTAATGCACATAAATGACTCATGCTCATTAATACATTTATGGGATGCAATTATGCCATGTAACAAAAATTAAGGCTTTCTACTCTTACTTATGCTTCTCTTGAGCATTTCATCATACAACTCATGTGCATATAAAATTCTACTCTAACTCTAACTTTTCTCTTTTCTTTAATCATCCAAATGGGAGGAAACTCCCTCATAAACTCTAAATTTCCTGTCAAAAGAAAAAACACTTCCATAAGCTTGCTCAAAACTTCCTCCAACTTCAATCAAACTCAACCCAACATCAAGCAAATAAAACACTTCTCATAACTCAATTTATGTGTATTACTCATTTATAACTACTAATCTCATTCATCTCATTCAACAAATCTAATGAATACACACACACACACACACACACACACACACACAGATATATATATATATAACTCTACTCAAAGAGTTCTTAAATCTCAACTTATATTGAATTTACTTACCTTATGGGGAAAAAGCTTCTTTAACACTTCTTCTTTCCTTTGGGAGCTTGCCTTTTCTCTACAACTTAACCAACAACCACAACATAAGACTCTAATCAAAACATAATAAAACTCTCATCTAAAGCAAGAATCCTTACCTTAGGATGCTTTAGATTAAAACCCTACTAAAAGTTACTCAAAAAGGCTCTTGGAAATCCTTGGAAGATTGAAGGAATTTGAGAGAATGAAGGAGAATGAAGGAGGCGGTGAAATAGGAAAATGAAAGGTTCTCAAAGACTAAACCCCTTTAAATATCTCTTAACAACTCATTCTTCCCATTTTGCCCTTGCTCTTTCTTAGAAATTCCATCTATATCATTTGATTCCTTACAAACACACCCCCATACTAACATATTCTCCATGAAATTTCCTTACATTTTACTCCCCACTTTTCCTGCTAATTGGGGTAAAATGGTCAAATAGTACCCAAGGGAAAAAAATATCTAAAACTTAATAAAGTTTTCAACCGACACGTTGCCGCGGCGAAGAAGCTTCCTTCGCCGCAGCGAAACTGTTCAGCAGCTTCCCCCCGTGGCTTCAGCACCTCTTCGCCGCGGCGAAGAGTATCCTTCGCCCCGGCGAGCCCTGTAACATCAAAAACCTTCTAACTTTGACTAAATCCAAGGCAAAAACTCAACATATCAATACAACCTAAGACCAACCAACCACTATTCACAAAAACCGACTCAATTAAGAGCGAAGTAAGAAACATTAGCAACGTTTATAACCTTGTTGAAGGATGAGTTTGAAATGAGCATGGTAGGTGAATTAAACATGTTCTTAGGTCTTCAAATTAAGCAATTTGATAGTGGTTTGTTTGTATCACAATCAACATATGCAAAGAACATGCTTAAACGTTTCAATCTTGAAAGTGCAAAATATGCTAAAACACCTATGAGCTCTATCTTAAAACTGTCTAAAGATGTGAATGGGAAGAAGGTAGATAACAAATTGTTTAGAAGCATGATATGTAGCATGTTGTATTTAACTGCAAGTAAGCCTGACTTGTGCTTCAGTGTAGGTGTTTGTGCAAGATTTCAAGCTAATCCTATTGAACTTCATCTTACTGTCTTGAAGAGAATCATGAAACATGTTTCAGGAACAACTGACTTTGGATTATGGTTTGCATTCGATACTAATTCTATCTTGGTTGGAAGCTTGGACAACAAGAAAAGTACTTCTGGATGATGCTTTTTCCTTGGAAACAACGTGGTAACTTAGTACAACAAGAAACAAAACTCTATCTCTCTCTCAATAGCCGAGGCAAAATATATTGCTACAGGAGTTGTTGTACACAGTTTTTGTGAATTAAACAAATATTGAGTGACTATGGTTTTGATCAAGAACGTGTTACTGTTTTCTTTGATAATACAAGTGCAGTTAACATTTCACAGAATCAAATTCAATACTCTAGAACTAAGTACATTGATGTTAGGCATCATTTCATTAGAGTCTTAGTTGAAGATAAGGTGATCACCCTGGCTCATGTGAACACCGAATCTCAACTTGCTAATTTTTTTTACAAAGGCTCTAGACTTTCAAACTTTTGTGAATTTGAGAGAGGCCGTTGAGCTAACTCAACTTGAGTAGAGTTTATCTTTAAATAAGTGATGAGAGCATATTTTCCTTGTTTTAAAAAAAAAAATACAAGTCTATATGATTTGTGTTGAGTCATAAAAGATTTGATTCTCTCTTTGAAATATGAGTGGCAAGTGATGTGTCCACCTTGATTTTCACCTAAGAAGTATAACGGCTTTCTTTCATTTTTTTTAGTGCTTAATGCATATTTCTTGTCACCATGTGAAAGAGCTACCTTGTGTGTAGTGTAATAGTTATACTTGAGTAATTTTCTAGGATGTAAAGACCCCTATGTCCTTGAAAAATCTACCATGTAGAGAGCTACCTACTTGCAAGTGTGAAAACTACACTTGGTTACCTCTTGAGAGTTATGCCCATTAATCTCTTTTATATGAAAAAGAAGCAAAATTGTTGATATTAAGTTCAAAAGAAAAAGAATTATTCAAAAAGAAAAAAAGGCATGAGGGAAGGGGGAGTTGCCTTCTTGTTAAATCGACCAATGAGTCAAACTCACCCTTTGAGGACACTTCACACACATGATTAAGAATGTTTGCTTTTGTTGCTCATTTTTTACTTAAAGGAGTGATCACTTTAAGTTGTGAATTTTTTAATCGATGAGATACTCCTTATGCATTTCTTTCATAGGTTAAGAAATGATTTTTTTTTTTTTTATTTCTAATCAGATCAATATTACTTGTCTTCTTAAATCTTGTGAAAATTTGGATTGATCTTATGACCATGTTGCCATTATTTTCAAAGTTTAAAGTGTTTTTTGTCCACTGCCTTTGATTATAAGTCACCATATTAAGTTTTCATGTGCTAACTTGCTTGTTTTATGGTGATCTCTTTAGTCTTTTAGGTCGTCATTTTTTGCTGTGATGTTCTAAATTGTTTCTTAAATGCTCACATTGACATTTGTGTCACCACCTGATGATTAAAATTTTTATCTTCTTATGTTGTGTACCTACTCCTTAAGTGCGGTCATCACCTTGACATTGGTGATGCTAGTGTGTGCACCTTGCACTTAAGGTGCTCACCGTGCCTTTAAGTGACGGCTTGATTTAAAAGCCCCAAAATTCTTTACGATTTTACCTTATAAAGAGTTACCATTTTAACTTTTTCTCTTTCACTGAATTACTTGTGCTATCAATCTATTTTCTTCAAAAACCTCCATTGCTTCCACTCTCTTTGAAAAATCTAATCTGTTGATTTCTCATGGCTCATCAAGAGGATTTCATTGCTGATATTCGACGAGCAGTCAAGTCAAAGAAAAGATCAAGAATTGGTCAGACCTCATGAGCCAATGATGACCACTCCGCATCTTCAAGTGATAACTCTCCAACTGCGATGAAATCTGTGTTTAGCTCATCAACTACGAATTCGTCATCCTTTGATGAGCAACCAATCAACCAATTGAAGAAAACAAAGGCGTCTCCTGCAAAATCCAAGGGCAAACTAACTCAATCGAAGTGATCCAAGGGCAAACTAACTCAATCGAAGTGATCCAAGGGCAAGAAGAAAGAGAAAAACTTCTCAAATTGAGGGCATAGGTAAACACAAAACTTTTGGTTCTCCCATTGTTAAATCTAAGTTTAAAGATAGCAATGTTTTTAAGCCTATTATCTATGAATCACATGTTTAGTTGTCTAATTTTCTTAAAATTGCTCGTTTTGTGTCTAAAAGAAAATGTACAAGAACTGTTGTTCACCTTGTTGCTCCATGTGAAGGATTCGTCCAAAAGTTTTATTCAAACTTTAGGAAAGATCTGAATGAACTGAATTTAAAAAAAAAAAAAAAGCAAAATCCGTGTTAGGGGAACTTGGATCGATTTTACTCTTGATGTAATTAGGACTCACTTGAACTTGCCCCTTGTTGAATTGGCTATTGATTTAACTATCCTGATAAAGATTTAGGAAATTTAGCCAGTGAACTCACTAGTGGAGTTGTGACCACCTGGGCCAAAAGTGGTCACACTATTGCAAACTTGTTCACTCCTTTGCACAAGATTTTGTTCAAAATTGCCCTTATAAACTGGTCACCCTCTAGGCACAACTCATCCATTAGGCAAGACAATGCTCAGTTTCTTTATGGTATAGTCAAAGGGAAAAATATTGACTTATCTTCCCTGATTTACCAATCCATCAAGACTGCAGCTGAGACTAAAGGCAAGACCCTAGCCTTAGTTTTTCCATCTCTAATTTATTGAATTGTTGACTCCTCTGGTCCTATTAAGCAGTCAAATCAAGTTCATCTCAAAGTAAGGAAGATCTCCTCCAAGACAATCAAATGATTTTTTTTCCTCTATTGCTCCTATCATAGATGTTCCATCATCCTCTCAAGCAGCTTCTGCTACGATTAACACCTAAGAGTCTAGGATTTTTGACTTTTTGCAGCAAATGGAGAAGAAAATGGTTGATTTCCATACCAACTTACTGCTCATGTGGACACTTTAGATCTAGTGAAAGAAACAAGAGCTGCTGCCTTGGGAAAAGAATTAGAGAAGATTGTTTTTTATTATGTCCCTTAAGTCCAAGATAAAGTTGTCAATGAGGTGCCTTCTACTTCTCAAACTCAAAATCCAGATGCTACAAATGTTCCCCCTAGTTCTACTGCTCACAATTAGGCTAAAGACATTAGCACAATTCAAGAGGAGCCGCTGCCTGATCCTTCCGAAGAATTGGAAGCGTTAGGAGACTTTGATGTTGATCCCATTACTACTGATGATGAAGCTGAAGCTTCCACTTAGGATGATGTTGCTGCTGCTGATACTTCTATCAAGGATGCTGACATCGTTGCTACTTCTGATCTGAATGTGCAACTCACTAAAGAAGAAGTACCACTTGATGTGACCACCTAAGAAGTGTCAACTGATGTGATCACCTAAGAGGTGTGCGCCAACTAATGTGGTCACCCCAGTTGGCCCTCTTTTGGCTATAAACACCACTACAACTCCTCCAACTCAGCCTTAAGTGATTGCCCTAGCAAAAAGATGCACAAAATCTACTACTAGAAGAACTCTCCTTGTTAGAAGATCAAACAGGCACAAAGGATGAAGAATTATGAACAAAGAAGGGGAGTAAAAAGCTGAAAAGTTGTCTCAAAAACTCATTTGCCTCTGCCTGTGATGTAGTGGTCACTATGAGTTTTGAAGTGATCACCTTCCTATCCCTAAACTAAACTTTTTTAAAATTTCTATTTGGTTTTTTTATTTTGAACTTTTAAGATTATTAATGTTCAGTTTATAAATTGCAGTATCTTTGTTATTTTGAATGTGCATTTTGTTATTTTTAATATTGTTCTTTCATGTGCAAATAACAAATTTTCTTGTGATCTTTGTGTTAGAGTCATGAAAGTGACTCTATTTTGATGATAAAAAGACCCTATGTGTGATTAATATGAAATCATATTGAGATAATTAAAGAATTTATGAATTTATTCACGAAAATCGCTTCCTAATATTTTTCTTATGAATATAACTTGTTTGGAATAATTTTGGAAAGGGTATGAGTTAATATTAGGTCATGGTTTATGGATTAAGGGTGATTTTGTCTCATTTATGCTGTTTAGGGGGTAAACTGTCATATTTATAAGGGTTGTCACTTTTCAATCATGTAGGGACCAAAGTAATATTTTTCACTGTGTATAAAAAAAACACGAAGGGTCGCATTACAGGGGTGCTGTTCATCTAGTTTTCCTATGACTGTTCATCTTCTTTTTCGGCGATCGTCGGCGACGCTTCATCTTCCTCGTCCACCGATCATCATCATCTCATTGACACAATCGCAAATCACCACCGTGAGACGCGTTTCGCCGCCGCAGCCTTTCGCATTATAGCCGTGATTTCACCATTTTTTGGTGACAGTTGGGTTCCCTGGTGGTCGATCTAGCTTCCCCATGGTCGGATCTATCCATTCCAAGCTTCATCTGCCGTCGAAACCATTAGAATCTGCCATCACCACCGTCACACCTCTTCACCTTTCAACCGCGATCTCTCTCATTTCCAGCGACCCTTCATCTCCCCAGGACCTGATCTGAACTCCCCATCACTAGAGCTTTCCATGGGTACCTTCGGATTTTATTTTCGCCACCATTTGTCGGATGTTTTCCGGTGAGTGTGACTGTTCGTATTCTGGGCTTTCCGTTGGTCATTTTCGCCCCTTCTTCGCATCATATCGCTGTCGGTTACTTCCTCTCCGCCATGATCAGCTTCGTTTCCACAGTTCCAGCCTCCATTGACACCACCATGAGCGGCTGAGTTCCAGGTTGTCTGTTACGGCGTAGACGAGATCGAGATTGACTCCACTGCTCTCCTTATCAGCTCTCGACTAGTTGGATGAGCCCGATTGTAGGACATTTGGTAGTATTGTGTTTCGAATTATATTTGTTTTCGTTTCATGTTTGATTTCAATACTTTAATATGGTTTAAGCATAATTTGTGATGAATATAGTTGTCCATTGTGATTTAATATTTTCATAAAACTTGTTGAATGATAAACGTTGGTTTGAGATAATTAAATGATGAATATTGCTTTTCATTACTTCGCATCGATTGTAATTGAGTTGTGTTCGGATTTAATTTCATTTCTACTATTGTTGCATTTATTGTGAAGTTGGTTGATTGGAAGATATGTGTTGACAAATTGTATTTGTTAATCGTGTACCAACTAGTGGTATTGTCTTGTAGCATTTATCGGCATTTAATGATAGTCTTTAACCAATCGAACTTGAGTGATCAGGTGAGACAGGATAGATTATACCTAGAGTGCCGGAAAGTCATTTCATTGATTTACCTTGCCTTGTAGGTTTAGGGGATCGTAGAGGGTAGAGGAGAATTGTGTGAGTTGGTCTCGTGTCGAATCAAAACCGTAGCGACAACATTTTTATTATAAAGTCTTCATTAGTTTTAATTTCACGCTTTTATTATTTGCATTCAGTTTGTTTAGTTTAATTAATCAAAATTACCAATTTCGTTTCCGCTACTCAAATATATATTAGGTTGTTAGTCTTGCTCTCTATGGATTCGACCCTGCTTACCGCTAACTATGGTATTTAGGTTAAATTTTATGGTTGTGACGATCGGTTCTACACTTTGCTAACCCTTAATTGTGTTTATTGTTTATTGTTTCAATATTGTTTTGGTTTAGTTACTCAGGGGGAGTATACTATTTGAGGGGGAGTAAAGTGGTTTGTGTCTTGCATATATCTCGGTTTTAATTGTTTATACCTTTTGATGAGATATTGTTGTTTGTTATTTTATAAATTGTCTCATTTTTTATGATTGATGATTTTTGAGACAGGTTCATGTTTTAAAAGATTGTGCTTTGTTCATAAGTTTGACAAAGGGGGAGATTGTAAGTTATTTGTCAACTTATGAATCTAGAGTGGTAACTCTCAATCCTAGTATGAACACCTCACCTTGTCTTAGCACAATCATTTTGTTTAATTTCCAGTATAACCACCACCTCATGTTAAAGTGACCACCTTCTCTTATGTTGGTTATCTGCTATATTGGGTGAGCACATCTAAGTCAAAGTGATCACAATGTTTTTGGCATATTTATTTGGGCAACACGTGTTATGCTTCTAGAATGCATGGGCTATTTTATTCTCTTATAAGATATTTGTGTGGTCCATAATACTTGTCAAATTCATATTCAATGTGCTAGAAAGTTTTATACTCTTTGATAGGTGGTATCTTGATATTGAAACAAACTTTTATAAAGGTGAATTTAGTAAAGTTATTCCTTCCCACCTGTCTTTGCATTGGCCAGTTGTTTGCTTATATAAACTCTCCTCCAACGCATTTTTTCTTAAGCCTGATATCTCTTTGAAAAGCACACTGAAAATTCTCTGAATTATTCTTTTGTTAGGTAAAACTTAAAAAAACCTTCCCTTAAAATACTTAGAATGCATCCTTGCTCTCTACTTGTTGTTTGTAGTTGATGTGTGAAGCATGTTGAGCTTCTTCCACTAAAGTGTGTCTTCATTTCTACACCTTGAGAGAAGCTCAAGGCTGATCAAGTTGGTTAGGTGTTATTGTAAGCTCACTATGGTTGTACGTTGTTTAACCAAAAGGTAGAGATTGAAGCTTTGCAAAACATGGGTGTTTTGGCAACTGAGGCTTAATCTTTGACTTTGTAATTGAACTGTAAAGTAAACCTAGTGGATTAGCTTCATTTTGGACTTAGTCCCATGGATGTAGGCATTTTGCCAAATCATGTAAAAATCTTAAGTGTTTTACTTTGGTTTGTTTTTATTGTTTTATGTTTATGTTTAAAGAGCTCTTAAAATCAACATAGCAACCATTTCCGCTTAAGTTTTAATTCACTTGGTAAATTTAAAACTTTCACCTTTATTTGCTGGTGAGCCTGTCTCTAATTGTTCTCCATTATCTGTTGAACCTGTGCATACATCTAGGGATACTCCTTCCTCAACAGTTCCACTAACCATTCTCATCATTCTGGTATACAACTAGAATTAGTGTTACCCTGTCCACATCCTTCTACAACACTCAATTGCCATCCTATGATTACTAGATCCAAGAGTTAGCCTCAATCTACTGCAGGTATTGCTTACCTTTCTATAATTATTATCCTTCTTGAACCCATAACCACTTCTGAAGCTTTAACAATACCTGAATGGAAAACAACCATGAATGAAGAGTTTCAAGCTCTCTTAAGAAATCAGACATAGGAATTAGTTCCCTATACTTCAGGAATGAATGTAGTTGGGTGCAAATAGGTTTTTAAAACCAAACTCAAAAGTTAATGGGACTCTTTAGAAATATAAAGCTAGGTTAGTGGCAAAGAGGTTCCAACAAACACCAGGTATTGACTAATTTGACACTTTTTCACCGATTATTAAACCAACCACTATTAGGATTATGTTGTCTCTACCTGTACATCATCAATGGGATGTCCAATATATTGATATTAATAATGTTGTCTTATATGGAAGATTGTCAGAAATTGTGTTTATGATGCAACCTAAAGGATTTTCTGATATAGTTCAACCCAAAGATGTTTGTAAACTCCACAAAGCTTTGTATGGGTTGAAACAAGCTCCTAGAGCTTGATTTGATAAACTAAAACATGCTCTTGTTGATTGGGGATTTAAGAGTTTGGGTTTCTGATACTAGTTTATTTTTCTTCTAACAAAAAGGTCAAATCATCTACTTATTGGTGTATGTAGATGACATCCTCATTACAGGGAACAATCCAACTCTCATTTCTCAAATTGTTGGTGATTTGAACAAGAAGTTTGCTCTTAAAACTCTAGGTTCCCTAAACTACTTCCTTGGCTTTGATGTTCATAGAACTGCCTCAGAACTTCTTCTCACACAAGCTAAATATGCACAAGATCTACTAACAAAAGCTGGAATGTTAGAATGTAAGCCTTGTCAAACTCCCATGGCCATAGGAACTAAACTTGGCAAAGAAGACAGTACATCATTTGATCAACTATCTCTATACAAAGGCATAGTAGGTGGGTTACAATACCTAACCCTTTCCAGACCTGACTTAGCCTTTGCAATTAATAGGCTAAGTCAATTTCTTTAAGCCCCAACAATTTCTCATTGGACAGCCTACAAGAGAGTTCTTAGGTACATAAAAGGAACTATACAATACGGATTAAGGTTTAAAAGGAGTCAGAATCTACTTTTGGAAGGGTATGCTAATGTTGGTTGGGCTAGTGATGTGGGTGATAAGAGATCAACTAGTGGGTATAATATTTTTCTTAGAGGAAATCTGGTGCAATAGAGTTCTAGGAAACAAAAAGTTGTGGCATTGTCATCAATAGAAGCTGAATATAGAGCCCTAAGTCAAGCAACAACTGAATTGGCTTGGATTTATCATATGTTTCAGGAATTGGATATTAAAATAAACAATACATCATGCTATGGTGTGATAATATGAGTGTAGGGGCATTATCATCAAATCCTATTTTTCATGCTAGGATTAAACATACTGAAATTGATGTTCATTACGTTAGAGAGTTAGTTACTAAGAAAAGATTAGTAGTTCCGTATGTAGCCTCTGAATTTTAGATTGTTGATGTGCTAACAAAAGCTTTACCTTGTCATCAATTTTAGTTCCTTAGGGATAAGTTGAATGTGGTTTCTTCTTTAACTAATACTAAGGTGATAAATCAATATTTGCCCTAGTATTTTGTTATGTTTCTTGCTATTATTTGTGTGTTTTACCTTAAGAATATGTTACTTTGAGGTGTTTTTTACTATTTTGAAGGTACATGAGCTTTTGGAATGTATTTGGAAGAAATCGCGCAAAATGGGTTGAGAATCGGAGTTGAAAAAAGGAAGAAAAATGCAAAGCAACTAGATGGCATCGCGGCAAAGTTTTTTTTTGCCGCAACGTGAAAAGGTTATTTAGGTAGAAAGTTAATGTCGTGGCATGAAGAATTCGGCACCGCAACGTGAAAGCGTTTAAGGTTTGTGAGAAGATTTCGCACCACAGTGCCATAAAATCACACCGCAGCGTGGATCGCAAAGAAAATAAAATTCTTACATTTTCCAACTCCAACTCCGACTTGAATTTGTACTTTCCCAAAACACCCTTAGCAAAGAAAAACTATAAATATGACATTGTAATTTATTTTAGGAGAATTCTCTTTGACCTAAATTGAGAGATTTATGTTTTTGAGTGTTGCTTTATTGAGAGAGATTGTGAGTTTTCAACAAGGGAGAGAAGGAAAAGGATCAATCTACTTCAATTCCTAGGTGATTTATTTTCAGTTACATCTTATTTTGCAATATGATTAGTTTTTCATTCATTGAGTTCATTGGTTTGAGTTTGATTATGAACAACTAAAAATATTGTGGGAGTTTAGTTTAACCATCATGATTGTATTGGGTACTTGTGATTTGTTTTATGAAAATTTTAGATTGTTTCTTGTTTAATTGTCCTTCATGATATTAATTATAATTTGTTGACGGACAACTACTTTTTATAATTAAAATTGAGAATTAGGGTTTCAGTGATCATCTTGCCTTAATTAAACTCTATTAAACAGGAGTTCAAATTGAATACATGATCATTGTTTTGATTTGGATGGTTGTGTGATTTCCTAATGCAAATCAGGATTAATTAGTTAACAATTTGATCATAGAAGTTAATAAGTTAATTATAAACGGAGAATAAACATGATCATTGGAATTCTCTATGGCTTAGTGGAAAAATCAACAGTCTGAATTTAGGGTTTAATTGTTTTAATTGTCAAATATTCCAATACATGATTGAGAAGTTAGCTAAATCCCCACTATCACTCTCATTGATTTAATTCACATTCAAAATATTTCAGTCGTTAGTTTTAATTAATTTACAATTTTATTTTAGATTAATCTCATCCATCTTTCGGTTAGAGTGTTAGGATTTAATTAATTGTTTAGTTTAGTTGTTAAAGAAAATAACTTAAGAATTTAGACCACTGCAATTCCGCGACAGATCGACCTTAGGAGTATACTTATCACTAGCTATTAGTGATTCATGCACTTGCGATTATCAAATTTGCACATCATAAGGTCTGATGAATGATTATGTTCATAAAGTAAAATGATGGTCCAATGCACTTTCTTGGTGTAGTACTGTTTTCCTAATGATGGAGTAGTTTTGTTTGATTGGTACAGTACTTTTCTTGATGGTGTAGTGGTTTTGTCCTGTTTATGATAATGGTGGTGTTTGTGTAGTCAACTGGAAAATAAAGTTTTGTTTGACGTATCATGAATGTTAGTGTGATAGCTTTTCTACCAAGTGAGTTGTAGTTTGAATGATGGTCTAATGCACTTTGTTGAAGTTGTAGTTTGAATGATGGTTTAGTGCACTTTGTTGGAGGTATAGAATTCTTTCTTGATGGTGAAGTGATTTTGTCCTTTTTATGATAAATGGTGGTGTTTGTGTGGTCTGCTGGAAAAAAGAAGGCTTTTTCTTTTCTTAAAAGAAAAGAGGTGTAAAAAAAGTGTTAATGACAGAAACATTAAAGGAGATGCTTTGGCTTAAGGCAAGATGTTGAGAAGAGTATAAAGATCTGTTAAAAGGTTGTGTTACTTCATATTAGTTGGTAAAAGTGTGTCATTAGTTTGTAAAATTTAAAAGACCTAAATGGGTTAAAATGCAAAAATGTAAAGTAATTGTGTTTTAGTTACAATGGCTAAATAATAAATAGCCACTTATGTTTCACAATAGTTTGTTAATGAAATAACAGTATTCTTTCCCAATTACTTGTTCTTGATTTTTCTTTCAGTTCTAGCAAATTCCTTCATAATGTTTTAAAACCTAGTCTGACCTGGCTAGTTTAGTTGGGGTCTTCGCTGGTTTAGACATTTCATTAAACACAGCTATGTCAATTAACCTGGAGAAGCCCGCGGTTTGACCTGTAGAACAGTAGCAAACCTTTGGTTCAAACGACTCGAAGCCAAAATCGAGTCAATAAAAATGCAAAATCCCTAAAAGAAATTCTCCTTCCCTTTCAAAACCCTTGAACTATTATATAAGCCATTACCATCTAACCCCAAATTCGACGAATTTACAACTTTTTTACTACCTTTTTTTTATCATCAAATATAATTTTAAGTAAATACACAACATCCCACTTATTATTAACACTACTAGGCCTTGTTTTAGCTAAAAACTTAGTGAACAAATCACTAAAAGTGAGTGCATTGGAAGACCTATCCTAATTGGAGATACGGAGGTATCGGGCGCAATTGACGACATTAAGCAGCTAGACAGAATGCGAATGGCTAGATAGAATGCGAACGGCATAGCGAAGAGAGGCTTTGAAATTAGGGTTTTTAGGGTTATGTTTGTAACGGCCCACTTGAGGTACATAGCTAATGTTTATTGTTTTGCTCTTATTTCAGTTGGTATATTGTTCATATTGTTTGGTTGACTCTTGGTTGAATGGATGTATGAGTTTGGTTGAGTGGTTGCCCTAAAAATATAAAGACTTGGCGAAATCTTGGTGTTACAGACTTCGCCGGGGCGAAGAATAATCTTCGCCGCGGCGACGAGGTTCTGCAACCAAAAAGGTAGGTTCTGTAATTTTTCGCCGAGGCAAAAAGCCGAATAAAATGTGTATTGAGGTTTCTAGAGAATTCTTCCATAGGGGCAAAATGACCTTTTACCCTTAGTTAGTAGGAAAAGTAGGGAGTAAAAGGTAAGAAAATTTTATGGAAAGTATGTTAGAGTGGGGGTGTGATTGTAATGATTGAAAGGACAAAGATGGCATTTTGAAGAAAGAGCAAGGACAATATGGGAATGAATGAACATATTTTGAGCTAAAAAGAGTTGAAGCTTAGTAAACCCTTCATTCATTCTTCTTCCACCGCCATACTCTTTCACCATTTCCTCTCAATTCTTCCTTCCATCTTTCAAGGATCTTTGAGGGTTTTTAGTTGGATCTTGGTAAAACATTAATCTAAGGCATCCTAAGGTAAGGATTCTTGCTTTAGATGTGAAGTTTTGCATATATTTGTACATTGAAGGCTTATGGTTTTATTGTGTAAAGTTGTAGAGAAGAGACAAGCATTTAAAGGAAAGGAAAGTGTTAGTGTGATCTCTCCATTGCAAGGTAAGTAAATCCCAATCCAAGTTGATATTTGAGAGCTCTTTTGTAAGAGTAGATATTTAGTAGAAATTGTAGAGATTAGTAGAAATTGTGTGTGTATGATAGCTAATATGTTATTGAGAATTGAGATGGAGATGAATAATTGTTTTGTGGTTGGTAAATACACTTCAATCATGAGGAGTGTGATGTGTGATGAGAATGTAGTTGAGATGAAATTGAAAGAGATTGAGAAATCTTTTTGGAAGTGTTATGTTTTGACAGGGATTATAACTTTGTGAGGAAGTTTCCTCCCATTTTGGATGGTTCAAGAGAGGGATAGAACCATAGATAAAATAGAGTTTATGTATGCACACTAGTTGTTTGATGAAATCTAAGAGAATCATGAGTAGTAACCTTTATCTTGCAACATTGCATGTTGGCATTTCATGAGTGCATTAGTGGAGAAGATTAATTGTGCATTGAGAATTGGCTTGAGAAAGAGTGGAGAACTATGTGTATGAACTACTCTAAGAGTAGAGAGAATGAGAAAATATGAAAAACGGGTTGGTGCTTTGTGATCTCCACCCGATAGTGATGAACGATGGGTTAGTGCTTTGTGATCTCCACCCGGTAGTTACTAAGAGCGGGTAGGTGCTTTGTGATCTCCACCCGACCATCACGAAGAGTGGGTTGGTGCTGTGTGAACTCCACCCGACCGTGCCTCCGGTAAGATGAGGCCGTGACATATAGCAGAAGTTAAGTAAAGAAAACTGTGTGGTAGAAAAGAGTAAGGAAAGAATTAAGAGAAAGAGTTACGGGGATAGTTGAGTAGAGGATTTACTTACTGAGCATTATTTTGTGCTCACCCCATTGTTTTCTTTGTGGTTGCAGGATCTAGGTGAGAACGCAGTCAGATGGGTGCCGGCAAGCGAGGAGCAACAACTACATTGTCCGCCGTTTTAATATCATTTTGTAAATGATATTTTATTTTGTATAAAGAATGTTTATATGTAATAAAAGAAAATTTTGGACCCATTTACTTTTGCTAATCTAAATATATTCTACTTGATATATTTTTATGTAGGGGTGAGCGGTTCCGGGTACCCTACACTTTTCCGGGGAACCGGAACCGGAACCGCACAGTACAGGTTCCCAAAAAAAGGAACCGGAACCGGAACCGGAACCGCACAGTACAGGTTCTTCAATTCAAGGAACCGGAACCTAAAATGCAGGTTCCGGTTCCTTTCCAGGGTACCCTGTAAAAAATCAATTACCCCCCTATTAGTTTAAAAAATAACAAAAACACCTTATAAGTTTACAAATACACCCCTAACAAATTTTCGTTAGTCATTCTTTGTGTCCAAGTTAACTCATAACCTGTAATCTCTAAGCAACGCTTGAATTCAATCAATTCATCACAATTCATATAAATTCATCAATCAAAACCAAAACACAACAATTATTGTCACAATTCACATAAAATAACTTCACCAAAATCATTTAAACAAACAACAATTCTTAATACTAATTACACATGCCATTTGCCAGGGTCTATTGATAAGTTAATAATTATTAATGTTTATAAATTTATTAATTTAATGTTTAAATTGGTTAATTGGGTATTTATAATATACCAATATAATTTAGTAAATTTAATTTAGAAACAAGTAATGTTATAATTAAATAGTGATCATACTACAATGTAAATTGTAATGTTATAATTAATTAGTGATCATACTACAATGTAAATTGTAATGTTATAATTAATTAAGTAATATATTTTTTATTATAATGTAATATTATATTAATTAAATTGTAATCATTTAATTAAGTATTATAATATTGTTATAATGAAATGTTATAATTAATTAAATAATCATACCATAAATTTATAATATAATGTTATAATTAATAAAATATAAATAATTCGATAAATATTGTGCAAATTAGTAAATTACTAATGTTTATATAAATGTCATAATCATTAAGTAATAATTTTTATGTAATGTTATATTAATTAAATGATCATACTATATAGTATAATGTAATGTTATAATGAATTAAGTAATCATACTACAAATCTATAATTTAATATTATAATTAATTAAATTTCAAATCTTTTAATTAATATACAATATTTATAATTGAATGTTATTTGATTAAGAATCATATTACAAATATATAAAGTAATGTTATAATTAATTAAATTTTTAATCGTTTAATTAAGTAATGTAATAGTATAGTAGATTACTAATGTTTATAATGTAATGTTATAATTCATAACTAATTATGTAATTATGTAATCATAACTATATAATGCTATAATTAAGTAAGTGATCATAATATAATGTAATATAATAATATTATAATTTAATTGGTATTATTTAACTATAATGTAATCTTAATTAATGTTATAAGTAATGTTATAATTAATTAAATTTCTTATCATTTAATTAAGTATTGTGCTAATGTTTATGAGTAAATTAGTAATTACTAATGTTTAAAAATATAATATCATAACTCATAATCAATTAAGTAATTATTTAATTATGTAATGTTATATTAATATATGATCATACTATAAATAGTATAATGTAATGTTATAATGAATTAAGTACTCATACTACAAATCTATAATTTAATATTATAATTAATTAAATTTCAAATCATTTAATTAATATACTAATGTTTATAATGGATGTATAATTATTAAGTAATCATATTACAAATATATAAAGTAATGTTATAATTAATTAAATTTTTAATCGTTTAATTAAGTAATGTATAGTTAGTAAATTACTAATGTTTATAATGTAATGTTATAATTCATAACTAATTAAGTAATTATGTAATCATTTAACTATATATGCTATAATTAAGTAAGTAATAATAATATATGTAATATTATAATATTATTTTAATTGAGTAATTATTTAACTATAATGTATGCTTAATTAATGTTTATAATAAATGTTTATAAGATAATGTTATAATTATTAAATTTCTTATCATTCAATTAAGTATTGTGCTAATATTTATATAGTAATTAGTAATTACTAATGTTTAAAATATAATATCATAACTCATAATCAATTAAGTAATTATTTAATTATGTAATGTTATATTAATTATATGATCATACTATAATGTAAATGTAATGTTATAATGAATTAAATAATCAATTATAAATCTACAATTTAATATTATAATTAATTAAATTTCAAATCATTTGATTAATATACTAATGTTTATATAGAATGTTATAATTGATTAAGTAATTATATTATAATATATAAGGTAAGGTTATAATTAAAAATTTTTAATCGTTTAATTAAGTAATGTAATAATATGTAAATTAGTAAATTACTAATGTTTATAATGTATGTTATAAATTCATAACTAATTATGTAATTATATAATCATTTAACTATGTAATGCTATAATTAAGTAAGTGATCATAATATATAATGTAATATAATAATATTATAATTTAATTGAGTAATTATTAACTATAATGTAATGTTTAATTAATGTTTATAATGAAATGTTTATAAGGTAATGTTTAAATTAATTAAATTTCTTATCATTTAATTAAGTATTGTGCTAATGTTTATGTAGCAAATTAGTATTACTAATGTTTAAAACATAATATCATAACTCATAATCATTAATTATTATTTAATTATGTAATGTTATAATTAATTACATAATTATACTGTAATGTAATGTTTAAGTGAATTAACTATTAAATAATCATACTATAAATTTTTAATGTAATATTATAATTAATTAGATTTTTAATCATTTAATTAAGTTTGTACTAATGTTTATAATAAAGTCATTAATTAAGTAGTAATCAATTAATGTAATGCTATAATAATTATACTATAATCAATTAATAATGTTTATAAATTATAATTAATTAAGTAATCATTTAACTATAATGTAATGTTAAATTGATTAGTTAGATATTTAACTAGTAATTAAATTTATTAATGTTTATCAATTTATCATATATAATTAATTAATTACAATTTTTATAGATATACTTAGAACTTGATAATTGAAGTAAATAACTAAATATATTATTACTTAATCAAATTACTATTTTATTCAAAATAATTCTTTTAATAACATTAAAATGTAAAACACTTTAATTGGATCATAATTCCAATTATTCACTTAATTGATCAAAACTTTAATATTAATGTATTTAATATATTAAAGCTTTTAATATGGTGTAATTTATATGTAATAAGTATAATTGTATTCGTATATTTATATTAATTAGTTATTCTAAAAATTTTTTTTCTATTTTAAATTTTTTATATGTAAAATATAAACTCCTCCCCCATTAGTTACACTTCACATATTTCATTATAGTCCAGGTTCCAAAATAGTTTTAAACAGGTTTCAAAAACAGTTCCATATAGGTTCCAAAACAGGTTCCAAACAGGTTCCAAAACAGGTTCCAAACCAGGTTCCAAACAGGTTCCAAACGGGTACCCTTTTTACAGGTTCCGGTTCCGGTTCCGGTTCCTCCGAGGGTAGAACCGGAACCGGAACCGCACAGTAGCGGTTCCAAAAAATTGGAACCGGAACCTACCCGCACAGTGCAGGTTCTGGGTAGTGTTCCGGTTCTGGTTCCGGTTCTTACCCCCGGTTCTGGTTCTACCCGCTACCCGTGCTCACCCCTATTTTTATGAATATTCTAGTATAAAGCAGTCATTACAATGTTGTTATGAGGATTCAACAAGTTAAACAAAGAACAGCTAATGTCATGTTGATGTCACCAATCTGACCCACCTGTCGACCGGTTAACCGTTCAACCCGAGACCCAATCCCTTGGTTGGGTTAATCCCTAGGTCGGTATTACAAAATTGATAAATACTCAAAACTTTTCATAAGAAAATGCAAGTACACGGGCAAATCTTTATCTCAATCGGTGTGATAATTGACACATCTTTGGATTAATTTGACTTGACAAGGTATAATTTATCTGATACAACACTTAATTATTTTTTAAAAATTTTGTATTAAGCTATCTAATACAAAAATTTTTTAACTAAATTTCTTGCCATAGAAATTATATAAGATTTAAGTTTTAGTAAATTTTTTTGGGAAGTTTGGTCTAATATATATATAAAAAAAAAAAAAAAACTCTATTTTGTTTGAGTAATATTATACCTTATAAACTTTTTATACAAACTAATGTAGTAAAAAATGATTGGGTGAAATTTTATTTTTAATTTAAAATCACCTAATCATCTTTTGTCACATCACTTTGTTGAAAAAAATTGTATAAAAAATTTATAAATGTAGTATTATTCTATATTGTTTTCTACATCTAAACCTTGAAATTTTTTTGGATATTATTGTTTTTTTCTTAAAGAAATATACACTTATTTTTTTAGAAGATTATTAGAGCTTAGTTAGTTTACTGTTACTATTCAGTTGAGATTGGTTACCGTTTATTATAGTTTAGTTAGTATAGTTACAAGTTAGTTGAATGTTAGTTGCAGCCAACTGTGTAACTATAGTTAATGAATTTAGTACTATGATCATTTTTTAAAAACCAAACCGGAGGGCAACCCTTCTGCTACCCAGGTCACGTCTAACCGGTTGGACCGTCGGTTGGACCGGTGATGTCATCACATAATATGATGATGTCAGCACATTAACCAAAACATGATGTTTATTTATGCAATCATTTGTTTAAAATGTAATGGTGGATCCACACATTTTCACAAATTATAATCACTTTTCTTTTGGTTCAGTCAATTTATTAACTAGCCCCATGTTTAAATCTTAAACTACAAACCCCAATTCAGAATTCACCCGAAAATAGCCTCCTATATATGTATACTAGCTGTCATCATGACTCCGGGTGATACAGGAAAAATAGCCTCCACATTTTGGGATCAATTTAGTTTAATATTGGCAAAATAAACGCAGAAAAATGCATGCATTCCAGTGATATAACAGAATAAATATAAGAGATTCTATTTCATTGAGCACCAACATTCTTTAAACAACTACCTTCAGCAAAATGCAAATACGTAGAAAAAGTTCATCAACATTTAATTCCACAGAAAAGGTAAATATAGGATTTCTATTTCAATTGACACCAACATTCTTTGGAAACAAACTACCTTCAGCAAAATGCAAATACGCAGAAAAAGTTCATCAACATTTAATTCAGCAAGCAAGCATTCCTCCTGCTAGATGGTTGAACCAGAGTTTCTCCAAAATTCTAATACGTATTAGAGATGAACATGTGAATGGCATGTAACTAGTTCAATTGTTGTTGCCGGTTAACAGTAAAAATTATTGCAAACAAAAGAATCACATTTAAGCATTAAAAACGAAATCATTATTGAAGATGAACTTGTAAATGGCATGTTTATTACCTAGATCATGAAGAATGGAGCTGTCGTCGATGAATGGAGTTGTCACCGTTGATTTCCAGCTAGGAACGGAACTGTCGTCGTCTAGGAATGGGGTTGCTGTCGTCGTCGTCCAGGAATGGAGCAGCCGTCGTCGTCATCGATTTCTAGCAGGGAATGGAGTTGTCGTCGTCGATTTCCGACGAGGGAGGAACGCGTCAGCGTCGATTTGAGAGAGTTTAGTTGCAAACTTGCGATTTGGTGAATGGTCGCGATTTGAGTGCGATTTCAAAGAGGAATTTGCTTAGGAGAAGAAGCTGAGAAATCTGAGAAATAGAGATGAAATTAGAGAAACATAGATAAAATCAGATTCAGATTTCAGAATGAACGGGCTTGCGATTGCGATTGTGTAGAGTTAGGGCTTTTTCACATTCGACCGGTTTTTCTGCCGGTTCGGTTGACCGGCGGTTCACTCATTATATCTAGTTTTCAAACGGTTTAAAGCGGGTTAATGTGTAATTACGGGTTTGATGGTGACTCGAACCGGACACTTGATCGGGTCCGGTTGGATCGGCTGATCTGGTCCGGTTTTTAAAACAATGACTATGATTAGTGAAGATTGGTTAGCAACAGAAGTTGTACTTATAGTAGTTAAGCTTGTACATAGGTTGTAACGATGAAAGAGGAATAATAAGTAAAATTCTTTTTCAAGAAAACTCTCTATTGTACATTTCATTTCAAAGATGACAATTAAAGTGCTTTCAGTAAGATGATGCTATTTCTTTGTCGTTATTAGCTCATAGCTAGGAACAACATCATGATTTTTTTACTTTTTGGTGATATTTGACAATTATTTTACTGCTAAATGTAAACATTTAACAACGTGAGGTTTCATCTTTCATCGCTAATGGCAACTTTTGGCGACAATAACAATGTTTGTTATCAAAAGTTTACTAACCATGCTCTAAACTTTTTTTTTTAAGAAGTACTATTGTAAAAATAAATAAATAAATTAGTGGGATATATTTGGATGTGAGATCTAAATGTCAAATAAATAAATGGTAGGATTTAAATAGCATCACTTTTTTCAATATTTTTATAATGAAACAAAATGTTTTGTTGCTAAAAATTATTTATATATCTTTAGAAAAATAAAAAAGCATTCATATGTCTTCAGCAGCGATAAAATCATTGTATATTTTCAAATATTCACTCTATTCAAATTAAACTATTTTGAATTTTTATTGAGCATACGAAATTGATTTAATTATTTTTAATAATAAAATAATTTTTAGTGACAAATTTCTATGTCCTAGAAGATATTTAAATACTTCCTTAAATAAAAAAAAACTTAAATCCTTATTTATCCTATATTTTTATTTAATGAAGAAATGTTTCTTCTTTTAATGGAGAACATCCAAGTTTTATTGCAATAAATTAAATTAAATCTTTCCCATTGCATAATTAGAGAAGAATTGAGTGGAGGTTTGTCGCAAGTTCCATTGACAAACCCTAATTTATTTTTTACTTGCAATGATATTGTCATCGCTCGACACCAAATCCCATAATTTTCACTATCAATAAGTTATTCAAAAACCAAAACAGATCTTGGCGTGTCTGAAGGATGAACGTATAATAGGTAATTATAATCAGTTGAAGTTACAACTGATTCTTCAGTTGCGTTCGCCATGGCAAAAGACATTGCTAAAGATTGAAGAAAAAAATTGTAATAAATCGAAATTTCAGAGAAGCTTTGAACTCAGAATTGTTCGAAACAAATTTTAAAGCTTGATTTGATCAAGTATTTGATCGAAAAGCGGAAGCTTTTGGAAGGTGCTCTGATACCATGTTAATTAGGGGTGTTCAAAACAACTGATTGCAATCGAAACCGGCGGGTATCAGGGGTTTGGTTCCGGTTCCTACTCGGAATCGACCATCAACAGGTAAGTTCCGGTTCCAAATTTTTGGAACCGTTACTATGCGGTTCTGGTTTCTATAGTTAGGAACTGGAACCAGGAACTGAGACTAATATAAAATAAAATTAAAGAGTAAGGGGGTTAATAAAAACTTTTGTAGAAAAAGTAATGTGAATACATTTATATTTATATTTCATAACATTTAAAGTAAGTTGGTTTGACTTTTGAGAATCTACCTTTATAAAGTAATGGAGTTTGTAATTTTGAATTTATAATTTGTAATTTTTTTTGTTAACAAGTGCCAGGCGGAGAACCGGAACGGTTCCAGTTCTAGGTACCTAGGAACGGTTCCAATTTCGGTTCTAAATTTCAAGGAACCGTCAGTTCCAGTTCCGGTTCCTTCAAAAAATATAGGATACCTAAAACCGATCACCCCTAATGTTAACAAATGGAGACCATAGAATTTGGGAAAGAATAATGCTTCTATTTATTATCTCATCAATCACTGTTCTACATCATTATATACTGCAGCAACTATATTACAAAACTAACTAAATTGCCCTACTTGTAACTAACTCCACTAACTTTTTAAGCTAACTCTGCTAACTGATTAACTGCTGCTAATTGTTTGACTAACATTTTTTGTTTTTGTTTGATCGTTGAAACTTGCCACTAGTAACATTTTTTTTCTACTCATTGGAAACGATCTTGTTGAGAATAATATATTTGGGATTCAATAATCCATGAATTCTAAACTTCAAAGCATTGTGGAGCACATCTTCAAGTTCAATAATGTTAATATTTTTGTTTTTACAACATGATATATTTATAAAACTACAATTGTTATTTATATACATTTTGAGAGGAAACAATTTTAAACACTAGATTTTTTAGAAGTGTAGGTACTCTCAAACTTCTCCATAATTGCTTTATAAAAGTGTTTGAAGTTTCTTCTTTAGTCTACAGTATTTTTTATAAGTGATTTCCATCTATGGACAAACAAACAACCACCAATAAATTGATTTTCTTACCATCTTCACACCATTGTTTTAATTTAAAAAAATGTTGTAGATTATATTCATACTTTCATTGCATAACCATAGTGATGGTGTGTTTGTAGGACATTATTTGCATTGCTAGTATTATATATATATAAATATAAATGTACCCATTTGCAAAATAAATATTATATTTCCTAACAACCATATTAAAACATTGATTTTATAATTAAACATCTAACAAATTATGTAAAATATTTTCATAACACCTATATATGAATTGATGCTGCAGCCTTTGCAACCAACAATATTATATTATATTTTATATATTGTCTCCAATTTCATAACCAATAGAAAACTCTTTACTAATATAAGACAAAAAAAAAAATATTATTCTTTTGAAAAGGAAAAAAAAAAAAACATTCTTTTCAAACATGCAGTTGGCATTACTTAAATAAGCTAACATTTCCGCTTTAAGTTTTAATTCACTTGGTGAATTTCAATTTTCATTGGGTCTAGAGCTTGTTCTAGAAAGTTTAATTTTGATTGATCCTTACTGCATTGATTGTTGTTTTTATGCCTTTTTTATTATCTTTTTTATCTAGTTTTTTTTCACTGTTTCTGCTTTTTTTTTTTCAGCTTCAATCGTGTGTGACCATCTTGGGGCTTTTGGAGCACCTTGTTTTGGATTTTTTATTGTGGACCACCTTGTGTGTGGACTAATCACACTGTTTGGGCTTTCGTTTTGTAGGTGACAAACCGAATCCATGTGGATCAACTGACTGTGTGTTCTCATAGTTTCTGTTGCGGTGAAAGAGGGTCCTTACCCTAGACCCCCCTTGTGTGGAGCGGAACCACTATACCTTTTGGAGGCCTATGATCATTCACTCTTTTAAATGCTATTGACGAGAGGCTTGGCATGACTTGCATAGTTGGTTGCAGAACCGAAAACCCTAATAAGTTTGCGAGAGTCAGGGAACCCTGAGAGATGGATCAAGGGAAGAGGTAAAGGTCCATTTAACTCTACGGCTTGTTAAGGACAACTTTTAATGCTAATTAGTATAGGACCAATAAAAACCTTTGCCAAATTGGAACAGCTAAGCTGCATGATAGACTCCCATTAAGAAATCCATGGGAGCTGAATATTGTGAAAAAGACCAACTAGAAGATTAATCATGGATTATGAAACTTGTTATGCATAATAAGAAAATCATTCTAATTTGCTGGAGATTATGGTGATTCACTAAGGGTGTTTTGGCTTTAAGGTAAAATCTTTTCTAAACTGCTGACTTGTTAGGAACGTGTTGTGCTCGCTGCCTCAAGATGTATGTCTCCACAGCAACCGTCTATTGAAGAACGCCACACCCTTGATGAATGCAACTTGATGCCTGATTGGTCTCGACAGACCCTTGAGCTAGCCTAAATCGGTGGAAAAGAAATAGGGTAAAGGCTTTTTCAAGCATAAGGTACCTTTTGACTATTTTGATTATTGTATATTGATAACCAGATTATTGAACTTGCTTATCAACAAAAAAGCTTTGAAAATTCCTAAAAAAAAGCTAAGAAAACGAATATGGCCAAAAGTGGAAAAGGCAACCCTTTGTCAAAAGATCGTTTTTGATGAGATTCGCGAAAAGATTTCTGCGAGACAAATAAAAGACAAATAAAGAAACTCAGATGTTTTGAGTGTGAGGCGTTAGCTCCATATCTTTGAGTGTGCAATACTCTAAAGAAAAGGGAAAACCCAGTCTGGCCACCTTGATGTGAGAGTGAGATGCTTTGAGAGTGCGGTGAGACACACCATGAGCTGAACCAATTCCTAGCATTTCGACTACCACGACGAGTAGATAGTGTGTCCGTCGCTGACCTAATGATGTCTACAACGAAGCACAAGGTCTTATGACAATGATTGCACTTGTTAAAGCATCAAGAGGTAATTAAATTCGTCTTATCTGAAATTCTCACTTTTTAGAAGATAAGAAAATTGCATTATGACAAAATACAAGTCTTATTATCTATAATGTCCAATAAGGACATTTTATTGATAAAGCTTTCAAATGACTACTGAACTAAAGGCATGTTGAAAGGTTTAATGTAGTTTCTAACAGCTGATGAAGTTCTTAGACAACGAGATCTTTGGTGATAAACATGTTTGGGATTCTCTCCTGGTGCTAGCACCTCCAAACTTGCAAGTGACCACCTTTGTGAAGCCACTGTAATCAGTTCAGAAAACTGTTGTTGTTATGATCAGCAACCTTGATGGTAAAAATTCATTCCTATCTGTTATTTGAAATGCATATCAGACCAAAACTGTTTTAACATCATTTCGTATTTGAAAAGATGCATTGAAAATACTGATTTAATTCGGTAAGGTCACTACTTCAGTCTCTCAGGTCACCACCATTGAACATTTTTTTAAAAATTGTAAAATGTGGAAACCTGAAGTTAGTGCTAACTATCTTTTGTCCCATACTTCATTGCTTTGCTTTCAAAATGACATTATGGTACTTTGACAGTGTATGTCAAGACCCTGACAGGTAACAAAGCCTTATTAATTATGTTGAACTTGTGGAAGAAGGTCTGTTACCTATGGTGATGGAAAAGGGTAAGTTCTTGGAAAAGTATTATTATTTTTTCCCAGTTTCCTAATATTGAATGATATTTTTATTTGAAGGTCTAAGGCAAATCTATTAGCATTAGTCAATCTGTGACAAAGATTGCGTTGTTCAATTCTCAAAATAAGTGTCAAGTTTTGAATGCTAATGTTTTTCTTTGCTTAGAGAAGAGATAAAATTATAGTGTGTTGATCTTTTTGTCTAACACTGTTTCTCTTGTTTAACACCAATCAGATTGTGTTTGACCTTGACACATGAAACTTGGACATTGATTTCAAGTATCTCGTAAGCTCTCCAAGAAGGATGCTGTTAAAGGATTTCGAGGCTTGTGTTTTCCCAAAGGTAAGTTTGTGGCCTTGTCAACAAGATAATCAAATTAAGAGCTCTCACAAAACTATATCTCATTTGACTACCTCACTGTTTTAAACTTCTTCATATGGATCTCTTGGGTCCAATGCAAACTGAAAGTTTAGGTGGAAAGATATATTCTATGTTTTGTGTTGATGATTTTTCTAGATTTTTCATGGGTTGATGTTTTAAACGAGAAAATCTGATGCATTTGAAGCCTTAAGTGTCTTGTGAAAAGGTTTACAGGTAGAGTAAAACTATATGTGTTACGAAGGTAATGAGTTACGAGAAGTGATCATGGGAGGGATTTTGAAAATTCTAATTTTTCTAACTTCTGTGATAGTTAGGGCATTTGGCATGAATTTTCTGTCCTAAACACCACAAAAAAATGTGTTGTGGAAAGGAGAGATAATTTCTTCCAGAGATGGCAAGAGTAATGTTAAATGCAAAGAATTGCCCCAAGACTTTGAGCCAGGCAATCAACACTTATATACCACACCTTGAACAGAATTTTCTTAAGGAAAGGTACATCTCAAACTCCATACGAGTGTGGGAAAGGTAAGAACCAAAATGTCTCGTATTTTCATGTTTTGTGTTGCAAGTGCCGTCTCAAATGCTAGACAATCTAGGGCATTTGATGCTAAGAGTAATGAAGGAATCTTTCTCAGTATTCATCTAAGTAGGGCATATAAAATTTTAACATAAGAACAGATCGTACATTGAATCTTTTAATGTGGTTTTTTCTGATCCAAAGATTACTCACTTTTTCACAGATGATGAAAATGATGATACTGTTTGCTTCTACTGAGGTGACCACTGATCATGATGAAGTTCTACTGTGACTCCTTCTGTAACAAATTCAAAAGATTAAGTGACTACCCCGAACCTGAATGGTAGCACCACTGCAGCTAACATGGTCGTGCTTCTCAAAGACAAGGAATTGCTTTGATTTAAATGGAAATCACTCAAAGAAGAACTCCAAGACTAATATCCCCCACTTGGATCAAGAAGCTCATCCACCATCTTCTATTATGAAAAATCCTAAAGAGGTAATGGTAAAACGAAGAAAGGTTTAATGAAATTAATCCACCCTCGCTATGTTTCTCTTTCAGATTGAAAAACGCAAACAGCTCTGGAAGATGAGTGCTGGATCACTGCCATGCATAGGAGCTTGAACCATTCGAGAGAAATGATGTATAGAGTTTGGTTCCTCAACTTGAAAAGATCAACATGGATAAAGTGATCTTTAGAAACCAAGCTTGACGAATTTGGAAATATGTTCAGAACAAGCAAGACTTGTTGCCTAAGGGTACACGACAGTTGAGGTGATTTTGTATGAGAGCTTTGCTCCGTAGCAGTTGATACAACACAATTTGGAATCTCCACTTTCTTTGTGGAGTTTGCTTGTTGCTTAATTGAAGCTCTACCAAATAGATGTAATATGCATTTTTTAATGGCTTGCAATTGGAAAGTATATGTGTGTAACCTGCTAGATTTCAAATCCATACAAACTAAATCATGGGTCAACAAAGAAAGCATTTGCTGGACTATAACGGTCTCCAAGGAGCATGGTATGAAAGACTTGCAATCGTTCTTACTTGATTACAAATTTGGAAAAAGTAATGTTGATAAACCTCTTTTCATTACGCAACATGTTAATGGTGAGTTTCTTTGTGCTCAAATTTATGTTGTAACATAATTTTGGTTCCACTTTACCACACAATTGTAGTGTAACGACTTCCATTCTCATAAAACATGCATAGTAAATACCATGTAAAAATAACATAAAAAGTTGGGCCCAAATTTCTTTTTTAAACCTATGTATTCTTTATACAATATATACAAGATTTTATCATAGCCAAAACTATCAAATAGGGTGGACAGTGTAGCCATTTCTCTTCGTGTGCCATGTCCATCCGACTGTGTCCTCATCTAGAACCTGAAAAACATAGGGAACCAACGGATGAGCACAAACAATGCCGTAAGTAAAACCTCTACTCAAATGTCCCCGTAACTTTCTCTCTCTCTTTTTCCCTACCATTTATTGACTCTTTCTCTTATACAACTCTCTATTTCTCTCTTTCTCATACTCTTTTCTACAACTCTCTTTCTATAAGTCATGGCCCCTCGGACCGGAGGCACGGTTGGGACTCGCTCCACTACCCCTGTGACTTCTACCATCTCAGCCAATCGGACTTGTTAATGTATGGATTCGAACCTTTGGGCCATGTGAGGTCATAGAATCTCTCAGGTAAACTCGGGTATAGCCCTCAGATCCAATGTACTCTACGGGCTACACCACTTCTCTCTCTGATACTCTTGCCGCTCTCTCGAGCGCGTACAATGCGGGCATACTCACCTGTACTCACAGGTTCCCCATCGCACAACCTACTCTATTCGCTTGTTTACCACTACTCTAGCTTTACCTCTCATAGTGTCTTATCTCTCTTTCTTCTCTTTACTCATAGTACTTAAACTCAAAATCTCTACTCTTTCTTACTCTCTTCTCTAGTCATACTTAATGCATAGTTAATGCACATAAATGACTCATGCTCTTAATACTTTATGGGATGCAATTATGCATGTAACAAAATTAATGGCTTTCTACCTCTTACGTATGCTTCTCTTAGCAATTTCATCACAACTCATGTGCATATAAAATCTACTCTAACCTCTAACTTTTCTCTTTTCTTTAATCATCCAAATGGGAGAAACTCCCTCATAAACTCTAAATTTCCTGTCAAAAGAAAAAAAAAACACTTCCATACTTGCTCAAACTTCCTCCACTTCAATCAAACTCAACCCCATCAGCAAATAAAACATTCTCATAACTCAATTTTGTGTATTACTCATTTTAAACTACTAATACTCATTCACATCATCAACAATCTAATGAATACACACACACCACACACACACACACACTCACAGATATATATATTATAACTCTACTCAAGAGTTCTTAAATCTCACTTATATTGAATTTACTTACCTTATGGGGAAAAAGCTTCTTTAACACTTCTTCTTTCCTTTTGGGAGCTTGCCTTATCTCTACAACTACCAACAACCACAACATAAGACTCTAATCAACATCATAAAACTCTCATCTAAAGCAAGAGCCTTACCTTAGGATGCTTTAGATTAAAACCCTACTAAAAGTTACTCAAAAGGCTCTGGAAATCCTTGGAAGATTGAAGGAATTTGGAATGAAGGAGAATAAGGAGGCCGTGAAATAGGAAAAATGAAGTTCTCAAAACTAACACCCCTTTAAATATCTCTTAACAACCATTCTTCCCATTTTGCCCTTGCCTTTCTTAGAAATCCATCTATATCATTGTGATTCCTTACACAACACACCCCCATACTACATATTCTCCATGATTTCCTTACTTTTACTCCTCCCACTTTTCCGGCTAATTTGGTAAAATGGTCAATAGTACCCAAGGAAAAAATATATCTAAAACTTAATAAGTTTTCAACCGACACGTGCCGCGGCGACGAAGCTTCTTCGCCGCAGCGAACGTTCAGCAGCTTCCCCCCGTGGCTTCAGCACCTCTTCGCCGCGGCGAGATATCCTTCGCCCCGGCGCGCCCTGTAACATCAAAAACCTCTAACTTTGACTAAATCCAAGGCAAAAACTCAACATATCAATACCACCAAGACCAACCACCACTATTCACAACACGACTCAATTAGAGCGAAGTAAGAAACATTAGCAACGTTTATAACCTTGTTGAAGGTATGTTTGAAATGAGCATGGTAGGTGATTAAACATGTTCTTAGGTCTTCAAATTAAGCATTTGATATGGTTTTGTTTGTATCACAATCAACATATGCAAAGAACATGCTTAAAGTTTCAATCTTGAAGTGCAAATATGCTAAAACACCTATAGGCTCTATCTTAAAACTGTCTAAAGATGTGAATGGGAAAAGTGTAGATCAACAAATTGTTTAGAAGCATGATATGTAGCAGTTGTATTTAACTGCAGTAACCTGACTTGTGCTTCATGTAGGTGTTTGTGCAGATTTCAAGCTAATCCTATTGAACTTCATCTTACTGTCTTGAAGAGAACATGAACATGTTTCAGAACAACTGACTTTGGATTATGTTTGCATTCGATACTAATTGCTATCTTGGTTGGAAGCTTTGGACAACAAGAAAAGTACTTCTGGATGATGCTTTTTCCTTGGAACAACGTGGTAACTTAGTACAACAAAGACAACAACTCTATCTCTCTCTCAATGCCGAGGCAAAATATATTGCTACAGATGTTGTTGTACACATTTTTGTGAATAAACAAATATTGAGTGACTATGGTTTTGATCAAGAACGTGTTACTGTTTTCCTTTGATAATACAAGTGCAGTTAACATTTCACAGAATCAATTCAATACTCTAGAACTAAGTACATTGATGTTATGGCCATTTCTCATTAGAGTCTTAGTTGAAGATAAGTGAGTCACCCCGGCTCATGGACACCGAATCCAACTGCTAATTTTTTTTACAAAGGCTCTAGACTTTCAAACTTTGTGATTTGAGAGAGGCCGTCGAGCTAACTCAACTTGTAGTAGAGTTTATCTTTAAATAAGTGTGAGAGCATATTTTCCCTTGTTTATAAAAAAAAATACAAGTCTATTGATTTGTGTTTAGTCATAAAAGATTGGATTCTCTCTTTGAAATATGAGTGGCAAGTGATGTGTCCACCTTGATTTTCACCTAAGAAGTATAACGGCTTTCTTTCATTTTTTTTAGTGCTTTAATGCATATTTCTTGTCACCATGTGAAGAGCTACCTTGTGTGTAGTGTAATAGTTATACTTGATAATTTTCCTAGGATGTAAAGACCCCTATGTCCTTGAAAAATCTACCATGTGAGAGCTACCTACTTGCAATGTGAAACTACACTTGGTTACCTCTTGAAGTTAGTGCCCATTATCTCTTTCATATGAAAAAAGCAAAATTGGTTGATATTAAGTTCAAAAGAAAAAGAATTATTCAAAAAGAAAAAAAGGCATAGGGAAGGGGGAGTGTCCCTTCTTGTTAAATCGACCATAGTCAAACTCACCCTTTGGACACTTCACACCCATGATTAAGAATGTTTGCTTTTGTTGCTCATTTTTTACTTAAAGGGTGTCACTTTAAGTTGTGATTTTTTAATCGATGAGATACTCCTTATGCATTCTTCTCATAGGTTAAGAAATGATTTTTTGTTTTTTTTATTTCTAATCAGATCAATATTACTTGTCTTCGTAAATCTTGTGAAAATTGGGATTGATCTTATGACCATGTTGCCATTTTTTCAAGTTTAAAGTTTTTTTGTCCACTGCCTTTGATTATAAGTCACCATATAAGTTTTCATGTGCTAATGCTTGTTTTATGTGATCTCTTTAGTCTTTTAGGGTCGTCATTTTTTGCTGTGATGTTCTAAATGTTTCTTAAATGCTCACATTGACATTTGTGTCACCACCTGATGATTAAAATTTTTATCTTCTTATGTTGTGTACTCTCCTTAAGTGCGGTCATCACCTTGCTTGGATGCTATTGTGTGCACCTTGCACTTAAGTGCTCACCGTGCCTTTAAGTGACGGCTTGATTTAAAAAGCCCCAAATTCTTTTAACGATTTTCCTTATATAAGATTACCATTTTAACTTTTCTCTTTCACTGAATTACTTGTGCTATCAATCTATTTTCTTCAAAACCTCCATTGCTTCCACTCTCTTTGAAAATCTAATCTGTTGATTTCTCATGGCTCATCAAGAGGATTTCATTGCTGATATTCGACGAGCAGTCAAGTCAAAGAAAAGATCAAGAATTGGTCGACCCTCATGAGCCAATGATGACCACATCCGCATCTTCAAGTGATAACTCTCCACACTGCGATGAAATCTGTGTTAGCTCTCAACTACCATTCGTCATCCTTCTGATGCACCAATCAACCAATTGAAGACAAACAAAGGCGTCTCCTGCAACATCCAAGGGCACACTAACTCATCGAGTGATCCAAGGGCAAACTAACTCAATCGAAGTGATCCAAGGGCAAGACGAAAGAGAAAAACTTCTGCAATTGAGGGCATAGGTAACACACAACTTTGGTTCTCCCATTGTTAAATCTAAGTTTAAGATAGAATGTTTTTAAGCCTATTATCTATGAATCACATGTTTAGTTGTCTAAATTTTCTTAAAATTGCTCGTTTTGTGTCTAAAAGAAAATGTACAAGAACTGTTTCACCTTGTTGCTCCATGTGAAGGATTCGTCCAAAGTTTTATTCAACTTTAGGAAAGATCTGAATGAACTGAATTTAAAAAAAAAAAAAAAGCAAAATCCTGTTAGGGGGAACTTGGATCGATTTTACTCTTGATGTATTAGGACTCACTTGAACTTGCCCCTGTTTGAGCTATTGATTTAACTACTGATAAGATTTAGGAATTTAGCCATTGAACTCACTAGTGGAGTTGTGACCACCTGGGCCAAATGGTCACACTATGCAAACTGTTCACCTCCTTTGCACAAGATTTTGTTCAAAATTGCCCTATAAACTGTCACCCTCTAGGCACAACTCATCCATTAGGCAAGACAATGCGCTCAGTTTCTTTATGTATAGTCAAGGGAAAATATTGACTTATCTTCCCTGATTTACCAATCCATCAAGACTGCAGCTGGACTAAAGGCAAGACCCTACCTTAGTTTTTTTCCATCTCTAATTTATTGATTGTTGACTCCTCTGGTCCTATTACAGTCAAATCAAGTCTCATCTCAAAGTAAGGAAGATCTCCTCCAAGACAATCAAATGTTTTTTTTCCTCTATTGCTCCTATCATAGATGTTCCATCTCCTCTCAGCAGCTTCTGCTAACGATTACACCTAAGAGTCTAGATTTTTGACTTTTTGCAGCAAATGGAGAAGAAATGGTGATTTCCATACCAACTTACTGCTCATTTGGACACTTTAGATCTAGTGAAGAAACAAGACGCTGCTGCCTTGGGAAAAAATTAGAGAAGATTGTTTTTTTATTATGTCCCTTAAGTCCAAGTAAAGTTTGTCAATGAGGTGCCTTCTCTTTCAAACTCAAAATCCAGATGCTACAAATGTCCCCCTAGTTCTACTGCTACAATTAGGCTAAAGACATTAGCACTCAAGGAGTAGCCCGCTGCCTGATCCTTCCGAGAATTGAAGCGTAGGAGACTTTGATGTTGATCCCATTACTACTGATGATGAAGCTGAAGCTTCCACTTAGGATGATGTTGCTGCTGCTGATACTCTATCAAGGATGCTGACATCGTTGCTACTTCTGACTGAATGTGCCACTCACTAAAGAAAGTACCACTTGATGTGACCACCTAAGAAGTGTCACCTGATGTATCCACTAAGAGGTGTGCGCCAACTAATGTGGTCCCCCCAGTTGGCCCTCTTTTGGCTAAAACACCACTACAACTCCTCCACTCAGCCCTTAAGTGATTGCCCTAGCAAAAGATGCCTGAAAATCTACTACTAGAAAACTCTCCTTGTTAGAATCAACAGGCACAAAGGATGAAGATTATGAACAAAGAAGGGGAGTAAAAGCTGAAAGTTGTCTCAAAACATCATTTGCCTCTGCCTGTGATGTAGTGGTCACTATGAGTTTTGAAGTGATCACCTCCTATCCCTAAACTAAACTTTTTTAAAATTTCTATTTGGTTTTTTATTTTTGAACTTTTAAGATTTAATGTTCAGTTTATAAATTGCAGTATCTTTGTTATTTTGAATGTGCATTTTGGTTATTTTTAATATTGTTCTTTCATGTGCAAATAACAATTTTCTTGTGATCTTGTGTTAGAGTCTGAAGTGACTCTATTTTGATGATAAAAACCCTATGTGTTGATTAATATGAAATCATATTGAGATAATTAAAGAATTTATGAATTTTTTCACGAAAATTCGCTTCTAATATTTTTTCTATAATATAACTGTTTGGAATAATTGGAAAGGGTAGAGTATATTGAGGTCTTTATGATTAAGGTGATTTTGTCTCATTTATACTGTTTAGGGGGTAAACTGTCATTTTTAAGGGTTGTCACTTTTCATCATGTAGGGACCAAAGTAATATTTTTCACTGTTGTATAAAAAAAAACACGAAGGGTCGCATTACAGGGGTGCTGTTCATCCTAGTTTTTCCTATGACTGTTCATCTTCTTTTTCGGCGATCGTCGGCGACGCTTCATCTTCCTCGTCCACCGATCATCATCACTCATGACACAATCGCAAATTCACCACCGTGAGACCGCGTTTCGCCGCCGCTCCTTTGCGCATTATAGCCGTGATTTCACCATTTTTTTGGGTGACATTGGTTCCCCGTGGTCGATCTAGCTTCCCCATGGTCGATCTATCCATTCCATCAGCTCATCGCCGTCGAAACCATTAAGAATCTCCATCACCAACCGTCACACCTCTGTCACCTTTTAACCGCGATCTCTCTCATTTCCAGCGACCCCTTCATCTCCCCAGAACCTGATCTGAACTCCCCATCACTAGAGCTTTCCCATGGTACCTTCGGATTTTTATTTTCGCCACCATGTTGTCGATGTTTTCCGGTGAGTGTGACTGTTCGGTATTCTGGGCTTTCCGTTGGTCATTTTCGCCCCTTCTTCGCATCATATCGCTGTCGGTTTACTTCCTCTCCGCCATGATCACTTCGTTTCCAGTTCCAGCCTCCATTGACACCACCATGAGCGCTGAGTTCCAGGTTTCTGTACGCGTGACGAGATCGAGATTGACTCCACTGCTCTCCTTATCAGCTCTCGACTAGTTGGATGAGCCCGATTGTAGGACATTTGGTATATTTGTTTTTCGAATTAATTTGTTTTCGTTTCATGTTTGATTTCATACTTTATATGGTTTAAGCATATTTTGTGATAATAGTTGTCCATGTGATTTAATATTTTCATAAAACTTGTTGAATGATAAACGTTGGTTTGAGATAATTAATGATGAATATTGCTTTTCATTACTTCGCATCGATTTAAATTGAGTTGTGTTCGGATTTAATTTCATTTCTACTATTGTTGCCTTATTGTGAATGGTTATTGTTAAGATTGTTTGACAAATTGTATTTGTTAATCGTGTACCAACTAGTGTATTGTCTTGTACATTTTTCGGCATTTATGATAGTCTTTACCAATCGAACTTGAGTGATCAGTGAGACAGGATAGATTATACCTAGAGTGCCGAAAGTCATTTCATTGATTTACCTTGCCTTGTAGTTTAGGGATCTTAGAGGTAGAGAATTGTGTGAGTTGGTCTCGTGTCGAATCAAACCGTAGCGACAACATTTTTATTATAAATCTTCATTATTTTAATTTCCACGCTTTTATTATTGCATTCAGTTTTGTTTATTTAATTAATCAAAATTACCAATTTCGTTTCCGCTACTAAAATATATATTAGGTTTAGTCTTGCTCTCTAGGGATTCGACCCTGCTTACCGCTACTATGGTATTTAGGTTAAATTTTATGGTTGTGACGATCGGTTCTACACTTTGCTAACCCTTAATTGTGTTTTTGGTTTATTGTTTCAATTTGTTTTGGTTGTTTACTCAGGGGAGTATACTATTTGAGGGGGAGTAAGTGGTTTGTGTCTTGCATATATCTCGTTTTAATTGTTTATACCTTTTGATGAGATATTGTTGTTGTTACTTTTATAAATTGTCTCATTTTTTATGATTGATGATTTTTGAGACCGTTTCATGTTTAAAGATTGTGCTTTGTTCATAGATTTTGACAAAGGGGAGATTTGTAAGTTATTTGTCAACTTAAATCTGAGTGGTAACTCTAAATCTGTATGAAACACCTCACCTTGTCTTAGCACCAATCATTTTTTTTAATTTCCAGTATAACCCACCTCTGTTAAAGTGACCACCTATCTCTTATGTTTTATCTGCTATATTGGGTGATATTAGTAAGTGATCACAATGTTTTGGAATTTATTTGGGAACACATGTTATGCTTCTAGAATGCATGACTATTTTATTCTCTTATAGATTTTGTGTGCATAATAACTTGTCAAATTCATATTCAATGTGCTAGAAAGTTTATTACTCTTTGATAGGTGGCATTTGATATTGAAAAACTTTTATAAAGGTGAATTCTAAAGTTATTCCTTGCCACCTATCTTGCATTGGCCTTGTTTACTTATATAAACTCTCCTCCTAGCTTTTTTCTTAGCCTGATATCTCTTTGAAAAGTACACTGAAAATTCTCTGAATTTATTCTTTTTTTTAGGTTATGCTAGAAACTTAAAAAACCTTCCCTTAAATACCTAGAAGCTCCTTGCTCTCTCCTGTTGTTTGAGTGATTGTGAAGCTGTTGAGCTTCTTCCATCAAAGGTGTCTTCGTTTCTAACCTTGAGAAGCTCAAGGCTGATCAGTTGGTTGGTGTTATTGTAAGCTAACTATGGTTGTACGTTGTTTAACCAAAGGAGAGATTGAAGCTTGCAAAACAGGGTTTTTGGCAATGAGGTTTAATCTTTGACTTTGTAATTGAACTGTAAAGTAAACCTAGTAGATTAGCTCATTTTGGACTTGGCCCATTGATGTAGGCATTTTGCCAAATCATAAATCTTAGAGTGTTTTATTTGTTTTTTTTATTGTTTATGTTTATGTTTATAAGAACTCTTAAATCAACATAGCACCATTTCCGCTTAAGTTTTAATTCACTTGGTAAATTTAAAACTTTCACCTTTTTGCTGTGAGCCTGTCTCTATTGTTCTCCATTATCTGTTGACCTGTGCATCATCTATAGGATACTCCTTCCTCAACAGTTCACTACCCATTCTCATCGATTCTGGTATACACTAAATTAGTGTTACCCTGTCCCATCCTTCTACAACACTCATGCCATCCTATGATTACTAATCCAAGGTTAGCCTCAATCTACTGCAGTTATTGCTTACCTTTCTATAATTATTATCCTTCTTTGAACCCATAACCACTTCTGAAGCTTTAACAATACCTGAATGGAAAACAACCATGAATGAGATTTCAAGCTCTCTTAAGAAATCAGACATAGGAATTAGTTCCTTACTTCAGGAATGAATGTAGTTGGGTGCAAATAGGTTTTAAAACCAAACTCAAAATTTTAATGGACTCTTTAGAAATATAAAGCTAGGTTTGTGGCAAAAGTTTCCACAAACACCAGGTATTGACTAATTTGACACTTTTTCAACCTGATTATTTAACCAACCACTATTAGGATTATGTTGGTCTCTACCTGTACATCATCAATGGGGTCCAATATATGTATTATATGTTGTCTTACTAAGATTGTCAAAATTGTGTTTATAGCAACCTAAAGGATTTTCTGAATAGTTCAACCCAAAGGTTTTGTAAACTCCACAAAGCTTTGTATGGGTTGAAACAAGCTCCTAGAGCTTGATTGATGAAACTAAACATGCTCTTGTTGATTGGGGATTTAAGAGTTTGTGGTTTCTGATACTAGTTTATTTTTCTTCTAACAAAAGGTCCAACATCATCTACTTATTGGTGTATGTAATGACATCCTCATACAGGAGACATCCAACTCTCATTTCTCAAATTGTTGGTGATTTGAACAAGAATTTGCTCTTAAAACTCTAGTTCCCTAAACTACTTCCTGTGCTTTGATGTTCATAAACTGCCCTCAGAACTTCTTCTCACACAACTAAAATGCACAAGATCTACTAACAAAGCTGGAATGTTAGAATGTAAGCCTTGTCAAACTCCCATGGCCATAGGAACTAAACTTGGCAAAGAAGACAGTACATCATTTGATCAACTATCTCTATACAAGGCATAGTAGGTGGTTACATACCTAACCCTTTCCAAGACCTGACTTAGCCTTTGCATTAATAGGCTAAGTCATTCTTTAAGCCCCACAATTTCTCATTGGAACAGCCTACAGAGAGTTCTTAGGTACATAAAGGACTATACATATACGATTCGGTTTAAAAGGAGTCAAGATCTACTTTTGGAAGGGTATGCTAATGTTGGTTGGGCTAGTGTGGGTGATAAGAGATCAACTAGTGGGTATAATATTTTTCTTAGAGGAAATCTGGTGCAATAGAGTTCCTAGGAAACAAAAGTTGTGGCATTGTCATCAATGAAGCTGAATATAGAGCCCTAAGTCAAGCACACGAATTGGCTGGATTTATCATAGTTTTCAGGAATTGGATATTAAAATAAACAATACATCATGCTATGGTGTGATAATATGATGTAGGGGCATTATCATCAATCCCTATTTTTCATGCTAGGATTAACAACTGAAATTGATGTTCTTACGTTAGAGAGTTAGTTACTAAGAAAGATTATAGTTCCGTATGTAGCCTCTGAATTTTAGATTGTTGATGTGCTAACAAAAGCTTTACCTTGTCATCAATTTAGTTCCTTAGGGATAAGTTTGAATGTGGTTTTCTTCTTTAACTAATACTAAGGTGATAATCAATATTTGCCCTATATTTTGTTATGTTTCTTGCTATTATTTGGTTTGTTTACCTTAAAATATGTTACTTTGAGGTTTTTTTACTATTTTTGAAGGTACATGACTTTTGGAATGTATTTGGAAGAAATCGCGCAAAATGGGTTGAGAATCGGTTGAAAAAAGGAAAAAATGCCAAAGCACTAGATGGCATCGCGGCAAGTTTTTTTGTTGCCGCACGTGAACAAGGTTATTTAGGTAAAGTTAATGTCGTGGATGAAGAATTGCGCAACCGCAACGTGAAAGCGTTTAAGTTTGTGAGAAGATTTCGCACCACAATGCCTAAAATCACACCCGCAGCGTGGATCGCAAAGAAAATAAATTCTTTACATTTTCCAACTCCAACTCCGACTTGATTTGTACTTTCCCAAACACCCTTAGCAAGAAAAACTATAAATATGACATTGTAATTTATTTTGGAGAATGCTCTTGACCTAAATTGAGAGATTTATGTTTTTGAGTGTTGCTTTATATGAGAGAGATTGTGATTTTTCAACAGGGAGAGAAGGAAAGGATCATCTACTTCAATTCCTAGGTGATTATTTTCAGTTACATTCTATTTTGCAATATGATTAGTTTTTCATTCATTGGTTTTGGTTTGAGTTTGATTTGAACCAACTAAAAATATTGTGGAGTTTTAGTTTAACCATCATGATTGTATGGGTACTTGTGATTTGTTTTATGAAATTTTAGATTGTTTCTTGTTTAATTGTCCTTCATGATATTAATTATATTGTGTTGACGGACAACTACTTTTATAATTAAATTGAGAATTAGGTTTCAGTGATCTCATTGCCTTAATTAAACTCTATTAAACAGGAGTTCAAATTGAATACATGATCATTGTTTTGATTTGGATGGTTGTGTGATTTCCTAATGCAATCGGATTAATAGTTAACAATTGTCATAGAAAGTTAATAAGTTAATATAACGAGAATAAACATGATCATTGGAATTCTCTATGGCTTAGTGGAAATCAACAGTCTGAATTTAGGGTTTAATTGTTTTTTTATTGTCAAATATTCCAATACATGATTTAGAAGTAGTAAATCCCCACTATCACTCTCATTGATTTAATTCACATTCAAAATATTTCATCGTTAGTTTTATTATTTACAATTTATTTTAGATAATCTCTCCATCTTTTCGTTAGAGTGTTAGGATTTAATTAATTGTTTAGTTATAGTTGTTAAAGAAATAACTTAAGATTTAGTACCACTGCAATTTCCGCGACAGATCGACCTTAGGAGTATACTTATCACTAGCTATTAGTGATTCATGCACTTGCGATTACAAATTTGCACATCAAAGGTCTGATGAATGATATGTTCATAAAGTAAATGATGGTCCAATGCCACTTTCTTGGTGTAGTACTGTTTTCCTTATGATGAGTCTTTGTTTTGATTGTTTACAGTACTTTTCTTGATGGTGTAGTGGTTTTTGTCCTGTTTATGATAATGGTGGGTGTTTTTGTAGTCAACTGAAATAAAGTTTTTGTTTGACGTATCATGAATGTTAGTGTATAGCTTTTCTACCAAGTGAGTTGTAGTTTGAATGATGGTCTAATGCACTTTGTTGAAGTTGTAGTTTGACATGAGGTTTAGTGCACTTTGTTGGAGGTATGAATTCTTCTTGATGGTGAAGCTGATTTTGTCCTTTTTATGATAAAGGGTGGTGTTTGTTGTGGTCTGCGGAAAAAAGAAGGCTTTTTCTTTTCTTAAAAAAGAAGTGTAAAAAAAGTTTAATGACAGAAACATTAAAGGAGATGCTTTGGCTTAAGCAAGATGTTGAGAAGAGTATAAGACTGTAAAAGTGTGTTACTTCATATTAGTTGGTAAAAGTGTGTCATTAGTTTGTAAAATTTAAAAGACCTAAATGGGTTAATGCAAAAATGTAAAGTAATTTTTTTAGTTACAATGGCTAAATAATAATAGCCACTTATGTTTCACAATATGTTTGTTAATGAAACAGTATTCTTTCCCACTTACTTGTTCTTGATTTTCTTTCATTCTAGCAAATTCCTTCATAATGTTTTAAAACCTAGCTGACCTGGCTAGTTTAGTTGGGTCTTCGCTGGTTTAGACATTTCATTAAACACAGCTAGGTCAATTACACCTGAGAACCCGGCGTTTGTTACCTGTAGAACAGTAGCAAACCTTGGTTCAAAGACCGAAGCCAAAATCGAGTCAATAAAAATGCAAATCCCTAAAAGAAATTCTCCTCCCTTTCAAACCCTTGAACATTATATAAGCCATTACCTCTAACCCCAAATCTACGAATTTACAACTTTTTTACTACCTTTTTTTATCATCAATATAATTTTAAGTAAATACACAACATCCCACTTATTATTAACACTACTAGGCCTGTTTTAGCTAAAAACTTAGTGAACAATCACTAAAAGTGAGTGCATTGAAACCTATCCTATTGGAGATACGGAGGTATCGGCGCAATTGACGACATAAGCAGCTGACAGAATGCGAATGGCTAGATAGAATGCGAACGGCATAGCGAAGAGAGGCTTTGAAATTAGGTTTTTTTAGGGTTATGTTTGTAAGGCCCACTTGAGGTACATAGCTAATGTTTATTGTTTTGCTCTTATTTCAGTTGGTATATTGTTCATATTGTTTGGTTTGACTCTTTGTTGAATGGATGTATGTTTTTGTTGAGTGGTTGCCCTAAAAATATAAAGACTTGGCGAAATCTTGTGTTACAGACTCGCCGGGCGAAGAATAATCTTCGCCGCGCGACGAGGTTCTGCACCAAAAAGGTAGGTTCTCGTATTTTTCGCCGAGGCAAAAAGCCGAATAAAAGTTATTGAGTTTCTAGAGAATTCTTCCATAGGGGAAAATGACCTTTTACCCTTAGTTGTAGGAAAAGTATGGATACAAGGTAGAAAATTTTATGGAAGTATTTAAGTGGGGGTGTGATTGTTATGATTGAAAGGACAAAGATGGCATTTGAAGAAGAGCAAGGACAATAGGGAATGAATGAACATATTTTGAGCTAAAAAGAGTTGAAGCTTAGTAACCCTTCATTTCATTCTTCTTCCACCGCCATACTCTTTCAACCATTTCCTCTCAATTCTTCCTTCCATCTTCAAGGATCTTTGAGGTTTTTGTTTGGATCTTGGTAAAACATAATCTAAGGCCTCCTAAGTAAGGATTCGTTGCTTTAGATGTGAAGTTTGCTATATTTGTACATGAAGGCTTATGGTTTTATTGTGTAAAGTTGTAAGAAGAGACAAGCATTTAAAGGAAGGAAGTTTAGGTTGATCTCTCCATTGCAAGGTAAGTAAATCCCAATCCAAGTTGATATTTGAGGAGCTCTTTTGTAAGAGTAGATGATTTATGGTAAAATTGTAAGATTATAGAATTGTGTGTGTATGATAGCTCAATATGTTATTAGAATTGTGAGATGGAGATGAATAATTGTTTTGGTGTTGTAAATACACTTCAATCATGAGATGTGATGTGTGATGAGGAATGTAGTTGAGATGAAATTGAAAGAGATTGAGAAATCTTTTTGGAAGTGTTATGTTTTGACAGGGATTATAACTTTGTGAGGAAGTTTCCTCCCATTTTGGATGGTTCAAGAGAGGGATAGAACCATAGATAAAATAGAGTTTATGTGCCCACTAGTTGTTTGATGAAATCTAGAGAATCATGAGTATAACCTTTATCTTGCAACATTGCATGTTGGCATTTCATGATGCATTAGTGGAGAAGATTAATTGTGCATTGAGAATTGGCTTGAGAAAGAGTGGAAACTATGTGTATGAACTACTCTAAGAGTAGAGAGAATGAGAAAATATGAAAAACGGGTTGGTGCTTTTTGATCTCCACCCGATAGTGATGAAACGATGGGTTAGTGCTTTGTGATCTCCACCCGGTAGTTACTAGAGCGGGTAGGTCTTTGTGTCTCCACCCGACCATCCACGAAGAGTGGGTTGGTGCTGTGTGAACTCCACCCGACCGTGCCTCCGTTAAGATGAGGCCGTGACATATAGCAAAGTAAGTACAGAAAACTGTGTGGTAGAAAAGAGTAAGGAAAGAATTAAAGAAAGAGTTACGGGGATGTTGAGTAGAGGATTTACTTACTGAGCATATTTTGTGCTCCACCCCATTGTTTTCTTTGTGGTTGCGGATCTAGGTGAGAACGCAGTCAGATGGGTGCCGGCAAGCGAGGAGCAACAACTACATTGTCCCCGTTTTAAAATATCATTTTGTAAATGATATTTTATTTTGTATAAAGAATGTTTATATGAATAAAGAAAATTTGGACCATTTACTTTTGCTAATCTAAATATATTCTACTTGATATATTTTTATGTAGGGTGAGCGGTTCCGGGTACCCTACACTTTTCCGGGAACCGAACGGAACCGCACAGTACAGGTTCCCAAAAAAGGAACCGGAACCGAACCGCACAGTACAGGTTCTTCAATTCAAGGAACCGGAACCTAAAATGCAGGTCCGGTTCCTTTCCAGGGTACCCTGTAAAAAATCAATTACCCCCCTATTTTTTAAAATAAAAAAAACCTTATAAGTTTACAAATACACCCCTAACAAATTTTCGTTTCATTCATTTGTGTCCAATGTAACTCATAACCTGTAATCTCTAAGCAACGCTTGAATTCAATCAATTCATCACAATTCATATAAAATTCATCAATCAAAACCAAAACACAAACAATTTATGATCCACAATTCACATAAAATAACTTCCCAAAATCATTTAAACAAACAACAATTCTTATACTATTACTAACTTGCCATTTGCCAGGGTCATTTTATAGTTAATAAATTATTATGTTTAAATTTATTAATTTATAGTGTTATATTGGTTAATTGGGTATTTATAAATACCAATATAATTTAGTAAATTTAATATTAAACAAGTAATGTTATAATTAAATAGTGATCATACTACATGTAAATTGTAATGTTATAATTAATTAAGTGATCATACTACAATGTAAATTGTAATGTTATAATTAATTAATATATATTATTTAATTATAATGTATATTATAATTAATTAAATTGTTAATCATTTAATTAAGTATTAAATATTGTTTATAATAGAATGTTATAATAATTAAATAACATACCATAAATTATAATATAATGTTATAATTAATAAATTATAATAATTCGATTAATATTGTGCAAATTAGTAAATTACTAATGTTTAAATATAATGTCATAATCATTATTAATAATTTATTATGTATATGATATTAATTAAATGATCATACTATATAGTATAATGAGTGTTATAATGAATTAAGTAATCATACTACAAATCATAATTTAATATTATATTAATTAAATTTCAAATCATTTAATTAATTACTAATATTTATAATTGATGTTATAATTGATTATATCATATTACAATATATAAAGTAATGTTATAATAATTAAATTTTAAATCGTTTAATAGTATGTAATAGTAATATTAGATTACTAATGTTTATAATGTTGTTATAAAATTCATAACTATTATGTAATTATGTTCATTTAACTATATAAGCTATAATAAGTAAGTGATCATAATATAATGTAATATATAATATTATATTTAATTGAGTAATTATTTAACTATAATGTAATTGCTTATTAATGTTTATAAGTAATTTTATTTAATTAAATTTCTTATCATTAATTAAGTATTGTGCTATGTTATGTGTAAATTAGTAATTACTAATGTTTAAAATATAATATCATAACTCATAATCAATTAAGTAATTTTTAATTATGTAATGTTTTTAATTATATGTCATACTAATAAATAGTATAATGTAATGTTATAATGAATTAGTACTCATACTACAAATCTATAATTTAATATTATAATTATTAAATTTCAATCATTTAATTAATATACTAATGTTTATAATGGAATGTTTATAATTGATTAAGTAATCATATTACAAATATATAATAGATGTTTAATTAATTAAATTTAATCGTTTAATTAGTAATGTAAGTAGTAGTAAATACTATGTTATAAGTAATGTTATAAATTCATACTATTAATTAATTATGTAATCATTTAACTATTAATGCTATAATTAAGTAAGTAATAATAAATAATGTAATATTATAATATTATAATTAATTGAGTAATTATTTAACTATATGTAATGCTTAATTATGTTTTAATGAATGTTTTAGATAATGTTTAATAAATTAAATTTCTTATCATTCAATTAATATTGTGCTAATATTTATATAGTAATTAGTATTACTAATTTTAAAATATATATCATACTCATAATCAATTAAGTAATTATTTAATTATGTAATGTTTATATTAATTATTGATCATACTATAATAGTATATGTAGTTATAATGATTAATAATCATACTATAAATCTACAATTTAATATTTAATTAATTAAATTTCAAATCATTTGATTAATATACAATGTTTTATAGAATGTTATAATGATTAATAATTAGATTATAAATATATAAGTTAATGGTATATTAATTAATTTTTAAATCGTTTAATTAAGTAATGTAATAAATAGTAAATTAGTAAATTACTAATGTTTTATAATGTAATGTTTAAATTCATAACTAATTATGTAATTATATAATCATTTAACTATGTATGCTATAATTAAGTAAGTGATCATAATATATATGTAATATATAATATTATAATTTAATTGAGTAATTATTTAACTATAATGTAATGTTTAATTAATGTTTATGAAATGTTTTAAGGGTATGTTATAATTAATTAATTTCTTATCATTTAATTAGTATTGTGCTATTTTATGTAGCAAATAGTAATTACTAATGTTAAAACATAATATCTAACTCATAATCAATTAGTAATTATTTAATTATTAATGTTAATTATTACATAATTATACTGTATGTATGTTATAGTGATTAACTATTAAATCATACTATAAATTTTTAAGTAATATTATAATAATTAGATTTTTAATCATTTAATTAAGTTTGTACTATGTTTATAATAAAGTCATTAATTAAGTAGTAATCAATTAATGTAATGCTATAAATTAATTATACTAAATCATTATAATGTTATAAAATTATATTAATTAAGTAATCATTTAACTATAATGTATGTTATAATTGATTAAGTTGTATTTAACTAGTAATTAATTTATTAATGTTTATCAATTTATCATATATAATTAATTAATTACTAATTTATTATAGATATACTATAACTTGATATTGAAGTAAATAACTAAATATATTATTACTAATCAAATATACTATTTTATTCAAAATAATTCTTTTAATAACATTAAAATGTAAAACACTTTAATTGGATCATAATTCCATTATTCACTTAATTGATCAAACTTTAATATTAATGTATTATAATATATTAAAGCTTTTAATATGGTGAATTTATATGTATTAAGTTAATTTGTTTTCGTATATTTATTTAATTAGGTTATTCTAAAATTAACTTTTTCTATTTTAAATTTTTTTATATGTATAATAGAAACTCCCCCATTAGTTACACTTCACAAATATTTCATTATAGTCCAGGTTCCCAAAAGGTTTTAAACAGGTTCAAAAACAGGTTCCAATATAGTTCCAACAGGTTCCAAACAGGTTCCAAAACAGGTTCCAAACCAGGTTCCAAACAGGTTCCAAACAGGGTACCCTTTTTACAGGTTCCGTTCCGGTTCCGTTCCTCGAGGGTAAGAACCGGAACCGGAACCGCACGTAGCGGTTCCAAAAATTGGAACCGGAACCTACCCGCACAGTGCAGTTTCTGGGTAGGTTCCGGTTCTGGTTCCGGTTCTTACCCCCCGTTCTGGTTCTACCCGCTACCCGTGCTCACCCCTATTTTTATGAATATTCTAGTATAAGCATCATTACAATGTTGTTATGGGATTCAACAGTAACAAAGACAAGCTAAATGTCATGTTGATGTCACCAATCGACCCCCGGTCAGACCGTTAAACCGTTCAACCCGAGACCCAATCCCTTGGTTGGGTTAACCCTGGGTCGGGTATTACAAAATTGATAATATCTCAAACTTTTCATAAGAAAAATGCAATACACGGGCAAATCTATTATCTCAATCGGTGTGATAATTGACACATCTTTGGATTACTTTGACTTGACAAGGTATAATTTATCTGATACAAACCTTAATTATTTTTTAAAAATTTTGTATAAGCTATCTAATACAGAATTTTTAACTAATTTTCTTGCCATAGAATTATAAGATTTATTTTTAGTAAATTTTTTGGGAAGTTTGGTCTAATATATATTAAAAAAAAAAAAAAACTCTATTTTTTTGAGTAATATTACTTATAAACTTTTTATACAAACTAATGTAGTAAAAATGATTGGGTGAAATTTTATTTTTAATTTAAAATCACCTATCATTTTTGTCACATATTGTATGAAAAAAATTGTATAAAATTTATAAATGAGTATTATTCATTTGTTTTTACATCTTAACCTTGAAATTTATTTGGATATTATTGTTTTTTCTTAAAGAAATATACACTTATTTTTAGAATATTAGAGCTTAGTTAGTTTACTGTTACTATTCAGTTGAGATTGGTTACAGTTTATTATAGGTTAGTTAGTATAGTTACAAGTTTTGAATGTTAGTTGCACAACTGTGTAACTATATTATGATTTAGTACTATGATCATTTTTTTAAAACCAAACCGGAGGGCAACCCGTTCTGCTACCCAGGTCACGGTCTAACCGGTTGGACCGTCGGTTGGACCGTGATGTCATCACATAATATGATGTCAGCACATTAACCAAACAGATGTGTTTATTATGCAATCATTTGTTTAAAATGATAATGGTGGATCACCATTTTCAGCAAATTTAATCACTTTTCTTTTGGTTCAGTCGAATTTATTAACTAGACCCCATGTTTAAATCTTAAACTACAAACCCCAATTCAGAATTCACCCGAAAATAGCCTCCATATATATGTATACTAGCTGTCATCATGACTCCGGTGATACAGGAAAATAGCCTCCACATTTTGGGATCAATTTAGTTTAATATTGCAAAATAAACGCAGAAAAATGCATGCATTCCAGTGATATAACAGAATAAATATAAGAGATTCTATTTCATTGAGCACCACATTCTTTGGAAACAACTACCTTCAGCAAAAATGCAAATACGTAGAAAAAGTTCATCAACATTTAATTCCACAGAAAAAGTAAATATAGGATGATTCTATTTCATTGGCACCAACATTCTTTGGAAACAACTACCTTCAGCAAAATGCAAATACGCAGAAAAAGTTCATCAACATTTAATTCAGCAAGCAGCATTCCTCCTGCTAGATGGTTGAACCAGAGTTTCTCCAAAATTCTAATACGTATTAGAGAGGAACATGTGAATGGCATGTAACTAGTTCAATTGTTGTTGCCGGTTAACAGTAAAATTATTGCAAACAAAAGAATCACATTTAAGCATTAAAAACGAAATCATTATTGAAGATGAACTTGTAAATGGCATGTTTATTACCTATCATGAAGAATGGAGCTGTCGGTCGATGAATGGAGTTTGTCACCGTTGATTTCCACTAGGAACGGAACTGTCGTCGTCTAGGAATGGGGTTGCTGTCGTCGTCGTCCAGGAATGGAGCACCCGTCGTCGTCATCGATTTCTAGCAGGGAATGGAGTTGTCGTCGTCGATTTCCGACAGGAGGAACGCGTCAGCGTCGATTTGAGAGAGTTTAGTTGCAAACTTGCGATTTGGTGATGGTCGCGATTTGAGTGCGATTTCAAAGAGAATTTGCTTAGGAGAAGAAGCTGAGAAATCGAGAAATAGAGATGAAATTAGAGAAACATAGATAAAATCAGATTCAGATTTCAGAATGAACGGCTTGCATTGCGATTGTGTAGAGTTAGGGCTTTTTCACATTCGACCGGTTTTTTGCCGGTTCGGGTTGACCGGCGGTTTCACTCATTATATCTAGTTTTCAAACGGTTTAAAGCGGGTTTAATGTGTAATTACGGGTTTGATGTGACTCGAACCGGACACTTGATCGGTCCGGTTGGATCGGCTGATCTGGTCCGGTTTTTAAACAATGACTATGATTATGAAGATTGGTTAGCAACAGAAGTTGTACTTATAGTAGTTAAGCTTACATAGGTTGTAACGATGAAAGAGAATAATAATAAAATTCTTTTTCAAGAAACTCTCTATTGTACATTTCATTTCAAAGATGACAATTAAAGTGCTTTCAGTAGAGATGCTATTTCTTGTCGTTATTAGCTCATAGCTAGGAACACACATCATGATTTTTTACTTTTTGGTGATATTTGACAATTTTTTTACTGCTAATGTAAACATTTTTCTTGAAAAAAAAAGATGATGATACTGGTCAATCAGTAAAGAAGTCGAACCCTAACTATTTCTCTTGGAAGAAGATAGATCAACTTTTGGTGAGGTGGCTACTCTCTACTATCTCAGAGACTATGTTTAGACATGTTGCTAAGTGCAGTACAACTTATTTGGTTGATGTTGTTATCCCTACATAAGACCGTACCAAAAACACAAACTCTCCTACTACACTGAAAAGTGTGTTTTTATAGGGTACAACCCTGCTCATAAAAGGTATAAGTGTCTCTCTTCTTCACGGAAAATATACATTGTCAAGCAAACAAAATTCAATGAAACTATTTTTCCTTTTAAAGATGGTTTTAATTGTTACTTGTTTAAAGATGGTGATTCTACAAGTTCACAATCAACCTCCAACAAAGAAGTTTGGTTTAATCGGAACTTTGCTTATTGTTTTGATTCTATCTTTGCTATGACTGAAGTTTTAGCTCTTGTTACAGTTTCTCTATCTGTTGTTGATAATTTACTAGGAAAGTTATCAAGCTCTATTGTGGTTGCTTCATCAGAGGAAACTTTACCAACAACCCCTTTTGTAAGTTATTTGTCAACTTATAAATCTAGACTGGTAACTCTTAATCTTGCTATGAACACATCACCTTGTCTTAGCACAATCATTTTGTTTAATTTCCAGTATGACCACCTCGTGTTAAAGTGACCACCATCTCTTATGTTTTTTATCTGCTATATCGGGTGATTATTTATGAGTTAGAGTGATCACAATGTATCTGACAGATTTATTTGGGTAACACATGTTATGCTTCTAGAATGCATGAACTATTTTATTCTCTTATGAGATATTTGTGTAGTTCATAACACTTGTCAAATTCATATTCAATGTGCTAGAAAGTTTTATTCTCTTTGATAGGTGGCATTTTGATATTGGAATAAACTTTTATAAAGGTGAATTCAATAAAGTTATTCCTTGCCACCTATCCTTGCATTGGCCGGTTGTTTACTTATATAAACTCTCCTCTAATGCTTTTTTTTCTTAAGCCTGATATCTCTTTGAAAAGTACACTGAAAATTCTCTGAATTATTCTTTTGTTTTTTTAGGTTTCTATGCTTAGGTAAAGCTTTAAAAAACCTTCCTTCAAAGTACCTAGAACGCGTCCTTGCTCTCTCCATGTTGTTTGGAGCTGATATGTGAAGCGTGTTGAGCTTCTTCCATCAAAGTGAGTCTTCGTTTCTATACCTTGAGAGAAGCTCAAGGCTGATCGAGTTGGTTGGGTGTTATTGTAAGCTAACTATGGTTGTACGTTGTTTAACCAAAGGGCAGAGATTGAAGCATTGCAAAACAGGGGTGTTTTGGCAATTGAGGTTTAATCTTTGACTTTGTAATTGAACTGTAAAGTAAACCTAGTAGATTAGCTTCATTCTGGACTTGGTCCCATTGATGTAGGCATTTTGCTGAACTATTTAAAAATCTTGAGTGTTTTAGTTTATTTTATTTTTATTGCGTTATGTTTATGTTTTAAGAACTCTTAAAATCAACATAACAATCATTGCGGAGCTTGACTCGGTTAACGAACCGAGTTCGAGTCGAGTCGAACCGAGCCTTATCGAGCCGAGCTCTAAACGAGCTTTTATCGCGAGCCGGCTCGGCTCATTTACAGTCCTAGTTTGTAAATTTGAAAGACCTAAATGGGTTAAAATGCAAAAATGTAAAGTTATTGCATTTTAGTTACAATGGCTAAATAATAAATAGCCGCTTATGTTTCACAATAGTTTGTTAATGAAATAACAGTATTCTTTCCCACTTACTTGTTCTTGATTTTTCTTTCAGTTCTAGCAAATTCCTTCATAATGTTTTAAAACCTAGCCTGACCTGGCTAGTTCGGTTGGGGTCTTCGCTGGTCAGACATTCATTAAACACAGCTATGTCAATTAACCTGGAGTAACCTGTGGTTTGATCAGCAGAACAGTAGCAAACCTTCGATTCAAATGACCCGAAGCCAAAATCGGGTCAGTAAAAATGCAAAATCCCTAAAAGAAATTCTCCTTCCCTTTCAAAACCCTTGAACCATTATATAAGCCACTACTATCTAACCCCAAATTGTACAACAAATTTGACGAATTCACAACATTTTTACTACTTTTTCATCATCAAATATAATTTTAAGTAAATACAGAACATCCCACTTATTATTAACACTACTAGGCCCTGTTTTAGCTAAAAACTTAGTGAACAAATCACTAAAAGTGAGTGCATTGGAAGACCTATCCTGATTGGAGATACGGCGGTATTGGGCACAATTGACGACATTAAATAGCTGGACAGAATGCAAATGGCTAGATAGAATGTGAACGGCGTAGCGAAGAGAGGCTTCAAAATTAGGGTTTTTAGGGTTATGTTGTTATGGGGATTTGACAAGTAAACAAAGAACAAGCTAACGTCATGCTGATGTCAATATGGCATCATCATGTTGATGTCACCAATCTAACCCACCGGTCAGACCAGTTAAACCGTTCGACTCGAGACCCAATCCCTTGGTTGCGTTAATCCCTGGGTCGGGTATTACAAAATTGATAAATATCTCAAAACTTTTCATAAGAAAAATGCAACTACACGGGCAAATCTATTATCTCAATCGGTGTGATAATTGACACATCTTTGGATTACTTTGACTTGACAAGGTATAATTTATCTGATACAAACATCTTAATTATTTTTTAAAAATTTTGTATTAAGCTATCTAATACAAGAAATTTTTTAACTAAATTTCTTGCCATAGAAAATTATAAGATTTAAGTTTTAGCAATTTTTTTTGGGAAGTTTGGTCTAAATATATATATTAAAAAAAAAAAAAAACTCTATTTTATTTGAGTAATACTATACTTATAAACTTTCTATACAAACTAATGTAGTAAAAAGATGATTGGGTGAAATTTTATTTTTAATTTAAAATCACCTAATATTTTTTGTCACATATGTTTGTATGAGAAAAATTGTATAAAAAGCTTATAAATGTAGTATTATTCATTTTGTTTTCTACATCTTAAACCTTGAAATTTATTTTGGATATTATTGTGTTTTTTCTTAAAGAAATATACACTTATTTTTTAGAAGATTATTAGAGCTTAGTTAGTTTACTGTTACTATTCAGTTGAGATTGGTTACAGTCTGTCATAGGTTAGTTAGTATAGTTACAAGTTAGTTGAATGTTAGTTGCAGTTAGCTGTGTAACTATAGTTAATGAATTTAGTAACTATGATTAGTGAAGATTGGTTAACAACAGAAGTTGTACTTATAGTAGTTAAGCTTGTACATAGGTTGTAACGATGAAAGAGGAATAATAAGTAAAATTCTTTTTCAAGAAAACTCTCAATTGTACATTTCATTTCAAAGATGACAATTAAAGTGCTTTCATTAAGATGATGCTGTTTCTTTGTCAATTATTGTAATTAAAAGTTTTGTTATGTTATTAGCTCATAGCTAGGAACAACATCATAATTTTTTTACTTTTTGGTGATATTTGACAATTATTTTACTGCTAAGGGAGAGTGTTTGGATCATATAATGTTTTTTTATCTTAGTAATAAGATTACCGGAAAGAAAGAATACATTGTAGATTACCGGGTTTAAATTATTATTATACTTGGTTCGATTAAGATGTATTAATAATTAATGTGTTTGGTTGATAGTAATAACAAATATCTTGAAATACCCTTTTACTAAAAAGCCCTTTAGATGATTACTAGATATAAATAATTAAGGGCTTGTTTGTTTTATTATTTCAAACCTTATTCTTTATCTTATTTCCAAAATACTTGTTTGTTTAATTATTTTGGGAAATACTATTCTATTTTTTAATTACTTTTAGACCCCTTAAGTTTATTAACTTAATTAAACACCCCTAGAAAAAAAGTTTAAAAATTATCAAAAACAACCCCACCCACCCATAGTTGCCAGATTCCTACAACCACTGTCAGTGGTGGCCGGAATTTGTCACAACGGCCTAAAAACGATCGGAAATGGTCGTTTATTCACCGATCTGGACTTTTTGGCCAGATCCGTGGTGGATCTGGTCGGAAAAGGCCAGATCTGGCCATCAGCGACGGCCAAAGAAATGGCCATCATTGACCAACTCTTTGGCCGTACCTAACGACCAGATCTGGCCTTTTCCGGCCGTTGACAGCCAGATCTGGCCTTTTTCGGCCAGATCGACACACCACCGGCTAGATTTGACCACTTTGAGTCGTAACGGCAGATTCCGACAATGGTGGTCGGAATCTGGCACTGTGGTGGTGGGGGTGTTTTTGTCATTTTACAAATTGGCTGTTTTGTAATTATTAACCAAGCCAAGGATATTTTCGTCTGCATAATATACTGTTTAGGGGCAAGATTGGACAGAAATTATAATTACTCGGGTAATGTTTTAATAACAGCCCCCCATCAGGTACAAATATTCCCGGTAGTTTACCCCTTTTTGAACACTGTTTGTCATCTTATTTTCCAGTAATATTTTTGTACAAAAATGTCAAACACGATAATCTGCTCAATTAAACAAATATTATCCTCGTTAAAAAATTTCAATCCGATCCAAACGGACCCTAAATGTAAACATTTAACAATGTGAGGCTTCATCTTTCATCGCTAATGGCAACTTTTGGCGACAATAACAGTGTTTGTTATCAAAAGTTTACTAACCATGCTCTAAAATTTTTTTTTTTTTGTAGAAGTACTATTGTAAAAAAAAAAAAAAAAAAATTAGTGGGATATATTTGGATATGGGATCTAAATGTCAAATAACTAAATGGTAGGATTTAAATAGCATCACTTTTTTCAATATTTTTAAAATGAAACAAAATGTTTTGTTGCTAAAAATTATTTATATATCTTTAGAAAAATAAAAAAGCATTCATATGTCTTCAGCAGCGACAAAATCATTGTATATTTTCAAATATTCACTCTATTCAAATTAAACTATTTTGAATTTTTATTGAGCATACGAAATTGATTTAATTATTTTTAATAATAAAATAATTTTTAGTGACAAATTTCTATGTCCTAGAAGATATTTAAATACTTCCTTAAATAAAAAAAAACTTAAATCCTTATTTATCCTATATTTTTATTTAATGAAGAAATGTTTCTTCTTTTAATGGAGAAAATCCAAGTTTTATTGCAATAAATTAAATTAAATCTTTCCCATTGCATAATTAGAGAAGAATTGAGTGGAGGTTTGTCGCAAGTTTCATCAACAAACCCTAATTTATCCTTTGCTTGCAATGATATTGTCATCGCTCGACACCAAATCTCATAATTTTCAATACCAATAAGCTATTCAAAAACCAAAACAGATCTTGGCGTGTATGAAGGATGAGCGTATAATAGGTAATTATAATCAGTTGAAGTTACAACTGATTCTTCAGTTGCGTTCGCCATGGCAAAAGACATTGCTCAAGATTGAAGAAAAAAATTGTAATAAATCGAAATTTCAGAGAAGCTTTGAACTCAGAATTGTTCGAAACAAATTTTAAAGCTTGATTTGATCAAGTATTTGATCGAAAAGCGGAAGCTTTTAGAAGGTGCTGTGATACCATGTTAACAAATGGAGACCAAAGAATTTGGGAAAGAATAATGCTTCTATTTATTATCTCATCAATCGCTGTTCTACATCATTATTTATTATCTCATCAATCACTGTTCTACATTATTATATACTGCAGCAACTATATTACAAAACTAACTAATCTTCAGTTAACTAAAGCTGCAATTAAATTGCCCTACTTGTAACTAACTCCACTAACTTTTTAAGCTAACTCTGCTAACTGATTAACTGCTGCTAATTGTTTGACTAACATTTTTTGTTTTTGTTTGATCGCTGAAACTTGCCACTAATAACATTTTTTTTCTACTCATTGGAAACGATCTTGTTGACAAGAATATTGATTTGGGATTCAATAATCCATGAATTCTAAACTTCAAAGCATTGTGGAGCACATCTTCAAGTTCAATAATGTTAATATTTTTGTTTTTACAACATGTTATATTTATAAAACTACAATTGTTAGTTATATACATTTTGAGAGAAAACAATTTTAAACACTAAATTTTTTAGAAGTAACTCCTCCATAATTGCTTTATAAAAGTGTTTGAAGTTTCTTCTTTAATGTACAGTATTTTTTAGAAGTGATTTCCATCTATGGACAAACAAACAACCACCAATAAATTGATTTTCTTACCATCTTCACACCATTGTTTTAATTAAAAAAAATGTTGTAGATCATATTCATACTTTCATTGCATAACCATAGTGATGGTGTGTTTGTAGGACATTATTTGCATTGCTAGTATTATATATATAAATATTAATGTACCCATTTGCAAAATAAATATTATATTTCCTAACAACCATGTTAAAACATTGATTTTACAATTAAACATCTAACAAATTATGTAAAATATTTTCATACACCTATATATGAATGAGCTGCAAGCCTTTGCAACCACAATATTTATTATATTTTATATATTGTCTCCAATTTCATAACCAATAGAAAACTCTTTACTATATAAGACAAAAAAAAAATATATTCTTTTGAAAAGGAAAAAAGAAAAACATTCTTTTCAAACATGCAGTTAGCATTACTTAAATAAGCTAAGTCATATGTAAACCATTAAAAAGGAAAGAATGTGAATTTAATTTCAAACATGCCGTGATATCAAATTCAAAATCAAACTTTTGGTTGCTCAAGTATAAGAAAATTTTAGTTTCATTAAATCATTTTGCCGCCGGGAGATAATTTCAATATCACTCTATGCGATTAAATGTATTTTGAATTTTTATTGAGCATACAAAAGTTGATTTAATTATTTTTAATGATAAATATATTAAGTGACAAATTTCTATGTCCCACAAGATATTTAAATACTCCCTTAAAGAAAATAATATTTTTACTTAATGAAGACGTAATTTTTCTTCTTTTAATGGAGAAAAGCTAAGTTTTATTGCATAATTTTTTTTTTTTTTTTTTGGGTACCTGTAATTGTATTTTTTTTTTTCTTCTATAATTTCATTGGAAACGATTTTGTTGAGAATATATTGATTTCGGATTCAATCATCAATTAATTTTTACACTTTAAAGCATTGTGGAGCACATCTTCAACTTTAATAACGTTATACTTTGTTTCACATGTTTCTTTCTACTTCATCATATATATTTATAAATTGAAATTGTTATATATACACACACATTGAGAGCAAATATTAATTCTGTATTCTTTATAAAGTGATTATAAAATAATATTATATTTTCTAACAACTATATCAAAACATTGATTTATACAGTCTCCATTTCATAACCAAAAGAAATCTATTTTGTAATATTAAAAAAAAATTAAAACATCAATTTTTTTTGAACTAATTAGCATTGCTTATTTCAGCTAACTCACATGCAAACAATGACATTTATTTCATAAATCAACAAAACCATTAAAAAGGAAAGAATATGAATTTAATTGCATGTTCTTCTTCTGGTAAATCAAATTCAAAACCAAACTCAATTAGAAGATTTTTTTTTAGCTAAATTAAAGTGAGACAGACACATGTAAATTTAATGTTCTCCTTTGTTTTTTTGTTTTTCTCCTTTGTTCTTATTTCATTTAACTTAATTAATGACAATCTAAAATAAACAATGGTAATGTGTTTTCATTACAGTAAATTTAACAAAAGGCAGTAAATTTAAAGCTTAATTAACACCTCTATAGTTTTCTATTAAAAAATTAAATCAATTGTTTATTATAATATTAATAAAAAATATAGAAAATTTTATTAATAAAAAATGCAAAAGTCTATTCGAGGCTGAGGGCATCACAGTTTTACCATTAGAAGCACAAATCTTATTAAAATGTTGTGATTAGAAAAATTATAGAAAAAAAATGTAAATGCAAGAAGTCAAATAAAAGAAAAAGGACAATCATATAAATTAGAACTTGAGAACAAAACTATATCAACCCAACAATTATTATCATGGTCATAAAATTCTCTTAAAATAAAAGTTCTTCAAGTTTTGAAATTAACGCCTAACGCCCTCATACACGAGGATACAAGTTGATAAATATTTTATAGTAAACCAAACTAAAAAAATCTTTCCTAACATATATAATTATGTGATTACTATGCTTAATCACCATTTGATCCTTACATGTAAAATATCATCTCCATCTAATGAATAAATCTAACAATATTCAAGTATGATCCTAAAATAATCATATCAAGACAATTCTAATTAGAGAATATATATGTGTGTGTGTGTGTGCATGTGCGCGCCAAAATTAATATTTACTAAATAATGTTCCTATCTCGGACAAAAGAAAAGAGAATTATTTTTCCCTATCCTATTAATACTATTTATAAAATACACATTTGTTTCCCTATTCTGAAAATAATATTATATTTTATTTAACTATTTTAAACCTCCTAAGTTTATTAATTTAACTAAACACCCCCCCAAAAAAGTTTAGAAATTGATAAAACACCCCCATCCACCCCCATTTGCCAGATTCCGACTACAACCGTTAGAAGGTGGTCGGAATCTGGTATAATGGCGTACTACCGGCTGGATCTGGCTGGTAATACGCCGATCTATCATTTACCGTGGATCTAGCCAGAAAAGGCCAAATCTTTGGCCGTAGCTAGTCTTCAACGATGGCCAAGACATAGCCATCGTCGAAGACCAAACACGGCCAGATCTGGCCGTAGATTTGACATTTTCCTGCCAGATCCACAGTGAATCTGATTGGAAAAAGCCATCTCGGCGCACGACCGACCAAATCTAGCTAGTCGTGTGCCGTAACGCCAGATTCGGGCAGTGGAGGTTGGAATTTGGCAACTGTGTGTGGTAGGGGTGTTTTTGTCATTTTACAAAAAAAAATTATATATTGGGGTGTTAAGTTAAATTAGCAAACCTAGGGGGTTTTTCTATTAATTTTAAATTCTACCTCGTAATAATCACTCAATTCTACCTACCAATAATATTTTAAAAATACTACCCAAAATAATAAAACAAACACACCCAAAATAACTAAAATTTATCATCAATAGGTTCGAATATGTATTTAGTCAATCTTTTATATTGTCATCCTGAATTTTTTTTAAATTTAGGCTAGTAATCTTATAAGCAAGAAATTAAAATGCAAATTTTCCAATTATTTATTCGAGAAATTTCGCTTCAATTTTGTCTTTGGAACACCTAAAACTAGGTGAGATAGTAGTTTTGAGTTCCAACTATTAATTTTACGTAAATTTCTGACTACCCTCACCAAAAACACCCCATGGACAGACCCAAGGAGGAAGTAGTACACAAGCAGGACGAGAGGGACAAACAGCTCTTGACCACAACGGCTTGCAAACCAAAGGCACGAGAGCCCTACTAACAAGCAACAAAAGACTATCAACATCACAACACCAGTTACTAGGGGATAACAAAAATTGTACAGCCAGTAGGCAGCCAGGAGAACCTAAAGTCAGCACTATTCATAAGTCGGAAAATCACTCCCAGCAGGCAGCAGCCCTTTAAGAAAAGCATGTTCTTATGAATTATTACCAAAATGTGTTTCTCATTTTTCTTGTCGGCAAACAAATTCAAATTAATACATCAATTTGTACGCGTTACAATTTTATACGATACTGAAGTTTGAATATTTCATTAATATTTGACTATCGGAGGCATTAAAAGCAAGTTTAATATGATCTTTTTAATCAAACCAAAGGATGAAATCATCTTCTTCTTCTTTTTTTGATGTTCTAATTGGGTGATGCTATGCGTACTAACGAATTTTACTAATCAGCATACTAACCTTTATTAAAATTACATATGGTACCCGTACTATATTTTAGGTTAATACACTGGTTAGTAAAATTCGTTAGTACGCATAGTATTATTGGTTCTAATTACCATATCTCTCCATCTATACATCCAATCAATGTGATTTTACCTCCGATATACATCATTTTCTACTTGAGATATCAACTTTTTCCTTTTTTAAGATCACCTAAAATCTTGAACCGTATGCGTCAATTTATGCCACTCGTAAAATTTTATCGTTTAGTATTGTTTTAATAGAATTTGAGGTGGGTCTGACTCTTCACCTAATAAGGTCTTGTTGAATGAGATGATTATCCTCTCTTATAAACCAGTAAGCTTGAGCGTGCCTAGTCGGTGTGGGACTCCAAAACTCTCCCTCACGGTCAAGCCAGAAATTGAGGTGAGTCTAACTCCTTATCCAAACCTAATATGACCTTGTTGAATGGGAGAATTACTCTCTCTTATAAACCAGTAGGCTTGAGCGTGCCTAGTCGGTGTGAGACTTCAACACTCCCCCTCACGGTCAAGCCCATATGTTGGGTCATGCCTGTTATTGGAGGTAGTTGTCGGCTCTAACTCCTCAACCGCTGGTCAAGCACTCAGCTCAACTGAACCTGTGCTCTAATACCATGATAGAATTTGAGGTGAGTCTGACTTCTCACCTAATAATGTCTTGTTGAATTGGAGGATTATACTCCCTCATAAACCAGTAAGCTTGAGGGTGCCTAGTCGGTGTGAGACTCCAACATGTTTTAAGAATAGTGAAACTACAAAATTACATATTTAATTTAATAAAAATATGGTTAAAATCTCTCGGCGGAAGAAAGTCTTGCATTGGAATTCGTAGTCCAAGTTTTAAAACATATATACGCAAAAGTTTTATATGCAAACGTAAAATCCATTCTGCAACTAAAAAGAAAAAGTCTATAAACTTTTTATCAATTCTTTCTTGCAAAAATTAACTCTAGAGAAAGTTCAAATTCAAATTTAACAAAAAAAAAAAAAAAAAAAAATCTAGCTATAGACAAGGGCGGACCCACATGGGGTCAAGTGACCCACTTGAGTTTTATTTTTAAATTTTTTTTTTAAATTTTGCCTCATACAAAAACTAAATTACAAAATTACAGTAAATTAAATTAATTAAAAATTTTGACTTTCTCTAATAATATCTTTCCCTATTTTTTCCCCAATCCCAACTTTTTCTTTGGTTCAACGTGCCCCGCTCCATCTCTCCAATCCCTATTTTTCTCTAATAATATATTAAAATTTATGCAATCATTTAATTTTGTGTTTAGTCTATTTATAATGAAAGATTTACTTAACTTTACAAATGAACTTTCTCAAGCACTACAAAAAAAAGATCAAGATATTGTAAATGTTATGAATTTAGTTGAAGCGTGTAAGCAATCTTTACAATTGATGAGGGAGAGTGGATGGGAGAATTTACTTAGCAAAATTTGTTCTTTTTGTGTCAAACATGACATTGATATTCCAAATATGGATGACAAATTTTTTATTCAAGGGCGATCACAATGGAAGACTAAAGGTATCACAAACATGCATCATTACCGTATTGAAGTATTTTAGTGTCCTATATATGCAACTTTAAGAGTTGAATAATCATTTTAATGAGGTAAACATTGAATTGCTTATTTATTTGGCATGCTTATGTCCAAATGAAAATTTTGTTGCTTTTGATAAGCAAAAATAGATGCGCCTTGCTTAACTTTATCTAGAAGATTTTTTTAACTTAGAACTTATAGCGCTTGATTCTCAATGTGATATTTACATTTTGGATGTACGCTCTAATGTCAAATTTATGGAATTGAATGGGATTGGAGATCTTACAAGAGTGATGGTTAAAACTAAGAAGGATAGAGTGTTTCTATTAGTTTATATATTGATAAAATTAACATTGATTTTACTGGCTGTCATTTCTAGTGTAGAAAGAGCATTTTCAGCAATGAATGTTGTGAAGAATCGTTTGCGAAATAGAATGAGTGATTAATGGTTGAATGATAGTTTAGTTGTATATATAGAGAAGAATGTATTTAATAGTATTGATAATGAAGTCATTATACAATATTTTCTAAAGATGAAATCTCGTCGAAGACAATTATAAATGTATTAGTTAATGAGAATTTTATTAATACAAATATTTGTGTTTATTTATATTTATATTTATGTTAATTGTTACTTTACCCTTTGATCCCCCTAAATTTTATTCTTGGGTCCGCCCCTGGTTATAGAAAACAAGAATCGGCCTTAGTGAAAGAATGAAGAGTGTTACACACAATATAAGCCATGTTGTCACTCTTTCATGTTTGATTTAAGCCTAATCACTAATCCAAAAATATAAATAGTGAACACTTTAGCATCCTTCCCAAACCATTTTCTTTGTTACTTAAAATGATTTTTTAGTATTTTTATATATCTTTAATCATCTCAAATTTTGCATTCTAATTGATATAATATCATTTTAGAAGTACCGATCATAGATCATAGTTCATTTGACAATCAAATTTAAGATAATTTGACATAATTTTTTTTTTTTTAATCGAATTATGCATAGGATCACACTATATACATAAACTCAATAAATGTGCATGAATATGTGTCAATTAAAGAGTTATGTCACAGTGTTTTTTTTTTTTTTTTTCTTTTCTATAACAAATTTGGTCAATATCGATCCGAAAAGCCAATTCATGAATTTCGTATCTTACTAAATTCAAAAATGAATTTATAGATCATGACATTGTTTTGGACATACTGTCATAGACCTTTTTTTNTTTAAATTTTTTTTTCAATTTTACCCCATAAAAAAACTAAATTACAAAATTACAGTAAATTAAATTAATTAAAAATTTTGACTTTCACTGATAATATCTTTCCCCATTTTTTTCTCCAATCCCAACTTTTTCTCTTGTCCAACATGCCCTGCTCTATCTCTCCGATCTCTATTTTTCTCTAATAATATATTAAAATTTATGCAATCATTTAATTTTGTGTTTAGTCTATTTATGATGAAAGATTTACTTAACTTTACAAATGAATTTTCTCAAGCACTACAAAAAAAAGATCAAGATATTGTAAATGCTATGAATTTAGTTGAAGCATGTAAGCAAGCTTTACAATTGATGAGGGAGAGTGGATGGGAGAATTTACTTAGCAAAATTTATTCTTTTTGTGTCAAACATGACATTGATATTCCAAATATGGATCACAACGGAAGACTAAAGGTATCACAAACGTGTATCATTACAGTATTGAAGTATTTTAGTGTCCTATATATGCAGCTTTAAGAGTTGAATAATCGTTTTAATGAGGTAAACATTGAATTGCTTATTTATTTGACATGCTTATGTCCAAATGAAAATTTTGTTGCTTTTGATAAGCAAAAATGGATGGGCCTTGTTTAACTTTATCTAGAAGATTTTTCTAACTTAGAACTTATAGCGCTTGATTCTCAATTTGATATTTACATTTTGGATGTACGCTTTAATGTCAAATTTATGGAATTGAATGAGATTGGAGATCTTGCCAGAGTGATAGTTAAAACTAAGAAGGATAGAGTGTTTCTATTAGTTTATATGTTGATAAAATTAACATTGATTTTACTGGTTGCCATTTCTAGTGTAGAGAGAGCATTTTCAGCAATGAATGTTGTGAAGAATCGTTTGCGAAATAGAATGAGTGATTAATGGTGGAATGATAGTTTAGTTGTATATATAGAGAAGAATGTATTTAATAGTATTGATAATGAAGTCATTATACAATATTTTCAAAAGATGAAATCTCGTCGAAGACAATTATAAATGTATTAGTTAATGAGAATTCTATTAATACAAATATTTACGTTTATTTATATTTATTTTTATGTTAATTGTTACTTTACCCTTTGACCCCCCTAAATTTTATTCCTGGGTCGCCCCTGGTTATAGAAAACAAGAATCAGCCTTAGTGAAAGAATGAAGAGTGTTACACACAATATAAGCCACGTTGTCACTCTTTCATGTTTGATTTAAGCCTAATCACTAATCCAAAAATATAAATAGTGAACACTTTAGCATCCTTCCCAAACCATTTTCTTTGTTACTTAAAATGATTTTTTAGTATTTTTATATATCTTTAATCATCTCAAATTTTGCCTTCTAATTGATATAATATCATTTTAGAAGTACCGATCATAGATCATAGTTCATTTGACAATCAAATTTAAGATAATTTGACATAATTTTTTTTTTTTAATCGAATTATGCATAGGATCACACTATATACATAAACTCAATAAATGTGCATGAATATGTGTCAATTAAAGAGTTATGTCACAGTGTTTTTTTTTTTTTTTTTCTTTTCTATAACAAATTTGGTCAATATCGATCCGAAAAGCCAATTCATGAATTTCGTATCTTACTAAATTCAAAAATGAATTTATAGATCATGACATTGTTTTGGACATACTGTCATAGACCTTTTTTTTTTTTTTTTTTTTTTTTTTTTTTTTTTTTTTTTTTGAGTAAACTCGGCGATTGAATAGAGAAAAAATAAAGAATGACAGCTTAAAAATGAGCACCCCTTTAGATTTGAACATCCATTTTATGCCAGGAATAATATTTCTGTACAAATATGGAAATTTAGAACATATCCTAAATTTTAATGTATCTATTTTGTTACCAAACTCTCTACCATAATATAGGACATTTCCATGTATGTCATCTTGAATTTGTGTCAACAAATCCAAAGTGAATCTGCATATATAATAAATAATTTCTTATTACATTCATTTCATCTATTAAATAACATTGAATTATTGAGTTATTAAAATTTGATAATTTATTATTCCCTTTAAATTGACCCATGCCCTCATGCAACATGTTTTTCTTTCCGAAATTCTCTACTTGTCTCCTTCACATTGCTATAAATAGCCTTGCAGTCTTCATCTCTACATTCAGATATTGTCCAAGACTGTCAATATCTTCTTGTTCTCAATACATTTCACTTGGAAACTGAAGAAGAAGAGGAAGAATGGCTACTAGTTTGCTTCAAACAAGTTTCCTCTTTTCCCTCAATTCTCAACTCGCTTATTCTTCTTCAAACCTTCTCGGTTTAACCTGCACTTCTGATCACAAGGTCTCTCTTAGTTTTTTTTAATTGTCTCTTTCAACTCTCGAAATAATAGTAATGTTATATAAACAGACTTTCACTATTTATAGCCGTAATGATGCAGATTTTTTTTGCAACTCTGAAATCATGAGATTGTTTGAAATTATGATCGCAGATTCTCTGTTTTTTTACTTTACAAACCAAGTTCTCACTTTCTCTTTCTCTCTTTCTTTCGTCTGTAATTTCGTTTTCAGTTCAACAGAGTACGAGCTGCTTTCGACAACCATAGCACAAGTGAGACCACCGTGAAGGCGACCGCTCAGAGAACAAAGATCAATGGACAGTTTAAAAAGTTACCCAATTTCTCCGGAGAAAAGCCATCCACTCCTATTCTCGATAACATTTACTCTCCTGTTCACATGAAAAATCTTTCCCTCGAGGTATAACTGCAAGTCAAACTTACTTTTCTAACATGGTACCAGAGCCAGTTTTCTGACAGATTTCGAGCCTGATGTTGTTGAAAACTACAGGAGCTCGAGAGTTTGGCTGCAGAACTACGAGAAGAGATAGTATATACAGTGTCGAAAACCGGCGGGCATCTGAGTTCAAGCCTGGGAGTCACTGAGCTCACAGTGGCGCTGCACCATGTATTCAACTGTCCGGACGATAAAATCATTTGGGATGTTGGGCATCAGGTGACCAAATAATTAGTTTAAGAAATTATATCTTGTGCTTCTTGTTCATTGAGATGATTAATTAAGTTTGCTAATTGGAATTAGAAATAATTTCAAAATTTTCAGGCATACCCACATAAGATTTTAACTGGGAGGAGATCAAAAATGCATACCATTAGACAAACGTGTGGGCTCGCAGGTTTTCCCAAGAGAGATGAAAGTATTCATGACGCCTTTGGAGCTGGCCACAGTTCTACTAGCATTTCGGCTGGCTTAGGTACAGAAAAATTTGGACTCATTAATTAAAAACATTCCTTGAATTTCGAGAGATTTTTGTCAAAACATTCCATATATAAAAGGTCATTAAAGCTGAATAGAAATTAAGTTCCTATTTCTATTTTGGACTGTACCAAACTTGAGAAAATACTTAATAAACAAAAATTTTGGTCCAAAAACAGGGGAGTCCACATAATTTGAAAAGGAGATAGAAACCAGGTTTCTGATAATTTTATTGAATCTTCAATTCTTCATGTGAGATATCGCTTTATAATGTTTCTAAATTAATTTAATATATATTAAAAAATAACTTTCTTTTCTGTGCTTTTTGTCTTTTTAGCACGTATGCAGGAGAAGAAATAAGTAGTAAGTTGATAATTAAATGAGAAAAACGTTAGATAAAATAATTACACGAGACAATGATAATTCTTTATATATTTCTCTTCTTTCTTTTTTCTTCAGGGATGGCAGTCGGCAGAGACATGTTAGGGAAGAACAACCATGTAATTTCAGTGATTGGAGATGGTGCCATGACAGCGGGAATGGCATACGAGGCATTAAACAATGCAGGTTTTCTCAACACAAATCTTATTATTATCTTGAACGATAACGGCCAAGTCTCTTTGCCTACCGCCACCGTCGACGGCCCTGCTCCGCCCGTTGGGGCTCTCAGCAAAGCCTTAACCAGGCTACAATCCAGTTCAGATTTCGTCCAACCATGTCAAGCTACCAAGGTATATCTGACTCGTTTTCATATTTCCTTGTAAAGAAAAAAAAAAACTAATTATTTAATAACTAATAAAATTATTGGCCTTTGTGGCAGTCAAAGCTCAAAAACGGAGCACAAATCAATGGCGACTCTAGAGCGATTTCAGGTGGTTCAGCTTGCCTCTTTGAAGAACTAGGAATAAACTATATTGGTCCCGTTGACGGACATAATGTGGAGGACCTTGTGTTTATTTTAAAGCAAGTTAAGGCTTTGCCTCAAGCCACAGGACCTACTCTCATTCATATTATAACTGAGAAAGGCAAAGGCTATGCTCCAGCTGAGATTGCTGCAGATAAAATGCACGGTAAAATATTCAACAAATAACAATCTTAATTACACTCAAGAATTTGACTTATATATTAATAGAGTTTTATTTTTTTCTCAGGTGTTGTTAAGTTTGATCCGAGGTCTGGGAAACAGATGAAGGTGAAATCGAAAACGCTTTCGTACACGCAATACTTTGCGGAGTCCTTGATTGCGGAAGCTAGAGAGGATGATAAGATTGTAGCGATTCACGCAGCAATGGGAGGAGGCACAGGGCTTAATTTATTTCAGAAGCAATTTCATGAGAGATGTTTTGATGTTGGGATAGCTGAGCAACATGCTGTTACTTTTGCTGCTGGTTTAGCGGCTGAAGGCCTTAAACCTTTCTGTACTATCTATTCTTCCTTTATGCAAAGAGGTTATGATCAGGTAATCTAAATTTAGTGTTGTAATGTGGCATTAGAGATACGAATTAAAAAAAAAAAAAAAAAAAATGTCATATCAGATAAATGTGGTAGCAGATTTGTTCTTTGGGGATTTTAATCTATAGATTTACTAGTGATCCTAGGCTGATTATATCCAAAACTAATTTAATCGCAAGATTGATATTAACAAAAGCTTATCATATTTTGTGTATAAACATTAAAAATGTTTGGAAAAATGGGTTCATTAGGTTGTAATATATATCAATTTTTCTGGGTTTTTTCTTTCCTTCATAGTGAACATGTTTTTCACATGCGTGTCCGTGGAGAAGATTGTCTATGTGACAAAAAATTTGGTGTCTATTTCTTCCTTCTTCTTATACATAATTTGAATTTGAATTTGCTTGTTTTCGTAAATCAGCTTCTGGAATTAACATTTAGCTTAGCAAAAAGTGTTTTCTGCAGAAATTTTTGACTTAATCTGACTGTATTTGATACATTTGACGACCAGGTGGTTCATGATGTAGACCTTCAAAAGCTGCCAGTGAGATTCGCAATGGACAGGGCGGGCCTAGTGGGGGCAGACGGTCCAACCCATTCGGGTGCCTTTGACACTACTTTCATGGCATGTTTACCAAACATGGTGGTCATGGCTCCTTCGGATGAGACTGAGCTGATGCACATGGTGGCCACGGCAGCCGCCATCGATGACCGGCCGTCTTGCTTCAGGTACCCGAGAGGAAATGGCATTGGTTCAGTGATTCCTCCGAATAACAAAGGAGTAGCATTGGAGATTGGCAAGGGGAGAATCCTGAGGGAGGGAAGTCATGTGGCTATTTTGGGTTTTGGAACAATTGTACAAAACTGCTTGGCTGCTGCAGACCTCCTGAAAGTGCTCGGAATCTCAGCAACCGTCGCCGACGCCAGATTCTGCAAGCCGCTCGATGGCGAGTTGATCAGAGAGTTGACCGAAGAGCATGAGATACTCATCACTGTTGAAGAAGGTTCCATTGGAGGATTCAGTTCCCATGTTTCCCATTTCTTGGCTTTGAATGGATTGCTGGACGGAAAGGTCAAGGTAATCCACGTTAACCTGTGATTGGTAGTTAAAGAATCCAAATTTATTTATACATTTACAACAAATAATTAAAAATAAGTATTTTTTTTGTTTGTGCAGTGGAGGCCGATGATGCTGCCTGACCGGTACATCGAGCATGGATCACAGAAGGATCAGATTGAGCAGGCAGGACTGAGTTCGAAGCATATCGCAGCGACAGTTTGTTCATTATTGTCAGGTGGACATATGGATAATCTTCAGCTTATGAGCTTAGAGACGAACAATGCACTGTGAATTATCGACTTGGCCATTTTCAATTCGTTAATTGCAGCAAAATATTGCTAAAAATAACAGCGACGAATTTATATTCATTTTCTAAGATTTGTGTGAAACAGTTTGAATTAAATTCNATATTTTTCACATGCGTGTCCGTGGAGAAGATTGTCTATGTGACAAAAAATTTGGTGTCTATTTCTTCCTTCTTCTTATACATAATTTGAATTTGAATTTGCTTGTTTTCGTAAATCAGCTTCTGGAAGTAACATTTAGCTTAGCAAAAAGTGTTTTCTGCAGAAATTTTTGACTTAATCTGACTGTATTTGATACATTTGACGACCAGGTGGTTCATGATGTAGACCTTCAAAAGCTGCCGGTGAGATTCGCAATGGACAGGGCGGGCCTAGTGGGGGCAGACGGTCCAACCCATTCGGGTGCCTTTGACACTACTTTCATGGCATGTTTACCAAACATGGTGGTCATGGCTCCTTCGGATGAGACTGAGCTGATGCACATGGTGGCCACGGCAGCCGCCATCGATGACCGGCCGTCTTGCTTCAGGTACCCGAGAGGAAATGGCATTGGTTCAGTGATTCCTCCGAATAACAAAGGAGTAGCATTGGAGATTGGCAAGGGGAGAATCCTGAGGGAGGGAAGTCATGTGGCTATTTTGGGTTTTGGAACAATTGTACAAAACTGCTTGGCTGCTGCAGACCTCCTGAAAGTGCTCGGAATCTCAGCAACCGTCGCCGACGCCAGATTCTGCAAGCCGCTCGATGGCGAGTTGATCAGAGAGTTGACCGAAGAGCATGAGATACTCATCACTGTTGAAGAAGGTTCCATTGGAGGATTCAGTTCCCATGTTTCCCATTTCTTGGCTTTGAATGGATTGCTGGACGGAAAGGTCAAGGTAATCCACGTTAACCTGTGATTGGTAGTTAAAGAATCCAAATTTATTTATACATTTACAACAAATAATTAAAAATAAGTATTTTTTTTGTTTGTGCAGTGGAGGCCGATGATGCTGCCTGACCGGTACATCGAGCATGGATCACAGAAGGATCAGATTGAACAGGCAGGACTGAGTTCGAAGCATATCGCAGCGACTGTTTGTTCATTATTGTCAGGTGGTCATATGGATAATCTTCAGCTTATGAGCTTAGAGACGAACAATGCACTGTGAATTATCTACTTGGCCATTTTCAATTCGTTAATTGCAGCAAAATATTGCTAAAAATAACAGCGACGAATTTATATTCATTTTCTAAGATTTGTGTGAAACAGTTTGAATTAAATTCGTGTTGTTGTAAAATCAATATATATTATTACTACGTACTGTAAACGCCATGGCTGTGGTTTACTTATGTAATTAACAACTATAATTAATGATAAAGGGAATGAAGATGTCACTCCTCACTTCATCCCAATGCTTTTGTTTTTTTTTTTTGTTTTTTTTTGTTTTTTGGTTTATATTGATGTTTAATGTAAGTCATTTTACTTTTAGAGTCTTAGTAAAAATATCATTCTCGTTATCAATAGAAACGAGATAATTGACACAAAATCAAACGATTTCTTAAATAATATATTGACGTACGTATAAATAGACAATAAACTTTTACGTACTCGATATGTTAATGTGACACATCTCTGTGAATCTAAAATGATATTGGGATTGTGTCGATGAAGCACTTTATATTAGAGCCATTAATTTATTGGCATGTTTAAGTATTTATTCATGTTTAACTTACCCTATTCTTTAATTGACCTCGTTAATACACTTTATATTAGAGCCAAAGCATGCATATTTTTATTTACACATGCTTGTTCTCTGAAAAATTAGGATGGGCCAACAATATATTGAGCCGTTTGCAGCCTATGAAGGCTCAGAATATGTACTTTTTAGAGATTTTTTTACTTCTTCTTGTCAAATTAATTAATCTGATTTATAAATTCCTTATCAAAAGCAAAATTGTTGTCCAAATACACCTCATGAAATCCCAAATTCTAGCATTCAATTTTTTTTTTTTTTTTTTTGGTTGAAATTTAATGGAAATAATAATGTGTTGCCAAGATCATACAATATTTATTCATGACTCATGAGTAACATATTTATTTTGTAATATTGAACCATAACATTTATATTTCACCACACCACACTTACAACGTTGAAAACTATATTAACATAAAATAATTTGCTACATGTTAACAATAAGGTAATAACACTATTCATAAACATAATTATTGAAGGTTGAAAAACAATTTATTTTTATCTGATTTGTTAGATTTTATCCCAAAGCAAACCGTATGCATAAATAATTAAATAACTATATACCAATTAATTTTTCTAAGTTCTAAGAGACAAATTAAATGGGAGTCGTTGGTTGTTGGAATAATTTATTGATAAATCATAAAAAACTGTTAACCTAATAATAGTTTTTTTTTTTTTTTCGATTGACAACTCCTAATATCTCTAAAAATAACCTAAATAAACCAAATAAAATTTAAATTAAATACATAAATATAAATTCATAATTAAAATAAAATAATAATTACCACTCAAAATAATAAAATTAACTAACACAAATCTGTCTTACTTCAATAATATATTATTTTAAACTTCGTTTTAAATTTTTTTTCTTTATTATTATTATGATAACTAAGAGTAATACAAAAATATAGACAAAAAAATAACTTTATTTTTTTTCTATTTTTTTTTTCAGATTAAATGTAAAAGTAACTTTATCTCCTCTTTGCGACTTTGCCCCATTTAAAAGGTCAAACGAAGTGTCGTTTTAATTGCCGAAAGTATGAAACCTTGTGACGTTTAGCACAAATAAATATCAACAAGAAGACGAAATTATCCTTTTCAAGTGCCGTCACCCTCGTGCCACCCCGCTGTCTTTTTCGACTTTCCGCCACGGGACCCGTCATAAAAACTGTGACCCCCATCACTTTTAAATACTTTTGTTTGTATTTATAAATAATTCATTTTAAATTTGGAAAAGAAAATTTGTTAATAATAATTGTGGGAAAGAAATTACAATATCAGTACAAGAGCTCAATTTTTTAATAAATAAATATATAAATTGTTATATTTGAAAAACACATTTTTGTCCTTTTCATTTTAAAAATATTATTTGAAAAAAAAAACTTTATTACACACATTTTTCTGATCTAGTTAGACATAGGTATAATGATAAAGTTTTTTATTATTTTTTTTTTTTGGGGGGGGGGGGGGGTGTTCAAGTCTGCTTATACGTACCTCAATTAATCTCTGAGGTCTATTAAATACTCTACAAGCTTAAAGGACTGGATAAGTCATAATGTTCTGGTGGTAGGTGATCTCAAGATTTAAATTCAATAACTCAAGGAATGAAGTAAATCTCTTTGACCACCAGGCCAAAAGCTCACGGTATACCTGTCAAGTTCGGATCTTCCACTAGGCTAATAAGCTCGACTTAAGCCCAATTTTTTTTTTTTTCGTAATACAGTTGAACATTTCTATAATAATACTCTATATAGAAATAACCTTTATGTAGTCATAAAAACTTACGGTCTCAACTTAGGCTAGTTATAAATAAGAATAAATTTCACATTGTAATAAGTTATAATTTTTTAAGTCCTATCTTAAGGAACTTACCTCTACATAGTAATAATTATATACATATTGCAAAAAAATATATATTATGTTACATTAAAGGTTTAAGATGAAATAAAATATTTATTTAAAGTTGTTTGGGACAATGATTTATGTTTTAGAGTTATTATCACATCTTCTATCTTGCGGATACATAATAAGCCACTAGCATAGACAACTTTAAAATTATAAGATGTTATCTTAAAGCATATTAATTCTTAGTTTCAATACTTGTGTAGTCTTTTTAATTTAAGTAACAAAATACAAGTGTATTGACAACTTTAAATCACGCAGTTAGTACAAAATATATAGAAAGTCTTGTTTGTTAGTTATACATAGAAATGTTAAAACTGTAGAAAACTTTTTTGAGCATTCGAGCTTTTCTCGATAATATGATAATATCTTGTTGTAAATCAATACAAATCCCTCAACCTGCAAGATTAGTCACAGTACAAAATAGAAAACGCAAGAACAAAAAAAATCACACAACACAAGATCTACCGTGGTTCGCTTGTTCAATATAGAACAAGTTACATCCACGTTGAACTCCAAAATATGGAGCTCGTTGCACTAGGATTAAATACTTCAAAGATTACAATTACAGACGAATCTTCTTCACTGTCAACTGCACATTCACACACTCATTCACTTCTTTTTATCCCGCAAATCACAACAATCACTAGAGCACTCTATACCCTTTAAGGAACACCCTGCCCTCAAACAAGACTCTAGAAAGATTCACATAGAGAAGAACCAGAATGAATATGAAACCGTAACCCAGGTAACAAACGAATTTACAGAGAAAAAGAGAGAAACCCTAATACACAATCTGTCTGCCAAATGCGTGAATAGTTCCCTTTTTATATTGTTGACTTGATTGGACTGGAGCCATCGAATCATGTTTAATTGAATGGTTGAGATTAACTGGAGTTTAATGAACGAAACGACAGCGTTTTTGCTTGGCTCTAAACGACGTCGCAGACTTCACCATTTTAACAATCTCCACCTTGAAGTCTGTGGTTGTCTCTTCTGGCTGTATATTCATTATGCAGCAAGCAGTTTCCATATTCCTTCACAGTTCAAATAGGTTATCCCACATGCAATAAGTTCAAGCAGTGCTTGAACTTTGCAAGTGTTACAACCTTGGTTCCCATGTCTGCTGAGTTGTTTTCGGTTGGGATCTTCAGCAGGTTTACTTATCTTTTGGAAATCATATCCCTCACAAAATGATACCTTACGTCAACATGTTTGGTTCTCTCATGGTACACAGGGTTCTTTCCCAGATGAATGGCACTCTGACTATTTGAATAGATAGTCATAGTTCCATCCAGTAGCTTGGCCTCTTTCAGGAATCCTTGGAGCCATATGGCTTCTTTGAATGCATCGGTTATAGCCACATATTCAGCTTCAGTTGTGGACAGTGCTACCAGTGGCTGCAATTGGGACTTCCAACTGATGCAATTGCCTCCCAAAATAAACTGGTATGCTGTGGTGGATTTCCGGGAATCTCTATCACCTGCAAAATCAGAATCTATATACCCAACCAAATCAAGTGAGGAGTTTCTTTTACAGAAATTTAGACCAACATTTTCAGTACTTTTAATATATCTCAGAAGCCATTTCAAAGCATTCCAATGATCACATCCGGGATTTGACATGAATCTACTTAGAAGTGATATTGCATATGATAAATCAGGTCTTGTACTGATCATAGAATACATAACAGAATTGATAGCATTTGCATATGGTATGGATTCCATTTTTAGTCTTTCAGGTTCTGTTTTAGGACTTTGGGCTTTACTCAGGATGAAGTGACTAGCTAGGGGCATTGTGGCACATTTAGAGTCACTCATTCCAAACTTTAACACAAGTTTTTGAAGATAAGGCATCTGGTGCAGTTTTAGACTATAATTCTTCCTGTTTCTTTCTATTAGCATACCTAAAATTTTCTTAGCACAGCCCAAATCCTTCATGTCAAATTCAGCATGCAATTTTCCTTTCAACTCCTCAATTTGGACCTTAGATTTACTAATTAATAGCATGTCATCAATGTATAATAACAAATATACAGGATTTGTATCCACATGTGCAAAATAGAAACAATTATCATGCTCACTTCTAATAAATCCTATGCCTACTATAAAGAAGTCAAATCTCTTGTACCACTGCCTAGGTGACTGTTTAAGTCCATATAGAGATTTATGCAGCAAACATACATGATCAAGGAACTGTTTATCCTTAAACCCCATGGGTTGACTCATATAAATCTGTTCTTCTAATTCCCTATGCAAAAATGCAATTTTTACATCTAACTGCTCTAACTCTAGGTCATAATGGGCTACTATAGATAACATCAATCTTATAGTTTTGAATTTAACAACAGGTGAAAAAATCTCAGTAAAGTCTATACCTGCTCGCTAGGTGTAGCCTTTGGCTACTAACCTAGCCTTATACCTTGGTGGATCAGTTTTGTTTATGCCTTCCTTTAGCTTGTACAGCCACTTACAATCCACTAGTTTGACATCTTTGGGTCTTGGGACCAGAATCCAGGTTTTGTTCTGCCTTAAAGAGTCCATCTCCTCATTCATGGCAGTGAGCCAATTTTTTCTGTCTTTTGAGTTGATGGCCTATTCATAAGAGTTAGGTTCTGTCCTCTGGATCTCTACACCAGCCAGCAGAGCTGTGTAGATGAGGTCTGCATAACTAAACCTTGTTGGTGGTCTTATTTCCCTTCTTGTTCTATCTCTAGCCAGGTGGTACTGAGCCAGATCATCTTGTTGGGCATTGTCAATGTTTTCCTCATTCTCATCTTCACCATCAGGTTTAATATTAGTTGTAGTGTGCTCAGTTTCATATTCTGGTTCATCAGTATTGTCTCAGGCTCCTGTTGCCTTGTTGACTCCACCTCAAACTGAGTACTGTCGGTTTGCTGTGGAGTCTCCACATGGTGGCTTGAGGTACCAGCATTGATGTTAGTAACCTTGCAAGGGAACACACATTCATTAAAAACAACATCTCTACTGATGATAACCTTAACCCCTGGAGTTTCTCTCTCCTACAGCCTATATCCTTTGGTTCCTTCTTGATACCCCAAAAACACACATCTTACGGACCTTGGTTCTAATTTTCCATCTACTGTGTGTGCATAGGCTGCACAGCCAAATACTCTTAGGTGGCTAAATGAAGGTTTTCTTTCGGTCCATTTTTCTTCAGGGCATATAAAACCAGTTGCACTAGAGGGAGTTCTATTTACTAAATAGGCAGTTGTGGTTAAAGCCTCCCCCAAAAAAGACTTAGGTAGTCCAGCTATGAAAATGAGACACCTAACCTTCTCTAATAGTGTCCTGTTCATCCTCTCAGCAACTCCGTTTGCTGGGGTGTTCTCCTAACTGTCCTATGTCTCATAATGCCCTAGTCTCTACAATATGCATCAAACTCAGCATTACAAATTCACAGATAGGTGAGTTCCTTTTGGGAAGCTCAGCCTGTGTTGTTTACCCATGACACAGGTTTCATAGAATCCTAAGTCTGACACATTTGCATTACCAAAATAACCCTGCTATTTAAGGTAGCTCATACTAGTTTGGCCTATATGGCCCATCCTTAAGTGCCATTTCTCTGCAATTGAAATGTTAGTAGATATAAAAGCAGAATTAACATTCAACTGATGATATTGACCACTCAATATGTACAGACCATGCCTTTTAACACCCTCAAATAGAATTTGATCATTCTTGTAAACAGTAATGCAACCATTTTCAGCTCTATAGCTACAGCCAGCTTCATCCAGTGTGCCTAATGAGATCATATTACGCTTAAGCTCTGATATGTACCTAACTTTGGTTAACATTATTAGTCTGCCATTTTTAAGTCTAAGAGTGATGTTACCAGTCCCTTGAACTCTACATGAGTTATTATTTCCCATTAACACCATTTCAGGTTCACCAGTTATAAGATTTTGAAACCAGGTTTTATTAGGGCTCATATGAAAAGAACATCCTAAGTCTAGCACCCATTCATTAGCAATTTCAGAACTGGACACAGTAAGAGCTTCAGTGATTTTAATACTATTACTAAAGGATGCTAAGTTACTCTCTGTACTGTTCTGCTTTTGCTTCCTAATCCAATCATAACAATTCTTTTTGATGTGACCAGGTTTGTTACAATGGAAGCACTTTCTAGTCTCTGATTTATACTTATTATTATAGGCTTTTCCTTTCTTCTTATTCTTTGGCCCTAAGTTTTGTTGAACCCCCTTTCCAGTTTCTTTACCAAAATGACTAGTTTCTTGTTTTCCTTTTACAAAGAGATTATTCCCATTTCTCTTTTGTATTTTCAACTCAAGTTCTCTGGATTTTAAGCCAGCCGTTATTAGATCTACACTAGGGACTGTTGCAGTGTACTGTAATGCATTCTTTACTACTAAATATTCATCATGAAGAGAATTTAACAAAATCATTGCAAGACTAGAATCTCCTAATTCTTGATCAGTTCCTTTTAGCACTAATGTCATTTTTAGAAATTCATCTAAATTTTCTTCTAATGACTTAGAGGCATCCATTTTATAAGAAAACAGGATACCTTTCAAGAATGCTTAATTAGGAGCAGATTTCAATGCATAAAAAATTTCGAGTTTACCTTAGAACTCTATTGGTGTGTCAAGACCATCCACTTTTCGTAGAACACTGTCTGATAAATTCATGATTATCATATTGTATGCTTCTTCATCTATCTCTGCTTTCTTTTTCATCTTTTCTTCTGGCCACTTGGTTTCATCTTTCTCTAGTGCTATTCCCACCTTGTTGTGGGATAGAAGTGCCTTCATCTTTTTCTTCCAGGTATTGAAATCCATCTTCCCATCATACTGGGATATCTCTACACGTGTGGTAGTGTTCATCATACTTATAATGATAGGACAGAACAGTCTAAGGAGTACGTGGCTTTGTTACACCAGAGGTTGCCAAATACTGCCAGGCAGTTTTTAAGGCGGTTACTGGTTTTCCAGCCTAAATACCCTTAAACAGATTCAGAACTATTCGAAAAGAAAACCCCTAAATTTTAACAAAACCCTAATTTTTTATTTTGCCCTATTTTTGTCGATCCCTTGCCCTAATCTCACGAATTAATCCCAAGACTCAGCAAGATTTGATAGCCTAATGATCTAGGGACCTTTAAATCGAAAAACCCTCAAAATCTGACAAACCCTAATTTTTGAATTCGTCAAGAGTTGAACGATTTCTAACCCTAGACTCACCTTAGAACTTTTAGGCTCTGATATCACTGTTGTAAATCAATACAAATCCCTCAACCTACAAGATTAGTCACAGTACAAAACAGAAAACGCAAGAACAAAGAAAATCACACAACACAAGATCTACCGTGGTTCGCTTGTTCAATATAGAACAAGTTACATCCACGTTGAACTCCAGAATATGGAGCTCGCTGCACTAGGATTAATCACTTCATAGATTACAATTACAGACGAATCTTCTTCACTGTCAACTACGCATTCATACACTCATTCACTTCTCTTTATCCCTCAAATCACAACAATCACTAGAGCACTCTATACCCTTTAAAGAACACCCTGCCCTCAAACAAGACTCTAGAAAGATTCACACAGAGAAGAACCAGAATGAATATGAAACCATAACCCAGGTACCAAACGAATTTACAGAGAAAAAGAAAGAAACCCTAATACACGATCTGTCTGCCAAATGCGTGAATAGTTCCCTTTTATATTGTTGACTTTTGATTGGACCGGAGCCGTCGGATCATGTTTAATTGAATGGCTAAGATTAACTGGAGTTTAATGAATGAAACAACAGCGTTTTTGCTTGGCTCTAAACGACGTTGCAGACTTCACCATTTTAACATATTTATTACTATGTTTGTTTGAATATTTAAAATAATATTTTTGAAAAGGTTGAGTTTAGTTTAGTTGGGTTGTTTTTACAATAATAAGATTTGAATTTGAAAATGTGTTTAGTAAATTTTTTGAAAACATTTTATGAAAATATCTATGTTTTTTAACCCCTTATATTTTTTAATTTAGCTAAACACCCCCTACAATAAAAGTTTATAAATTAACAAAAATACTCCCACCCACCCAATAATTGTCGGCAACTGGCCACCACCGTTAGATAGTGGTTGGAAGTCATTGGAATGGCACACGACCGACTGGATCTTGCTAGTTGTGCGCCAATCTGGTTGAAAACGGTAAGATCTAGCCGTTGACGAGTGTCATATCTTGGCTGTCGTTTGGCCATAGATCTGGCCATTTCTGGCCAGATCCATGGTGGATTTGGTTAGAAACAGACAGATCAGTGCACGACCAGCCAGATTCGTTCAGTCATGCATCGTTCCAGCGTCAACATTTAGCGACGGTGGCTATTGGTGGGTGATAGTGGCTTGGGTGGGTGGGAGTGTTTTTGTTAATTTTAAAACTTTTATTGAGAAATGTGAGGGTATTTTTGTTAATTTTAAAACTTTTGTTGAGGAAAATAATTTTTAATGTTTTGAATAGAATAGAATAGAGTTGAATTTTGAAAATATTAAAATAAATGTATTTTTTATTTTTTTGGAAAGAATAATAGGATACGATAGGGTGTGAATAGGGAAACAAACACAACCTATAGACATAGGTGCTCAAATCCTCCTCGTGCATCGTCCAAGCCCACACTAGAATATTGTCCAAATGGCATTGAAGAGTGCTTCTAGCATTACATAGGCTTCATTTGTTTCGTTTTTGGGAATACTATTATTAGTATTCCCAAAAAAGTTAAACAGTAAAATGTCATTATTCCTAAAATATTATTCTATATTTTTCAATTCCTTTTAAACCTCTTAAATTTGTTAATTTAACTAAACACCCCCAAATATTTTTTTTAGAAATTACAAAAACACTCCGACTACCCTTCGATGATGGTGGCCAACTGTCCTTATTTAATGGGTGGCTTAGGGGGTGTTTTTGTTAACTTTTAATATTTTATTATAGGGGTGTTTAGTAAATAAACAAATATATGGAATATTTTTGTTAATTTCTAAATCTTACATCGTAATACCCAACTAATTTAACTTTTTTAAAAAGATTATTCTAAAAATTATCAAAATAATAAACCAAACGGAACCATAATTTTTGAGAAATTCATAGACTTGAAAAAGTTTCTCAAAACCTCAAGGATCATCATATAAATTACCTTAAATATTGCCACGTACCTCACTTAACCCTCGACACCTATTGGATAGTTCACCAATCTTAAAAACAGTGAACCCCTGTAACGTCCTTTTTTTTAATTATTTTGATTATTTTAATAATCGGAAAAAGAATAAAATAAAATTATCTTCTACCCAAAATATCCCTGAATAAAAAAACAAAAGAATCAGAGACCAAATCAATTAACGCAACACGGTTTGCCCACCCAGCTGTCTGCCACATGTGGCATAGTGACAGTGACTCTCTTGATTTGTGTACCCGAGTCTATCGTTTATAGTTTCAAGGGCAATCTCGTCCTATTAAATTTCTAATTTAATTATCTACTCAATTTTTTTATTATTATTTTTCAGGTAAGCTCACGCACCACATGACGTTGCATCCCAAACCAACTTCCGTGAAATTCAGTTCCTGCCCAGTGCCCACCTCTTTGTTCAGTTGTCTCTCTCTAGATCTGGATTCGGGTTGGGGTTGGGGTTAACAGGTCACACTTATTTATGTTATATATAATTTCTTTTTAATAAAGAAAAATTATTCATTAAAAATTCTCAAAATATCCATAAATTATTTAATATATAAGGTTTTTTTTCTTATACTAAACCTATGTGTTTAGCCTTTTTTTTAGGACTATTGATTGGTTTCAGAAATGCATCTGTAACCCTCGTATATTTAGCTTCTTTTAGTGAACAATTGATGGTTAAATGTACTCTTGACTCCTATTTTTACAACGGTTAAGTTATTGTGTTGAAATTTGTAAGAAACTTACGTTTTTATTATTCACCCAAATTTATAATTTAACATCCAAAATCTATCCATACGCTAAGAGATTAATATATTCTTTTAGGTTAATTGATGAAATTGTTGACAAACTTAAAGTTTGAATTAATGATATTTTCAAAACCAACAAGTACTCAAAAATTAAAAAAAAAAAAAAAAAAAAAAAAAAAAAAAAAAAACATACAAGGGTTGGAATCATATTTCCAAAACCTGCGGATACTCACAAAAAAAGGCCAAACACACTGGGCTTATTATAAAACGCTGACATATTATCTGTCAACTGAGTTTTTCTTTCAAAATTTCATTTTTTTTTTTTAAATTTATCATCCAAATTACTCATCTCATGAGTACATTTTTTTTTTTTTTTTTTTTTTATATAGGGATGTCCATATTAGCTTCTCTACACCTCAACTACTCCTATAGGACCTGAAGTTAACAATTAGGTAAGCCTCTAGTGGTCTTCTTTATTTACAATCGAGACGGATCAAACTCAAGACTTCTTGAATAATACACCCAAGAATCCTAATATACATTACTGTATACAAAATCTAGAATTTCTAGAGTCTTGTTTTGCTGTGTCTAGATAAATTCAAAGACCCAATTGAGGTTGTCATGTTCACTTGACAACTCTAATTTTAGGTGTTAGTTAAATAGTGTTTTATTATGTACCATTTAAAGTTAATTAGATGATCATTATAGTCTATAAATGCATAAACATTAAAAGCTTTATATATATATATATATATATATATATATATATATATATATTGAAAAATAAAAAAGATTTATTCATTCAACCTATATAAGATTTTTAATATAAAACTTATCTGTTGTTATTAAAGTCTAAAGTAGATATATTTATATAAGCGATTTTATAAAGATAAATGAAATAAACCCAAAAGAAAAAAGACGTTATAAAAAAAGTTGTATATATGTCTTACGTTGAGAAGTTCTTAGTTTATCGATGAGGTTTATATTTCATGTTGGATATAAAAGTTTAGGTTTTCTATACTATTATATATGAAGAACTAACTAGTAACAATGAATACAAACAAAGAATTGGAACACCAACTTATTGTAATCTAATTATAGTTATAATATATATGGAGTCATCCTCTAGTCAAGATGTTTAATCTAAATTTTGTCAGGATCATATAATTCACCCTTTGATTCATTACAATCCTAAAATGATATGTTACAATCCAAATCTAATAGTGTATATGCATGATCCCAATAAATTTATGTCAGGATGTCTTACCTAGAGAATTATATATATATTATATTATATATATATATATATAATAAATATAATATATATATATATATAAATATAATATATATATTATATTATATTATATATTATATAACACATTGCAAGTCACATATATCATTATATTGCTAAACTCAAGATTTTATATTATCAAACCTCTCTCGTGTGTGGTGTCTGTGTGTGTGTGTGTGTGTGTGTGTGTGTGTGTGTGTGTTACAGACGTGCTTGAAGAATTTTTCTTTCCTCAACCTATTTTGATATTAAATAGAGAAGAAAACAATTCTTGCTCAATTAAGGAAGCTAGAAACCTCCAGAGTTCAAATAGAACATTTTATGAAAATAATCATCATCTTCATTAATAGAAGTTTAGGAAATATATGGGAGTTTACAACCATACTTTCTTATTAAATAGAAAAACACGTTCAACAATTTAAACAAACCAAAATACACGTTCAACCCCAACTAAAGAATCCTAAATACGTGGCTGGCCTGGCTTATTCAACTAAAATAAAACTTATATATATCCTAATCTAATTTATTTAAATTATTGAGATAAACTCAATGTTAATTAACAAATAAATCCATAAGAGAACTCTTAAAATACAATTTAATTAACATTTACCCATTATCAAAATGGATACGTAACATTCCTCTCCTCTTGAAACAATCCTTGTCCTCAAGGATTTTGTTTTGGTAAAACAGATAACTTCAGGCAAAAGACAACCACAACTTAATATGAGTTGTTGGAAAAATTAGTTCAAACAAATTCCATATACTTTCCGATATTGTAGTGGCTTTATAAGATTGGATTGCAATGGCTTGTTGAGAGGAAGATTGGACTACGGTGACTTGGGCAGAAGAAGATTTGAAGACGTTGGCTTGAGATGAAGAAGATTGAATAGTTGCTTGAATGGGGCAATTTTTAACAATGACTGCAAGGGTTTGAATGGGGCACTTGACTTCTCTATTCTCCTCAAAGAGTGACCTAATAATTGATCAATCTTATCAATGAGTTTTCTGAACAAAATTTGGATTTCGTTCATAAACTTTTGTTGATCCGCTGCTAAAGCTTTCACTGATTGCTCAAGTTTCTTAATTCGATGGTCCATGTCCTGGCTCTGATACCACTTGTTACAGACGTCCTTGAAGAAGTTTTCTTTCCTCGACATATTGTGATATTAAATAGAGAAGAAAACAATTCTTGCTCAATTGAGAGAGCTAGAAACCTCTAGAACCTTTTATGCAAATAATCATAATTTTCATTCCAATAGAAATCTAGGAAATATAAGGGAGCTTGCAACCATACTTTCCTACTAAATAGCAAAACGCCTTCAACAATTTAAACAAACCTAAATACACGTTCAACCCCAACTAAAGAATCCTAAATGTGTGGTTGACTTTTTCAACTAAAAATAAAACTTATCTATATCCTAATCTAATTTATTTAAATTATTGAGATAAACTCAATATTCATTAACAAATAAATCCATAAGGAAACTCCTAAAATACAATTTAATTAACATTTACCAATTATCAAAATGGGTACGTAACATTCCTTTCCTCTTGAAACAATCCTTGTCCTTAAGGATTTTGTTTTGGTAAAATAGATAACTCTAGGCAAAAGACAACCACAACTTAATATGAGTTGCTGGAAAAATTAGTTCAAACAAATTCCATATACTTTTTGATATTGCAGTGGCTTTATAAGATTGGATTGCAATGGCTTGTTGAGAGGAAGATTAGACTGCGGTGGCTTGGGCAGAAGAAGATTGGAAGACCTTGGTTTGAGAGGAAGAAGATTGGACTGCAGTGGCTTGGGTAGAAGAAGATTGGAAGACGTTGGCTTGATAGGAAAAAGATTGGACTACAGTAGCTTGAGTGAAAGATGATTGGGCTATAGTTGCTTGAACGGGGCAATTTTTAACAATGACTGTAAGGGTTTGAATGGGGCACTTGACTTTTCTATTCTCCTCAAAAGAGTGACCTATTAATTGATCAATCTTATCAATGAGTTTGCTAAACAAAATTTGGATTTCGTTCATAAACTTTTGTTGATCCGCTGCTAAAGCTTTCACCAATTGCTCAAGTTTCTGAATTCGATAGTCCATGCCCTGACTCTGATACCACTTGTTACATACGTGCTTGAAGAAGTTTTATTTCCTAAATCTATTTTGATAATAAATACAGAAGAAAACAATTCTTACTCGATTGAAGGAGCTAAAAACCTCCAGAGTTTAAATAGAATATTTATGCAAATAATCATCATCTTCATTCCAATACAAATCTAGGAAATATATGGGAGCTTACAACCATACTTCCCTTCTAAATAGAAAAACACGTTCAACAATTTAAACAAACCAAAATACACGTTCAACCCCAACTAAAGAATCTTAAATATGTGGCTGACTTATTCAACTAAAATAAAAATTATCTATATCCTAATCTAATTTATTTAAATTATTGAGATAAACTCAATAAATCCATAAGGAAACTCCAAAAAATACAATTTAATTAATGTAACAATATGAAAGATGTAATCTTTAGATCTCTCATTGAAAACCCTTATTTTTTTTTTTATTAGTCAATTAATCTTCTGGGCCAGCTTAGCATTTCACACGTGCGTTTGGTTGGTGTCAAAATCTCGCATCAACAGTTTGACGCTAGAAGGAGGGCCTGATTAAGTATTCGTCCTTCTTCAGGAGAATCTCTAACTTACTAGTCTACAACAGCAAATGGCTCGCCAACTTGAACCTGAGCGAACCAATCAGGGTGCTGAGGAGATCCCCCGAGTACAGGAGGAAACCTCCCCCGAGGTACCTTCGGTTCCGCAACATGTCGCAGGGGATATTCCTTCAAGTTCACAACTTGACCCTATCATCAGAAGCTACCTAGAGAGGTTCGACAATACTTTCTAGACCGTCAATCAAAGGTTGGACCGAGGCGTGCCACTCGAATCAAATGAGGCAGTGCAACCGCCAAAAACGCCTGCAGGTCGCACGCAAGCTTGGCAGCGGGGGATAGCCGTGCCGCGAGCACTGCAGCGTGCCGAAGGAAGGGTAAACAAGTAGCGAAAAACGGGCCTAGGGGCTCCAAAGTGTCGGCGAACACCGACCACATCCTGAGTAGAGTACCCGTGGCACTAAGACTCGGTGAAAGGTCGCAGCCTGAGCCATCCCATGCCACGTCGCATGCGTAACCCCATAAAAGTGTTGGGCGGCGTGATTCCCATCACCGCCATAGAAGCAATCCTGATCATAGTCGTGTGGGAGGTTCCCACACTCCATGGGGGTGTTCATACCACCGCGGAGGTCGTGAAAATTCCCCGCACCATTCATCGCCATCACACGGCTCAAGCCAACGTGTGTCAAGAGCGGTCGGAACTACTGGTTGAGGCAAAGTGGAATCCAACCTCCAAACTTTCCTCAATTGCAATCGCGAGGGTCGAACTCGCATGGGTGAAAGCAATCCCCAAATAGCTCCGCTGCCTCAGATTGAGGAGCTACAACGAGCTTTAGATCAGCTAAAGGCTCAGCAAAACGAGTAAGGGCAGGTCACAACAACGTCTCCCTTTTCTCCGACAGTATTAGCTGCCCCACTCCCATCAAGATTTAGGACGGGCATTCGATGGAAATTCTGATCCGCAGGATCACTTGTATGAATTCAACGACCTGATGGAGCTTCACCAGGTTTCAGATTTGGCAAAGTACATTGTTTGGCAGTTCCTCTTACCTCTTATGCCAAAAGATGGTTCAGGTTGCTCCCAGCGGGATCGATCAGCTTGTGGCCTCAAATGAGTGCGACCTTCCTGAGGTATTTCCCAACGAATCGAAAGTTCTCGATGCCTTTGAGCAGCCTCAGCAATATAAGGCAAGAGAGGGATGAATCCCTCCAATCGTACATTGATCGATTCCACAGAGAACTTAATAAGGTAGCTCACACTCCCGAATAGTCTGTTTGGACGCTCATCATAGCGGGAGTCTGCCCACGAACTGACCTATGGAAAGAGTTACAAGTTGAGGATGATGTTTCCCTCACCCGCTTTTATAACCTTGCGGAGAAGTACCTCCGTATTGAAAGTTTCATGGCGGCACTCCACTGTCGCAACCCCGACGCTTCAGGAAGTGCGTCTAGTTGGGGGGAAAGTGGGAGAGTTGATCACAGATGGGCTACTAACAATCTACGAAAAGGAAAGAATCCGCACTATGAGCCCAAAAAGTCTTATGCTCCAGTTCCTCGTCCCGATCGTGACAGAAATCAGTATACGCCTTTGAATGCGTCTATATCGACTATTTTTGACAAGTCGGAAGAGGCTAGCCTACTCGGAGAGCCTGAGCCCATGAAAAACCCCCCATCAGCCAGAAATAGTAAAAAATATTGTCGCTTTCATTGGGATAATGGGCATCACATCGATAAGTGTCGAGCTCTCAAAAAGGCAATCGAAGACCTCATCAAGTAGGGGCATTTCAAGGAATATATTGATGACTCTACTACCGCACAAGAGAAAAATCAAGGGGAACCAGGAAAGAAGCGTCGTGATCGCAAAGGTGTGTGCAACGTCAATATGATCTTCAGGGGACCACACCTCGCGGGGAACTCGCGAGGTGCCCAGGAGAGATATGCTCGCGCAGCCTATCACAACCCTATCAGTGTGATGAGCACGACGCGACGACCACAAAAGGTTCACAAGGAAGAGGAAATTACCTTCTCCAAAAAGGATGCAGTTTGATTGCATCATCCCTACGATGACACTCTTGTGATCACGCCCCTAATAAGGCGCCATAACGTCCACAGAATGTTGGTGGACAACGGAAGTGCTGTGAACATCCTGTTCCAGACAGCTTTTGAAAGAATGAACTTGGATGAGGCCGACCTGAAGCCCACCTCGATCCCCCTATATGGTTTTACAGGGGACCACCTGATCCCCAAAGGAACGATCTTGCTTCCAGTCACGCTGGGTGACTTTGACGAAGTGACTAAGGTAACTGAATTCTTGGTAGTGGATTGCCCATCCGCTTTTAATAGTATCCTTGGGCGACCTTTGCTAAGAAACTTCAAGGCAGTCACTTCGATATACCATCTAAAGATGAAGTTCCCCATCCTGATGGGGATAGGGGAAGTCAGCGGATCTCAGCGCGTATCTCGCAACTGTCACGTAAAAATGGTGCAGATGGCGTGCAAAGGAAAAGGTATCTCGCGCTGTATTCCTCGATAGGCGATGGTGATCAGCTGGATCAAGCCGCAGCCTGGCCCTGCCGAGGATAATATGAATCCTCGTATTCAGGAATACCTTTCTAATGGGCCAGTTGAGGATCTGTCGGAAGTATCGGTCGACCAGAGTGAGCCGAGCAAAGTGTTAAGGATTGGGAGCAATCTCAACCCCCAGCTCGCCATTGAACTGACCAACTTCCTCAGAGAGAATATCGATGTGTTCGCATGGTCGCATGCAGACATGGTCGGGATCAGCCCGGATATTATTTGCCATACATTGAACATCGATAGTGAAGCTCAGCTGATTCACCAAAAGAGGAGAGCGATGGATCCGGAACGTTATGCCGCCTTAAAACTTGAGGTAAATAATCTCATTCAAAATGGATCCGTCCAAAAAGCGCTCTATTTGACCTGGGTTACCAACCCGGTTCTAGTAAAGAAGCCTAACGACAAATGGCAGACCTGCGTCGACTTTACCGACCTCAATAAGGCATGCCCAAAAGATAGCTTTCCCCTACCCAGGATCGACCAACTCGTGGATGCCACCTCCGGACACGAGCTGCTAAGTTTTATGGACGCATACTTGGGATACAATCAAATTTCAATGTACGTACTGGACAAAGAGCATACATCCTTTGTTACAGATCGGGGGCTGTACTGCTACCGAGTTATGCCCTTCGGCCTTAAGAACGCTGGTGCAACTTACCAGTTGTTGGTTAACCGAATATTTTCTGAACAGATCGAAAGATCGATGGAGGTCTATGTAGATGAAATGCAAGTCAAGTCGCATGTCACTTCAGATCATATAGCGCATCTTGCTGAGATGTTCGACATCCTCCGACAATACAGAATGAAGCTAAACCCCATCAAGTGCTCATTCGTAGTATCCTTGGGAAAATTCCTAGGACACATGGTTAACCAACGGGGAATAGAGATCAACCCCGAGAAAATCGAAGCTCTCCTCGATATGAAGAGCCCAACCAACAAAAAAACAGGTCATGAGCCTCAATGGGCGAATAACGGCACTAAGTCGTTTCATATTGAGGGCAACTAATCGTTGCTTGCCATTCTTCAATGTTCTAAGGGCCAATAAAAAGTTTGAGTGGACTCCCGAGTGCGAACAGACATTCCAGAGTATTAAAGAACACCTTGGAAGCCACCTCTTCTGTCCAAGCCTCTCCCGCAAGAGATCTTCCTCCTGTATCTGTCCGTCTCTCAGTTCGCGGTCAGTGCAGCCTTAATTCGGGAAGAGGATAGAGTCCAATGGCCAGTGTATTATGCGAGCAAGCATCTGTTGGATGCCAAGATGCGATATCCGAAAATAGAACGGTTAGCCTATGCCCTGCTGATCGCTTCCAGAAAGTTACGACCTTACTTCCACGCCCATACGATCCATGTAATGACGAATTACTTGCTCAGGCAGGTCCTCCAGAAACCGAAGGCGTCGGGTAAATTATTTAAATGGGCCATGGAATTAAGTCAGTTCGATCTGAAGTACATACTGAAATCAACTATCAAAGGGCAGGTTGTTGCCAACTTCATATCCGAATTCTCATATCATCCAATAGATGAGTTGGAGCAACAGCTCAGCGAAGTTATTCAGGAAACTGCTCAAAATCTATCGACTTGGAGCCTCTGTGTCGATGGATCATCAAATAGAAAGAGGGCTGGGGTAGGTCTTCTCCTTTTGAGTCCCAAAGGGGCTCGCATTCATGGCATTCTCCAGTTCGGTTTTAAGGCAACTAATAATGAAGCCGAGTATGAAGCTCTGCTCGTTGGACTGCGGTTGGCCATAGAAATGGGCGCAACTGTGATCAGCATCCACAGCGAATCTATGCTGGTCGTTAACTAGATTTTGGGGGAGTACCAAGCCAAGGAAGAAAATATGGTCAGCTATATGAAGAAGGCTAAGACCGCGCTCGAGTCGTTCAAGCACTTCACGATCACACAAATTCCTAGAGATAGCAACTCTGTGGCAGATGCCTTGGCAAGGATAGCCTCGTCATTAAACTCAGATGCACCGAAAAGTATTCTTGTTCGATTCATCGAGACCCCCAGTATCAGCCCAATCGAACAGGCCGTGAATGTAACACAATCAGATTCCTGTATGACCCCTATTATTAAGTATCTCAGGGACAGAACCTTACCTGACAACAAGGTCGAGGCAAGGACTCTGCGAACAAGATCTGCTCGTTACACCCTCATCGAAGACCAGTTGTACAAGCAAGGGTTTAGCGTCCCTTTCCTCCGATGTGTAACAAGCGAAGAGGCAGATTACATCATGAGAGAGATACATGAAGGGATCTACGGTAATCACACCACCGCAGGATTTTTCGCTGACAAAGTTGTTCGTCAAGGGTACTACTGACCCCTAATCCAAGAAGACACCTACAACTTTATCAAAAGGTGTGATAAGTGCCAACAATTCACGAACATACCGCGAGCTCCTTCTCATCAGTTGATAACCATGACCAGCCCTTGGACATTCTCTATGTGGGGAATCGATCTCATCGGTCCCATGCCAATTGGTAAAAGGGGAGTAAAGTATGTCATCGTTGCGGTGGATTACTTTACCAAGTGGGTCGAAGCAGACCGTTAGCCACAATCACGACCAGAAAGCTCAAGGATTTTGTCTTCAAGAACATTGTGTGTCGCTATGGGATTCCTCACACTCTTATCTTGGACAATGGCGAACAATTTGACAATAAGGACTTTAAGAAGTTTTGCGACGAGCTGGGTATTCATAAAAAATTTGTCTCAATCGCAAGGCCACAAGCAAACAGTCAAGTTGAAGCTGTCAACAAAACTATCAAGCACACCCTGAAGGCAAAGCTTGGCGCAGCCAAGGGAAATTGGGCTGACGACCTCCCAGAAGTTCTATGGGCTTACAGGATAACTCCGAGTACCTCTACCTCAGAAACCCCTTTTTTGCTAGCATATGGCTGCGAAGTGATGATCCGTGTGGAGGTAATGACCGGTTCACTTCGGAGGGACTTGTACAACGAAGCCGACAATGAAGCGCTTATGCGCTCAAGTCTGGACCTAGTTGAAGAACATCGCAACAAGGCTCAGCTAAAAGTAGCAACCTATCAGCAACGCGCGAAGAGGTACTTCGATTCTAAGGTCAGGAGAAGAGACTTCCGGGTCGGTGACCTTGTTTTGAAGGAAGTTTTTCTCGGTACCAGAGAACCAAGTGCGGGAGTCTTAGGACCAAACTGGGAAGGCCCCTACCGCATTGTCGAAGTGATAAGACCAGGGACTTATTATCTGAAAAGGCTAAATGGTTCAAAAGTACCCCGAGCTTGGAATGCTGAACATCTCCGACCATATTATCAGTAATTCTGAACTCAGCTTTTCCTTGTAAAGATTTTATTTTTTGCAATCTTTGTAAATGTAAATAACAAGTGTATTATCCTGTTCTTTTGCAATAATCCTTGCATGTAATTCTGCTCATATAGATGTATTATAATTATGTTCGCATAGACTTGTTCTAATGTTATAAACAGTTAGAATGTGATCTCGTAGGGTACAGATTCAGTGCTCTAGAGATTTAAGATGCATTTCATTAATAAGTACAACGAACAAGACAAGATCCCAAAAACATTACAATTATCAATCCTGATTCTCGACTCCTAGAGGATCGACCTCATCATCTCAGGGCTAGTCATCATCCGCCTGGTCGGTTGTAGGTTCCTCAGGGGTGTGTCCCGAAGCATCTCCCTAATCAAATCCTTGGGCGGCCTCCGTTGCTTCCTCATCCTCATGTCGCGCCATGGAAATGAGAGTTTCCCACCAATCCTTCGGGAGGTCGGACATATCAATCTGTGGATTCTTCGACCGCAAGGCATAGATGGACTCGATCGCCCATTCAACAGCCTTTGCCTCGGTCTCCTCTGCTTGGTTCTGCATCTCTTCAGTCAACGAAGTAATTTTTCCCTAACTTGCTTGGAGTTTGGCCTCAATAGCCTGCCTTTGCTTCTTTAAGACCTCCCTCTCCTGCTCTGCTTGTAAAGCCCGCTGAGAGGTCGTTTTAAGCTCCTGATCTTTCTCGCCGACTTCCCTGGAAAGCCTGGCTATAATTCTCTGGAGTTCCTTTATCTCTTCCCCGTGCTTCTCAAGCTCGGCCTTTTGAAAATCCACCGTTCGAAGAGCCACACCCATTTCGTTCAGATACCGGACCACTGATTCAGTGGATAGCCTCTTTTCTGCTTCGACGGCTTCCAGGTCCCGTTTGAGCTTCGCATTCTCTTCCTTCAGCGTGACCTCTCTTGCAGTAGCTCCTAGCCGAACCTTTTGCAGGCATAGTTGCATGGAGAGCAGAGCCTGCGAACAAGAAGAATGCCAGTTTCCTACCAAGAACAAAAAGGCAGTCCTCGCTGAGGACGGTTCGTTTTACCTTGCCTATGTGTTGGATTGATGTGGACATCAGGTCCACATGGTTGGAACCCACGAACTCTTCAAATACTTTTGCCCGTTTGCACTCCAGCAAGGCGAAGACTGCCGATTGCAAATGATCTGACAGTTGTCCCATCGAGTCCAACACAGGAGTATTCTCACCGGTACCCCCGACAGGAGTGTCGCCCACCAGATCCTTACCCAACCTCCTTCCAGTGCTTGCGACCTTGCTTTGCCCTACTCGTGATGCTCTTGAAGCAGTGGGAATGCCTGGTTCCGACCTCCTGGGCTGAACGCCTAGATCCTCCGGTTGGGACTCTGACTCTTCGACCCGAATTTGCCGCCTCTTCTTGGGTCGCTGAGCCATTGTCTTTTGGTTCAGACGAGTATCCGAAGGCTAGGAAACACCCGCCAAAGGTTGGGGAGACTCAAGAGGACGTGTAGACCCCAATGTTGCCCCTTCGGTCGAGGGGCCACTAGGAGCAGCTTCGGTCGCCCTAACAGTCCTCGCCCGAGGGAAAGAAAATTGTCTTCATCGTGGCGACCCTGGCATCTTCGAAGGCATAGTTGCTGCATATGAACGTCGTTAGTTAAAAAAAAAAAAAAAATTCACTGCGCAATAAAAAATGATCCAGTTAACACAACTTACTCGATGGAGGCTCTAAGGTCGCGTCTACGTTGAAGAAGTTGTACCTCTGCAAATTCGCAGTTGTCACGAGCAGCTTTGCATCGCAACTCACTTCGGGCAGGAAACCGAAGACTATGATTCTTTTCGGATCCGCAAGCAGCTCCAAACTGGTCGTTTTGTTAACTGCCAGAAAAATAAACAGTTTATTAGTGAGAAAAACAAAGTCAATGAGCTCGTTAAGGGAAAAGAACCTACTGGGGTCATGGAAGCGGTAGAGGCCGTCGTAACGAAAAAAGAAAAACTTTGACTCATAAGCCCCCGCATTGCTAGGGTAATTGTGTATCCCCGCTGCGATAGTAGGTTGTCTGGACAAGTAGTAGGAGTCCTTATCCTTGCACCTTTTTAGGATGTACGAGCAACCGAGTTCTACTACAGTTATCTCGCCCAACCCGTTCTCGCGACACGCGATGTATATGGCAACTGCAATCATGTACTCGTTCGGCGTGATTTGCATCGGCGCGATCCCGAAATGATCTAGGACGAACTTGACAAAAGGGTGGAAAGGGATCAACTCCCCACCCTTGAAGATTTCCTCAGAGATCGCGGCCAACCCACGTGGCGGATACCGAGCTGTACGTCTCCTATCGCGGAAGACATCCACGCGGATACTGTATTGATCTATCACCCTATTGAGCTCATCCTCAGTGAGTACCAAGTAGATCTCTTGGGTGGGACTCGCAGGAACATCCTGCGTAGACGAGCTGGTCCCTTCCTTGGATCTGGTCGTTGAGGGGTCCATCCTACTGCAGTCTACAAAAGCGACAAGCAGGGAATCTTTTTAGACCTCGTACGTTATTTCGTATGACGACGTGAAGGACAGCAAAGACTTCCCTTCCTAAATCACATAAAAACCCTAGCAGAATATTTCAAGCCGCCATTCGTGGCTCGAACCCAGCAAGAATATTTCGTCTTCGATCAACTACCGAAAGATGTATCATTTATCGACTACTGAGAGTAGGAAATAAACAGAAAAACGATTCTTACCTCTTGGAATATGAGGACGAATCCTTATGCTTCAAATATCAGGTACGCGTTGGCTTGGAAGGCAAAGAATCTAAGTTTGCAAAGTCTCTTGCTCTCTCTGAGAAGATGAGTATGGTGACATTGCCTGAAACGAACTTGGGTTTTATAGCAAAAGAACTGGCGCTTGGTTTTCCTGAGATCAAACGACGTTTAGGCGGCAAAATGTACCTCCCTGTTGATTGCGACCACGTGTCGCAGATCCACGAGAAAGGGTGACCGTCACGCTCCAGAAAACCAAATCGTCGTCCTTCTCCATTGAAAAACCCAAACGACGGCACGATTCTCCTACCGCATTAAATGCGCCCCAATCTGCATTTAATGCTCTAATGGAGTATATCGTTTCAGCATGTCACGCATTTAATGTGCATGACTGGCATTAATTGTGCATAAGACACATCTGTCAGAGCAGAAGGCGTTTCATTAAATGTATCTATTACGAAAATGCCATAGGTAACGCCTGAAGAGATCGTTATGTAGAACACTCTTCGTCTGGTCAGTCACGAAGCAACGTGACTCCTATTTTACCCCATTGGTCTCGAAGCAACGTGACTCTCGACGAGTATTCAGTTCCAAAACAACCCAATCCCTTGTCCAGAAGAGAATTTCCAAGTATAATCAGGTCGTGAACTTTGGAAAATCGAAATCATAGCACTGGTATGGTCTAAAATCAGGTCGTTCAGTCTTAAGCAGACTACCAGGTCGTGCGCACAAAAGCGCAGTCTCGACCTCTTTTCAAATAGGTCGGAATCACCAGATTCCTCGAAGGCGTCTTGTCACGGCATGAATTATAGTTTTCAAGGTTCGATCCTCAAGCCTTAAAAACTAGGGGACTTCTTTTATGCCTGAAAAAGTAGAGCTGACGCAAGACCCAGTCAGCATAAAAAGTCAGAGCTTAGGTAGACCCGCAGCCAGTCAGAGGCAGCCACGTCATATAATGACAAGGGCGGCATGCTTGTGTCAGGACAGTGGATACGCGTCAGACCAGCCAGGAGCTATAGCGATTTCACGTGTCCAATCCCTGCACCAAATCGCGTAAATCACTCTAGAATGTGGGTAATGGGATATAAAGAAGGATTTGCACGGATAATCTCACCAACTCACAGATTTAGTAATGATAACCTTAATCTATCCCACTATAAATAGGGAGTTTTTCTTTCATTTAAGGGATTAGCTAATCTCTCTAAAGAAAAAATAGCATTTTATCTCTTGTATAATCATTTGTAAGTCAGTCCACTGAACGCGACCTGACCACTATCATTAATACGAAATCAGTGGACATAGGATTTGCTTTCTTAGCATCCGAACCACTTTAAATACTGTTCTCCATTACTCTCACTCTCTCGTTCACGTGTGTGTTCTGGGCCAGCTCAGTATTTCACACGTGCATTTGGTTGGTGTCAAAATCTCGCATCAACAAAAGTCAATAACTAGTTGCTAATATCCACACCTGAGAGATTTTGTGTGTGTATTCATATTAATATACCAGGTAACATCTCAAGTCCTAAATAAGTAGATATTGTGTTAACTTTATGCATGTGCCATTCAATTATACAGTAGATATTATATAAGTATTTCTCCTTACACAGATATAAATTTGTATGATTTTATAGTCTTTTTCACTCTAAAAACATGTGTACTTAACTGAGGGAATCAAACCGAGGCATAGTTAGGAAATTTTTAAAGTATATTTGTTGTAATTTTTTGAAAAAATTACAACAAATTCGAGCAAGGTTACAACACGGCTTAGCCTGTGTTATGCTCTGCCCTTGGAATCAAAGGTTCAAAAACTAAACTCAAATTCATCTTTATTATGAACCTTTGTTGTTTTAGATTAATCATTGAGACGTTGCAAGTCAACCATGCATTGTCATGATATAGTCATTAAGTCATCATAAATCGGCTGATATTGACCTACTAAAAATAGGAAACTGCCCTTCCATGAAATTAACCTATTGTAACTTAGGATTTTTCATATCATTTTTAATAAATGGAAAATTAATCAATTAAAAAAAAACAAATTATCTACGCTATATCACTAGAAACCATACAAAAAATTATATTATACTTCTTAGGAATATGAATTTTAATTATAACATACCGAATGAGATTATAATAATAAGCATATGTATTAAAATTATAAAACTTAATCAAGGAAAATTAAAATCAAATAATTTTGGTGTGCCCGACCCACTTATGTCTTGATGTAGGTGTAACGAAAAACTTCGTAGAACTTGCTGTCACTTCATCTTTCCTCTCTCCACTTAAGGTCCCACGTCGGCACAGACATATGACAAGTTGACAACTACTTCCCCTAAGCATTATTAAAAATCCCAAAAACAAAAAAAACTTAAATATAAAAATTAAACCTTTTACTTGGCCTCTGTCGCTCCACGTGTCCCCGTACCATTCGTCATTACCTAGATTTCCATCACTCATAGCTCCCCAAAAAAATCCCCTACGCCAAACATATCAAAGACCCCTCTCCCATTTCTCCACGTTACCCGTCTACACCAAAACGAAAACTGATACCAAGTTTTTTTTTGTAAGTGTTTTTTGGAAGTGTTTTTGTTTTTCGCTTGGTAATTTGTGACATGGGAATTGAACTACACAACCACCATCTCAAGGGTATTTCTGGCGGCTGGGGCGTGGCGGCGAAGCCTTGTGACACGTGTAAAGCTGCTGCCTCGGCTGTGTTCTGCCGCGTAGACTCGGCTTTTCTTTGTCTAAACTGCGACGCCAGGATTCACTGCGTCAACAAGCATGCACGTGTGTGGATGTGCGAGGTGTGTGAGCAGGCACCCGCGGCCGTCACGTGCAAGGCCGACGCAGCGGCTCTGTGCGTCACGTGCGATAACGATATCCATTCGGCGAATCCTTTGGCGAGACGCCACGAGAGGAACCCGGTCGAGCCGTTGTTCGACTCGGCGGATTCCATCGTAAAGTCTTCGACTTTGAACTTGGCGCCAAACGAAAACGGGAGTTCAGAGTTCAGTGGCGCGTGTCAGCAACATGAGGAAGGAGGTGTGGATAGTGGCGCGTGGTTAATGCCGCGGAGTTCGAAACTGAGTTTGGAAAGTACAAATGAAATGAAATCCGGGGAGCTGTTCTTCTCCGAAATGGATCCGTTTCTCGATTTTGAGTACACGAATTCGTATCCGAATCACAGTGCGTGTATGGATAGTGTTGTCCCAGTTCAGACTCCGAAACCTCCTCAAATTCAAGTCATGAACAATGAAAATTGTTTCGATATCGATTTCTGCCGATCCAAACTCACTTCATTCAGTTACCAAACTCAATCTCTCAGCCAAAGTGTAATTAATTAACCCTTTAAAAATCTCTCCTTTTCATTAATTTATCAAAGAAAAAGAAGAACGAGTTCTTATAAATTCATTAACTTTTTCAGGTTTCGTCTTCTGATGTTGGAGTTGTTCCGGACGGGAAATCAATGTCCGATATATCATATCCATTCGGCCGAAACATTGCGGGAACTGATCCAAACGTGCCGGTTTCCGGTGCCAGTACAAACCAAGCAACGCAACTATGCGGACTCGATCGTGAAGCTCGGGTTTTGCGTTACAGAGAGAAGAGAAAGAACCGGAAATTTGAGAAGACAATTCGGTATCATTCACGTAAAGCGTACGCCGAAACGAGACCGAGAATCAAAGGCCGGTTCGCGAAACGGACAGAGGTGGATTCGGAAGTTGGCCATCTCTATGTCTCTCCAGCGGCCTTCATGGCCGATAACCAATACGGCGTCGTTCCGACGTTTTGAGGAAAAGTTGGAGGAAGTTTAGTCCGTACGTGCTCTCCACTCTCATCATCATCCGGTACTTCTTGGCTTGGAAGTTTAACTATGGAACTAAAATAATCAGATGGTTGGTGTTAGTTTTAAGTGTATGTAAATTAGGGTGATGAGTTTTAGCCGTTGATTTACAAGATTATTAGGATGATGATGATGATTGATTGATTAATTAGCTTTTGTATCTTCAGGTTTTCTCTACGATCTCCCTCCAAATGACCGTTTACTTTTTCTTATGAGGGCTTTATTGTAACTTCCTTTTCTTAATTTTCAGTAAAAGTTTCTTCTTTCAAGGATCTATATCTCTATTTCTATTGGTTGATTTTTTTATTTAGAATATCCAAATCTCTTTTTTCTAAAGCAGAAAACTTTTAAGAAAGGGCCAAGTTTAATATGATCATATAATAAAATATTAAGAGCCGGAAGAATCTTATTTTAATTTAATTTCTGGAACTTTCTTAATTTGATGAGTTCATTCATTACTTGGCTTTCGAAAAATGCATTTGTCCATATTCACTGAACTGAATTTTGACTGCCCATTATTATTATTATACTTTATCTTTTGTAATTTGATATTGGTCACAGCTTCTACACTTTTCTAATTTCAGTAACCAATCAATCAAATTATTGGCTTGGGTGGGGATATGTCAGGTTAAAGTCAGAAAGATAGCATAAAAATATGCTCCAAATTTTCAGAATATAAAGTTTAATTAAATGAATATGCCCACGTTCTTGTGTATATATTCGAAATTTATTCGAATTTTTATTATATTAAAGTGATATTTTAGGATTATTTATTTGTCACTAGATCGGCTTCTACACTATTCTAATTTGATGTCATCAAAGTATAATCTATGAAACCAATGAGTTTTATGAATAGGACCTTCAAGTTGAAGTTAAAATATGTTATTTTGGAGGGGCGAAATCTTCCCTTGATTGGAATATTATTTTTGCATTTTCTGCATCATATTATTATGTTTGGTTGGGGGTAATAGAGAATTATTATTTGATTACCACGTTTGGTTGTTAAGTAATATAAAATGCTAGTAATCTTCTAAAACCAATAGTAATTACTGTTGGTTTCTTAAGTATTTTAAGATTATTTAATAATCTTATTTTTATTATAATTTTATCTCTTATTGATAAAATTTTAGGACAATAATACCCTTGTTTTAAAAACAATTTACAAAAATACTAATTGATTATTTTATCATTATATACAAAGTTTTTAAGACATAAATACCCTTACAATTTAAAAAAATTACCCAAGAGTGGTGGCCGAATCTGGTCATGGTAGCGACAGAATGGCGCACGACCGGTTGAATCTGGTCAGTCGTGCGTCGCTAAAGCCGTTTTTGGCCATGAATCTATGATCCATGACCTGAAACAATCAGATCTAGCCTTTCATGGCCAAATCTCCACTGTCGTCGCCGTCGACGGTGGTGGCAGGGTATCGACAGTGGCTTGAGGTGGGTGGGGGTGTTTTTGTTAAGTTTTAAACTTTTGTTGTTATTGGAGTGTTTTAGCTAAATTTGAAATGTAGGAGGTTAATAGAAATTATTCAAAAAATAATATTATATTAATATTAAAAAAGGAGGGTAATTTAGTAATTTATGTAACATACCCACTAATTTATTCCTCTTAATCAAACAATTAATATAATATACCTATCAATTTATTCAAACCAACTAAACACATTTCCCTAAACATTCCCAATAATCTTTAAAGTAATATATATTTTCATTAATAGAACATTCTTAGTAATATAATATTCCCTGAATCAAACACACCCTTAAAGTATAGGATTGAGACACCCTATATACCTATTGTGACATTATTTGGCGTTATATTTGTTATGTTGAAATACATATATTGTGATATGATCTAAGACTATTCTGACGGGTTGTTTGCATCGGGAAAGGTTAATATTTCCTATATTACATGGATAAATATTAAAACTATGTATGACATGTTAAATTATCTCCTTAAATTGCAATATATATGAAAGTGATGAAATATCTTCCCCGAAACCGTACAATTACGAAGAAAGAAAATGTTCATATTCCTTTACTATAAATTGTAATAATGTAATGGTTTGAAACGAGGACTTTGAAAAATATATTTGGATTTATTTCATTATTTCAAAGCACACAACAGTTGATTGAAAAATATATTTGGATTTATTTCATTATTTCAAAGCACACAACAGTTGATTGAAAAATATATTTGGATTTATTTCATTATTTCAAAGCACATTGTAGTTGAAACAGTGAATATTCTTCTTAAATAATATTACACTAACAACCCTTTTTAACAAACATTTTCTCACAATCTTGACATGGGAGTTTACAATTAATCAGTTCACAATGAGTCTTACTAATTAATTGCGAGCTATCACGTTAAGATTGTGAGAGAAAGTTTATGAGAAAGAGTTGTTCATAAACTTTCTCTCACAACCCTGATGTGACAGCTCGCAATTAATTAGCTTATAACAAATCTTACATAGGTCCTATATGAGTCTCACTAATTAATTATAAACTGTCATGTAAAGATTGTGAGAGAAAATTTGTGAGATAGAGTTGTTGGTGCAATATGACTTATTCTGCTTCATATAAAAAAGTAAAAGCGCAATGGCTGCTATTTTGATAAATATTGGCTGAAACGTCAAGTCAAATTCAACCCCACACAGTGAATCATGTGCTCTAACTTGGGGAAAGTTCTTCGAATTATTAGTCTAGATCAAGAACATTTTATGATATTGGATCGTTAGAGTTAATCTTGAACCCGATGTAGAAAATATCTTCTTAAGGGTGCTGGATTAAAGACAAGAATTAAGCTCCTAAAGATTTAACAATCTCTCAAGACGGTGAATGAAACTAAATCTTTTGTTTAAGTACTCCAGTTTGTTAAGGCGGGTGTTCCACTTTCTTCCATGATAAATCTAAATTTCCCAATTACAAACAAACCTGGTACAAAACATTTTGCGAGAGGCAGGTTCATATTATTTGCTTTCACTGACATTTTCCTTCTATAATTCGATATGCCTATAACTCTGGAATTTTTTTTTTTTTTTTTTTTGGGCTCATAAATTGCAAGATTTTAACTAGTGGCTGCAGTTCTCTCTGGACCATTTCTCAGTTTCCAAACATGGCTCTTGTCATCAAACATTTAATTCGAAAATGAACCATTTTTTGGGTAAGTAGAAGACACTCTATCTATGCTCAAATTTGTCTGATCAAACTGAGTATATCATATCATATATACGTCAATGTTTAATGGTTGTTATAAAATTATCTTATCTTCAATTATACACTCAATATATATTAGTATAAGAGGGATTTTTTTTTTTTTTTTTGTCAAGTATAATTTGCATAATTTTCAAATAGTGTTTCCTTAATCACAAGCACATTTTTTTGGTGGGTGCGTTTTATCTTAATGATTTGATGATTTTAGGTAGAACTATTAGTTTTTAAGTGGATGATTTGACAATTTTATAAGTTAATATAAAAAATCATAATTTTGTATTTTATTTTTTGTTTTTATTTATTATTTTTTAGGTTTGATGGATTCATATAATTATCCAAATTTAACAAATCGCTAACACTATTAATAAACGTTTTTTTCGGATTTTCATGATTTTTTGACTCAAAGGGAGTAGATTTTATTTATTTGTTCATGATTTATCAAGTTAAAAATTATGAAAAAAAAATCAAATCTACTTGAAAAAATTGAGATTTTTTGAATTATTTTTCTTAAGTTAAACGAATATAATTAAAATTTTGTATTAAATTGTGATAAAAAAACCAAAAAAAAAAAAAAGGACAGAAAAGACGTGAGAAAAACCCAAGCTTCGGCTTGCATGTGTATATGAAGTAGCTATCAAAGTGGGCTCCATAAGACAAAGAGTGGGGCCAGACCACATCCCCTTCACGTGCGAGACCGGCCCACGCCATCTCGTCGTGGGCTCACCCTGTCACGCACGCACCATCGCCAACTTACAGTGGTCCATGCCCACTTTCTCTCTCTCTCTGTCCACTATCTTTCAAAAGCCGACAATCCACACCATTTACATGGTCAACCGGTCAAGTCCAATCTCTCTCTCTCTCTCTCTCTTCCTCTAGTCTGGGGTCACAAATTCCTTTACCTTGGTGCAACTTGGTACCGAGAGAGGTAACGCTACCGGTGATGGTTACTCGATTGCCTTTGCCCCTTCACCTTTTTGGAAGTTCACGTTTGTCCTACTGGGGAGTAAGCTTACTTAGTACGGTGTTTGTGAGGGGTGCTTCGTGTACGAATTTCCTTTAGTGATGTTACTGAAGGCTGATACGTAGTGGGTATACATATATATTTGAGGCAATTTAATGATTATGCTGGGGTGGTTGTAGCCTACTAACATTTTCCTCCGTTTGGTTAGTTTTTCAGCATACATCAATGTTTAATAGTATTTAAAAATAGGGTAGAATTTTGAGAATTTTTTTTTTATATTTTTTGAAAATATTGTTTTTAAAATATTTAAATTATTTAAACCCTTAGGTTTGCTAATTTAACTAATACCCCTATAATAAAATTTATAAATTGACAAAAACCTTCACCTATGCACTATTGCTAGTAGCCAGCTGTCATCGTCGGAAAGTTTCGAAATCTACCGGAATGGGGCTATCACCCGTCAAAAGATAGTTGAATTTGTCGGAATGGCTCACAACCAGCTAGATTTGGCCAATCGTGGTGCTACTGTCCCTTTCTCGGCTAGATCCACTATGGATCTGGCTGGAGTGGCCAAATTTACTGCCAAAGATTTGGTCGCCGTTGCGTCGTTACAACGGCAGCAACTGACGGTGGCAACGACAATGTGCTGTTGGCAGGTTGATAGTGACTTGGGTGGGTGGGGGTGTTTTATTAATTTTAAAATTTTATTGAAAAAGATAATTGTTAATGTTTTGAGTTGAATAGAATATGATTGAATTTTGAATATTAAAAATATGTATTTTGATAGGAATATTGAATAAAATAATAGGATAGGATGTGAGAAAATAGGAAAAAACTGGGGGTACATTTGCTTGAATTTGTGCTAATTTTTTCGGAGATAATCCACAGGTTATTGTAGGGCAATGTTACTGTTTTGTAAATGTATACAGTTTTTTTCTTTCTTCTTTTCAAATTTATCTAATAGTAAATTTTTTTCATAATGTATCACATGTATGTTTTCTCTTATATTTTAGCTACATATAACTTAAATGAAATGGAAATTCTCTAATGAACCTTGTGGTTTTTATTATTGATTGATATAAGAGTACTACTATAACTGTGATACAAAGAATTGAATAAGCACTAGATATGCTTTAACATAGCGGCTCGTATCTATGAATAATGAATCTCGAATCCACGAGAAGATGTCAATCCATGTTGAAACAATTCACGAAGGAACAACTTGAGAAATTTATTGTAAATTCATTTTTATTGTTGTTTGTAGGATAACAAGTCTATTTATACTAAACTATCTTAATGCTACTAGAAAATAAGAAAATCCTGACATAACTAGGGTAAGGAATTATAAATAAGAAAGTAAAGTTTAACTAAATTAACCTTCCTAATTTAGCTAGAATCCTATCGTAATTAAACTTCCAAATATAAAGTCTTAATCAAAATTAGAAAATCTAATAACAAAAGGAAAGTAAAGAACTAATCTTAATTTAGGAAAATTTGTCCTACATTGGACAACTCCTCTTAAAAAAACTTGCCTCGAGTTTTGCAATCTGGTTGAAATGGAGTAGAGTTGGGCATTTGGGACCGGACCAAAAGCCTAGCTCCAAAAACCGGTTTTAGGATCGGTCCTTGGGAGATCGTGTCCTTGGGAGGACCGGTCCTAGAAGGCCTTGTCTCAAAACGGGACCAGGCCTAAGGAGGAGGCCCGGGCCCTCCACTGGCCCTCCTCCAAGGCCCGGGCTTGGCCCAAACGTTTTTTTTTTTGTCTTTTATCAATTTAATTCTTTGTAAAATTATATTAAACCCCCTAAAATAAGTATAAATTCAAGGACTAACATAAAATTTTACAAAATTTATTAAAAAAAAAAAAAAATTAACCGTTGGCACTAACGGTAACTGACCAACGGTTAAATTTATTATTTATATAATATAAGTTTTTTTTTTCATTCCCTCCCCCCCCCCCCCCCCCAACCCCACAACTACACTATAAATACCCCAAACCCTTAATTTTTTTCACACCAATCTCTCAATCTCTCATTCTTTCATTCTCTCATCTCTCTACTCCAAATCTCCAATCAATTTCTCATTCAATTTATATTTATATTTTTATTTATAATTCAAATTTTTTTCTATTTTTCAATATCATCATAATTTCATATTATTATTTAATTTCTTTTCATTTTAATTATTATATATTTTATCATAAATTTATATGTCTTCCCCAAATGATTTTTTTACGTTCCATCCACCGAAGAAATTGGAGCCTTCAATCCATTTTCACACCATTTCCTCCAAGGATGCAGCTGTAATTCCACAACCACATTCGCCGGAGACGAGGTATAGCCAAACACATGTGAGCTGCGAGTCAACGGGCACGGACATAGCCCACCCCCCCCGACCGTCAAAGAGGTCTGTTCGATGTCTGGCGATACTTCACCAAATCAAAACGGCCAAAGACAATGGGGGGAAGAATCGTGTGGGATATGTAATTTATGTGGAACCATTATTGGGCTGAGAAGGGGACTTCGACGATGCGACGACACGTAGAGAAGAAGCTCCCTAAATAATGCATCTTCAAGCGGATCATGTACAAATTCAAACTCACTTAATTTTAATCCACATCCTCAACTCTCTCAACATGGCAATACAATACACATGTTGCCACGAGAGGAAATAGCAAGATATATAGTTGCTACAGACTTTCCCATTTGTTTATCGAAAATCCTTTTTTTGTTAATATGATTAACTGCATTTTGTCCACATATACCCCTGTTAGTAGAACTACAAGTAGAGAGATATACTAAAACTTTATAACAAATAAATAATAAACTTAAAAACGAATTTCAAATTTAGGAATATATCTATTGCACTTACATCAGACATATGGCTTGTAAATCAAAAACCGATTTTTTACTGTTACAGTACATTTCTTAGATTATAATTGGGGTTTACAACAAAATTGATAGGTTTTAAACCATTATATAAAAACATAGTGCTGAAACTATTTATTTTACGATTCTTGAAGTTTTGCAAGAATATTTACTAACTGATAAGTTTTTGCGTTAACGCTTGATAATGCAGCTGCTAACACACCGCGGCAATATCTTTATTTGAAAAGAAATTGGATCCGCTTGGTGAAGGCAAATTTTATCCACCAGAGAGGTGTCTTGTCACATCATCAATTTGATAGTTAAAGCGTTTAGATGCTATACATTCAGATTGAGAGGGTGCGTAAAGCTATCGGATTTATCGTCGGCGGTACCAATAAAGATGGCAGGAGTACTCAAATATTGTAAGCAAGAGGACCCACCACGATTCGACCTTTGAAGTTATGTATAGACATGCCTATCTGTTGAACTCTACCACTTGATGTTGGAAAAAGCTTTGCCAACCGCGAAACAAATACAGATTTCGTCACCCCGAAGACCTACCAAGAAGTTTGCGTTATGATTGGGGGCGTTTGTGAACTTTTTTTATTCATTTCTTCAAATTTTTTATGATGCTACATACATTAAGTGGTATTTATTATCCAACTACTAATTTGTGTTAGATATTTTACTTCAAATTGCTAAAACTTTTTATCATAATAGACATGATAACTTTTTAGTGAAATTGTTTCAGTATGGAAGAAAAATATAAGAGATATTGGTTAAATTTCAATTCTTTATGGATTAGGTCTTTTCTAGATCCTAGATTTAAATTATCCGTAGTTAATGGTGTAATTACTGAGTTAGGCCATTATTTAGAACATGATTTAACGTCTTATTTGACTGACTTTAAACACACATTGGATAGGCTTTTTTCTTTATATGAGAACAGATACAATGGAAGTAGAAGTGGAAGTGGAAGTGGACGTCTAGGAGAGGCGATCAGGACCTTGATGTAGCCCCCCTCAATGGTCGAGCAAGGTGGCGTATGTGGACTGGCGAAGCTCCAACTCTAGCTCCAGCTCGTAACATACAGACCAAGAATGACTCGCTACCTACAGTTGGACTTGACCTTTATGACGATGAAGGAGCAACTTGACATGGATATTCTTCAATGGTGGAACCAACAAGAAGTCAATTCCCCATTATATCCCAAATGACCACGTGACATTTATCTGTGGCCGGTTTCTACAATTGCATCCGAGTCAACATTTTCAACGAGTGGTCGGATTGTTAAGACAGAAGATGTTCTTTAACCGATAGTGATGAAGTGATAACGTGTTTACGGGATTGGACTCATGGAGAAAGAAGACTACAACAGCACCCTGAGATCCCGAACTACTCGAACTCTTTAGGAATACAGATTTGAATAATGTAACTAGTGTTGACGATGAAATTGAAGATGAATAATTTAATAAAAAAATTATTTAATTGTTTATTTGTGAAGCGTGAATGTGTGAAATGTGAATATTATATTTATGTTAAAAATTAAAATTAACTATTAATTTATTATTTTTTAAAATGAATTAAATTTTTAGAAACTTACTAATCAACCCCTAAAAAATACTAAAAACCCCCTATAAAATTTTGTTTTGCCCCCAAAATATAAAAAAAAATTGACGGGGGAAAATAAAATTTTCCAAACCCCATGGGACCGGTCCTAGGCCCATGGGACCAGTCCCGACCAGGCCTAAGGCCTGGTCCGGGTCCTGATTTTTCTCATGGGCTTGGGACCGATCCCAAGCCCATGAGAGACTGGTCCCATTTGGGACCAGTCCCAAACAGGCCCAGGCCTGGGCCCGCAAGGGACCAGTCCCTTGCCCAGGTATAAAATGGAGTAGTAAAAATCATCTGGTGGAGCAAACAAAAAGTAGTGCTTCTTATTCAACTTCAATGTTGATTTCATTCTTAATCTCTTTTGATGTGTGATCTTTAATTTGTACTATCTCATGATCTTTGTTGGCTTCAAGAGTTTATTCAAGAAGTGCTTTTGCATGTCTTGTTTTCGTCCATAATTGGTGAGACATGTGTTTTTTGAAGACAAATTCTTCTCCTCTTTATTTATGATTCAATCTGAAAAGCTTGTTTGAGGATGTCAAACAATGTATGATCAAGTTGTAAATCAATTTTAGCTCTTATGTTTGCGTTAAACCAAATAAAATATCTCAAAGCTATTATGGACGTTCATTATAGTCAATGCTGAGTAACAAATGTTGATATTCAACAATATATTGTCAGACAGATCTATTACCTTGACAACAATTCACGTATTGGTATAGCAACTCTTGAACATGGTTATGAGAAAGAAATTTTGTTTCTTCAAAGCATGTTTTATATTTGATGTAGTTTATCAAACCTACATTTTGCACACTTCCAATCATTCCGCCATTCTAAAGCATACCCTTTTAATAGATAACCAACAACTTTGATATGTTTCCATGCCTGAATATCCATATCAATTAATAAATCTTTATTAGCTTCAGTCCAATAAAAAAAGCCTTCACCATGAGAATCCCCATTGTAAGTTGGAAGATGACAACATTGCTAGCGTAGTTCTTCTATTGACATATTGAAGGGTTCTTGAATATATNGCTATCAAAGTGGGCTCCATTTAAGACAAAGAGTGGGGCCAGACCACATCCCCTTCACGTGCGAGACCGGCCCACGCCATCTCGTCGTGGGCTCACCCTGTCACGCACGCACCATCGCCAACTTACAGTGGTCCATGCCCACTTTCTCACCTCTCTCCTGTCCACTATCTTTCAAAAGCCGACAATCCACACCATTTACATGGTCAACCGGTCAAGTCCATCTCTCTCTCTCTCTCTCTCTCTCTCTCTCTCTGAGTCTGAGGTCACAAATTTCCTTTACCTTGGTGCAACTTGGTACCGAGAGAGGTAACGCTACCGGTGATGGTTACTCGATTGCCTTTGCCCCTTCACCTTTTTGGAAGGTCACGTTGTCCTACTGGGGGAGTAAGCTTACTTAGTACGGTGTTTGTGAGGGGGTGCTTCGGTTAGTACGAATTTCCTTTAAGTGATGTTACTGAAGGCTGATACGTAGTGGGTATATACATATATATTTGAGGCAATTTAATGATTATGCTGGGGTAGTTGTAGCCTACTAACATTTTCCGTTTGGTTAGTTTTTCAGCATAACATTCAATGTTTAATAGTATTTTAAAAAATAGGGTAGAATTTTGAGAATTTTTTTTTTATATTTTTTGAAAATATTGTTTTTGAAAATATTTAAATTATTTAAACCCCTTAGGTTTGCTAATTTAACTAAATAACCCCTATAATAAAAATTTATAAATTGACAAGAAACCTTCACCTATGCACATATTGCTAGTAGCCAGCTGTCATCGTCGGAAAGTAGTCGAAATCTACCGGAATGGGGCTATCACCGTCAAAAGATAGTTGGAATTTGTCGGAATGGCTCACAACCAGCTAGATTTGGCCAATCGTGCGTCGATCTGTCCCTTTCCGGCTAGATCCACTATGGATCTGGCTGGAAGTGGCCAAATTTACTGCCAAAGATTTGGTCGCCGTTGCGTCGTTACAACGGCAGCAACTGACGGTGGCAACGACAATGATGGCTGTTGGCAGGTGATAGTGACTTGGGTGGGTGGGGGTGTTTTTATTAATTTTAAAATTTTTATTGAAAAAGATAATTGTTAATGTTTTGAGTTGAATAGAATATGATTGAATTTTGAATATTAAAATAAATATGTATTTTGATAGGAATATTGAATAAAATAATAGGATAGGATAGTGAGAAAATAGGGAAAAAACTGAGGGGTACATTTTGCTTGAATTTGTGCTAATTTGTTTCGGAGATAATCCACAGGTTATTGTAGGGCAATGTTACTGTTTTGTAAATGTATACAGTTTTTTTTCTTTCTTTTCAAATTTATCTAATAGTAAATTTTTTCATAAATGTATAGTCCATGTTATGTTTTCTCTTATAATTTAGCTACATATAACTTAAATGAAATGGAATATTCTCTAATGAACCTTGTGGTTTTATTATTGATTGATATAAGAGTACTACTATAACTGTGATACAAAAGAATTTGAATAAGCACTAGATATGCTTTAACATAGCGGCTCGTATCTATGAATAATGAATCTCGAATCCACGAGAAGATGTCAAATCCATGTTGAAACAATTCACGAAGGAACAACTTGAGAAATTTTATTGTAAATTCATTTTTATTGTTGTTTGTAGGATAACAAGTCTATTTATACTAAACTAATCTTAATGTTACTAGAAAATAAGAAAATCCTGACATAACTAGGGTAAGGAATTATAAAATAAGAAAGTAAAGTTTAACTAAATTAACCTTCCTAATTTAGCTAGAATCCTATCGTAATTAAACTTCCAAATATAAAGTCTTAATCAAAATTAGAAAATCTAATAACAAAAGGGAAAGTAAAGAACTAATCTTAATTTAGGAAAATTTGTCCTACATTGGACAACTCCTCTTAAAAATAAACTCGCCTCAAGTTTTGCAATCTGTTAATGGAATTAGAGTTGGGAGTTGGGCATTTGGACGACCCAAAAGCCTAGCTCCAAAACCGGTTTTAGATCGGTCCTTGGAGGATCGGTCCTTGGGAGACCGGTCCTAGAAGGCCTTGTCTCAAACGGGACCAGCCTAGGAGGAGGCCCGGCCTCCACTGGCCCTCCTCCAGCCCGGGCTTGGGCCCAAACGTTTTTTTTTTTTGTCTTTTATCAATTTAATTCTTTGTAAAATTATATAAACCCCCTAAAATAAGTATAAATCCAAGGACTAACATAAATTTTACAAAATTTTTTAAAAAAAAAAAAATTAACCGTTGGCAGCTAACGGTAACTGACCAACGGTTACATTTATTATTTATTAATATAAGTTTTTTTTTTTCATTCCCTCCCCCCCCCCCCCCCACCCCACAACTACACTATAATAACCCTAAAACCTTTTAATTTTTTTCACACCAATCTCTCATCTCTCATTCTCATTCTCCATCTCTCACTCCAAATCTCCAATCAATTTCTCATCAATATATATAATTTATTTATATTATTCAATTTTTTTCTATTTTCAATATCATCATAATTTCATATTTTATTAATTCTTTTCATTTTAATTATTATTATTTTATCATAAATTTTATGTCTTCCCCAATGATTTTTACGTTCCATCCACCGAAGAAATTGAGCCTTCAATCCATTTTCACCATTTCTCCAGGATGCAGCTGTAATTCCACAACCACATTCGGCCGGACGAGGTATAGCCAAACACATGTGAGCTGCAGTCAACGGGCACGGACATACCCACCCCCCCGACCTCAAAGAGGGTCGTGGTTCGATGTCTGGCGATACTTCACCAAATCAAAACGGCCAAAGACAAATGTGGAGGGGGAAGAATCGTGTGGATATTAATTTATGTGGAACCATTATTGGGCTGAGAAGGGACTTCGACGATGCGACGACACGTAGAGAAGAAGCATCCCTAAATAAATGCATCTTCAAGCGATCAGGTAGAACAAATTCAAACTCACTTAATTTTAATCCCACATCCTCAACTCTCTCAACATGGCAATACAATACACATGTTGCACGAGAGGAAATAGCAAATATATAGTTGCTACAGACTTTCCCATTTGTTTATCTGAAAATCCTTTTTTTGTTATAGATTAAAACTGCATTTTGTCCAGCATATACCCCTGTTAGTAGAACTACAAGTAGAAAGATATACTAAAACTTTATAACAAAAATAATAATAAACTTAAAACGAATTTCAAAATTTAGAGATATATCTTTGCACTTACATCAGACATATGGGCTTGTAAATCAAAAACCGATTTTTTAACTGTTACAGTACATTTCTTAGATTATAATTGGGTTTACAACAAAAATTGATAGGTTTAAACCAATAATGAAAAACATAGTGCTGAAAACTTTATTTTACGATTCTGAAGTTTTGCAAGAATATTTACTAACTAGAGTTGTAGCGTTACGCTTATAATGCAGCTGCTAACACCGCGGCAATATCTTTATTGAAAAGAAATTGGATCCGCTTGGTGAAGGCAAATTTTATCACCAGAGATGTGCTTGTCACATCATCAATTTGATAGTTAACATGTTTAGATGCTATACATTCAAGGATTGAGAGGGTGCGTAAAGCTATCGGATTTATCGTCGGCTGGTAACAATAAAATGGCAGGAGTACGTCAAATTTGTAAGCAAGAGGACCCACCGATTCGACCTTTGAAGTTATGTATAGACATGCCTATCTGTTGGAACTCTACCTACTTGATGTTGGAAAAGCTTTGCCAACCGCGAAACAAATTACAGATTTCGTCAACCGGAAGACCTATCCAGAAGAAGTTGTCGATTATAGATTGGGCGGTTTGTGAACTTTTTTATTCATTTCTTCAAATTTTTTATGATGCTACTAATACATTAAGTGGTATTTATTATCCAACTACTAATTTAGTTTAGATATTTTACTTCAAATTGCTAAACTTTTTATCAATATAGACATGATAACATTTTAGTGAAATTGTTTCAAGTATGGAAGAAAAATATAAGAGATATTGGTTAGATATTCAATTCTTATATGGATTAGGCCTTTTCTAGATCCTAGATTTAATTTCCGTTTTAATGTGTAATTACTGAGTTAGCCATTATTTAGAACATGATTATACGTCTTATTTGACTGACTTTAAACCACAATTGGATGAGCTTTTTTCTTTATATGAGAACAGATACAATGGAAGTAGAAGTGGAAGTGGAAGTGGAACGTCTAGGAGAGGCGATCAGGACCTTGATGTAGCCCCCCCTCAATGGTCGAGCAAGTGGGCGTATGTGGGACGTGGCGAAGCTCCAACTCAGCTCCAGCTCGTACATACATGACCAAATGAGATGACTCGCTACCTACAGGTGGACTTGACCTTTATGACGATGAAGGAGCAACTTGACATGGATATTCTTCAATGGTGGAACCAACAAGAAACATTCCCCATTATATCCCAAATGACACGTGACATTTTATCTGTGCGGTTTCACATTGCATCCGATTCAACATTTTCAACGAGTGGTCGGATTGTTAAGACAGAAGATGTCTTTAACCGATGAGATGATTGAAGTGATAACGGTTTACGGGATTGGACTCATGGAGAAAGAAGACTACAACACCCCGGAAGTCCCGAACTACTCAACTCTTTAGGAATACAGATTTGAATATGTAACTAGTGTTGACGATGAAATTGAAGATGAATAATTTAATAAAAAATTATTAATTGTTTATTTGTGAAGCGTGAATGTGTGAAATGTGAATATTATATTTATGTTAAAAATTAAATTAACTATTAATTTATTATTTTTTAAAATGAATTAAATTTTAGAAACTTACTAATCAACCCCTAAAAAATACTAAAAACCCCTATAAAATTTTGTTTGCCCCAAAATATAAAAAAAAATTGACGGGGGAAAATAAAATTTTCCAAACCCCATGGACCGGTCCTAGGCCCATGGGACCAGTCCCGACCAGGCCTAAGGCCTGGTCCGGGTCCTGATTTCTCATGGGCTTGGGACCGATCCCAAGCCTGAGAGACTGGTCCCTTTGGGACCAGTCCCAAACAGGCCCAGGCCTGGGCCCCCAAGGACCAGTCCCTGCCCAGGTATAAATGGAGTAGTAAAAATCATCTGGTGGAGCAAACAAAAAGTAGTGCTTCTATTCAACTTCAATGTTGATTTCATTCTCAATCACTTTGATGTGTGATCTTTAATTTGTACTATCTCATGATCTTTGTTGGCTTCAAGAGTTTATTCAAATAGTGCTTTCGCATGTCTTGTTTTCGTCCATAATTGGTGAGACATGTGTTTTTTGAAGACAAATTCTTCTCCTCTTTATTATGATTCAATCTGAAAAGCTTGTTTGAGGATGTCAAACAATGTATGGTCAAGTAGTAAATCAATTTTAGCTCTTTGTTTGCGTTACCAAATAAAATACTCAAAGCTATTATGGACGTTCATTATAGTCAATGCTGAGTAACAAATGTTGATATTCAACAATATATGTCAGACAGATCTTTACTTACAACAATTCACGTATTGGTATAGCAACTCTTGAACATGGTTATAGAAAGAATTTTTGTTTCTTCAAAGCATGTTTTATATTGATGTAGTTTATCAAACCTACATTTTGCACACTTCCAATCATTCCGCCATTCTAAAGCATACCCTTTTAATAGATAACCACAACTTTGATATGTTTCCATGCCTGAATATCCATATCAATTAATAAATCTTCATTAGCTTTGGTCCATCAAAAAAGCCTTCACCATGAGAATCCCCATTGTAAGTTGGAAGATGACAACATTGCTAGCGTAGTTCTTTTATTGACATATTGAAGGGTTCTTGAATATTATATATATTTTAAAAAAAAATCCTAACACTATTAGAATAAGGAATTAAAAATAAAAAAGTAAGTTTAACTAAATTAATCTTCTAATTTAACTAAAATCCTAACATAACTAACTTCCAAATAAGTCTTAATCAATTAGAAAATCTAATAACAAAAAGGAAAATAAAGAAAAACAATCCTATATAATAAATCTGTCATACATTAAATTATTAGTAAAATCCGTCATACATTTTTGACCCTCGTTAGAACTATGAGTTTCTATCTTTTTGTAGATGAATCTTGATTGACTTTTAAAACGGGCTTAATAAATTTGTTTCAGTCCATTCTATTGGGTTTTCCTATTGATGAGCTAACTATTTACTAAATAAATTTAATTAATTCCTATATTAAGACTTTTCATTTTCTAAACTGCTGTTTGTCCAATTCTGCCGTTCATTCTCTTTTTAAATTCATATGTTAATCATAATTTCAGATAATTAACACTTTTAAGTTAATTTTTCCATTTTAACTTAAAAAATCTGATACAAATAATAAATTAACATATATTAATTAAATAAAATGTTAGTATAATAATCCCTTTAAAAGTTCATTGAAAGGAAGCCAGTTCTGCTGGATCTTCTACTCAGTCCCTAAATCTCTTTAATTCATGTCAGCAGATCCTTTGAATTGTAAGAAAATTAAAAAAAAAAAAAAAATGTTGACTAAAATATTTCTCTACAGAAACTCCTCCAAATCAATATCTGTTGGCACATGATATCCAAAAAACATGGAGAAATCGTTCAACTCATCCGAATCAGAAGTACACTTTGGCATCCCCAGTTCTTTGCAGCTTCAGAATCATGCCCTTTTGTCAGTAACTCCACACCTGCGGAGAAATAAACAATAGTCATTCTTTGGTGCGGACGCTTATTAATTTTACAAAATGTGAACATCGTATCTGAAAATTTTCATACCTCGCTCATTGATGGGCGCCAAGCCGAGGTTGTCGCACGCAATAGGCAGAAGCTAGCACTAGTCTGTGCATTTGATCTGAATCATATTTATCTTCCAGGCTCGGATCAATTAGTTCTGTGATGTTTCCGATTCCATGAAGGGCTTTGCCTGCATATATTTAGTCATTTGAGTATCGAAATGACTGGAAATTGAGTTTTTCATTATAAAATCACAAAATTGGAAGTTGCATACCCTAAGAGAAGATTTTGCTGCGATGAATCGACAGGTTTTCCGCCCGGTAATGATCTCGAGGAGAAAACCCGAATGCAAAACATCAGTTTTTCGCCAACAATTCCGTTCAGAAAGTATTCCGTGCCAAGTAGCCAAATGCCCTCAATTGGGATCACAGCATGGTGAGTCCATTTATCGGAAGCCATTTTGCAATCCAAATCAGCAATCTGAAGGCATAAAACAAATCTGATTACATTCAGAACTCTCTGCCGTTTTTCGCTAACAGATTGCAACGAGTAGTTTTATTAATCACCTGGGGCTCGTAATCCGGTCCAAGAAGGACATTTGAGGCTTTTATGTCGCGGTGAATTATCGGTGCTTACAGCATTTGTGAAGATATGAAGACCCCTGGCACTCCCAGGGCAATCTTGTATCTCACAGGCCAATCCAGGGACTTGGTTCTTTTTCCTGAGGATTATTTATTTTCAGAATCAGTTGTATTTTCACTTAATTAAACGTTTAGTACTGAGTGGTTAATTTTTTTCTATCATGTAATGCAGATTCCAGATTGCCATTCTGGGAGAAGTTGAATATCAGATAAAGTCCATTTTCTATGCAGCAACCAACTAAAGTTGCGGTATTGGGATGGCATACATGCCCAATTATGCCCATTCCATAGAATTCTTTTCTCTTGTTTGCACTTTTGTTGTCCTTTGCCAGCCTCTTCACAGCAATGGTTCTTCCATCAGAAAGATTGCCTTTGTATACTTCCGAATACCCGCCTTGACCGACCAGGTTATCTTAATCCAGACGACACAAAATATTTAGTATAATCGACGTGAAATGATGATCAGTATCATAGAAGGACTAATTTTTTTAATTACCTGAGTGGAAGTTGTTGGTAGCATTCGAGATCTCCTCGTAGCTGAAACACTTCAACAAAGGCTGATGCTTTTCCTTGTTGGACAAGCTTCTATTTCTTCTACTTAAAGGTGAGCTCAAAAATGAAGTGATGAGTCTGTAAGGAGACATAGTTCTCTCGCCTTTGTTGAATCGGCCTTTGAACTTGGGAGTCTGCAGAGGAGACTGGCTGATGATGCTCGAGTCCTCGAAGCTAAATGTATCGTCTTCTGTGCTGTTAGATTCTTCTTCCAGTTGATCGAAAACCGTTCTCGGTGAAGGATTTTTGCTTCTTGTTTTCTCTAAGACAATGTGGTTTTGAACAGGGGAGGTATCTTTTTCACCATCAGTATTCTTGCTCAACCACTTTGAGTCCAATTGATGAGTTTCTGTTATGAAATTTAAAGATCAGAGCCTTCCAGTTTCAAGTATTTATTCGTATTATATCAATTAAAGTAGTTTGTGGAAAACAGACCTGCAGAATTTGCAGAATCCAGGCTAGAAGTTATCTGTTCTTCAACACGTTTCCCTACCGACACTATTGTGCAGCCTTCCGGGGCATTCTCAAAACAGTACCTTGTAATTTGCTGGGAAAATCTATAGCAGAAATAGAAAAATAGAAAAGTAAATTATGATAGGCCATCCTGAAGAATTAAGAAGTGAATTTGCATAGAGAAGTTGGTTTCTTACTTATTTGATGAACGGTTTCTTGAGCCATGAAGCAAAAGAAAATCAGCTAAAATAAACTCTGCTTCCTCAATTAGACCTCTTCCAACACTAGAACTGAACCCCACTTTAGCCTCCAAATTTATCTGAGAAATTTCCGGTTGATACATGCATATTTTCAATGTTATATAATAAGATTAGTCAATCATATACTTAATTATCATTCTCTTCTACAGACATCCTGATTTCTTGAAAAATCCAAATAAAGATTTACAAAATCAAGAGAATTTTCATTTACTTAATATATGCATATATAATGTACCTGTTTCGACTGGCAGGAGCTGGCGAATTCTCCAAGAACAGAAATGACATGGGCTTTTGCTTGACGAATCTGGTGTTGCCTTTTCGACATCGATCCACGCTTCTTTGATTCTTCACCAACTGTTTTAACAAACAATGCAAAAGTACAAGACATTACTAAGTTGAAACGTAAGTAAAATTGGCTCCATACCAAAAAAAAAAAAAAAAAATGTTCTAACCAAGAACATGAATGGCAACAATGCTGTCATTTGGATGAGCCAGAAGCCTGATTGCCCAAGAGAGAAGCTCTTTACTTTCATCTGGGTCTAAAGAAATAGCTATGAGAATTTTAGAAGAAGTAGTAGTTGAAGGAAACATTGTTTGAATAATAACTGAATTAAAATTTACATATGATTGAAAAGAAACTCAATTTATTAAGAATATATAGAGAAAAAGAAACAGCATAATTAAGGTAAGTAGGAGAGTTGAGTCCACTTTAGCTACAGCTTTCATTGAATTATCCTTGTTGAAGAAGGTATATAAAAATTAAAGAGAGAATAGGAGTAATTATAGATTAGCTACTGCCTACTGATATATCTTTTTGTATATGTATTTGTGTCTCTCTCTTTGAAATTTTGTACTAGAATTTAAGTGTTATGGTTGGTTGCTTTGGGGAAGAAGCAAAGGTGGTGTGGCATGCATTTGATTTGTCTTGCTATAGAAGAAACAGCTTGTTAAAAAACCACTTCTTTGTAGAATTTGGTAGGAAGCACTCAAAAAGAGGCCTCTCCCCCTCGTAATGGATGAAACTTTCAGATGACACTTACTGTTTGACAGTTTGCTCAATCATGGTTCAAACAGAAAGAAATTCATGCAATAATAATAATATTCAGAGTTCATCATTTTTGGTCCCTGAGGCTTGGCCTTACTAACAGTAAGGTCCAGTAATATCTATAACTAACACTTAAATTCTTATCAATTTATTAGTTACTACTTACTCGAAGAAATTTTGTAAAAGTCTAAAATACCTTGGAATCCAAAGAATCACTCAAGCTTTTATAAGTTTATTAGCTATTGGAAGAATTTTTGTAAAAGTCTAAAATACCCCTAATTTGTTAATTTTTTATTTTATTTATAATTAACAAAATTGTTTTAAATTTTTAACAGAATTGCTAGATAAAAGCTGTTTATTTTTTCTTTATATATATTTTTTTAATTTTAAATGTTAGTTAAATAAGACAAGATTAAGGGTGTTTTAGACTTAAAAAAAAAAAAATTAATCAATTGGTAACTGATGATATAAGGACTTAAATGTTACTTTCAAATTCTATTGGACCTTGGTTAAGCTAAATCTCATGGACCCAAATTTACCTCCACATACTCATTATTTTTGTTTCGATTAGCCATGTTTGTCTTAGATTATACACCTTGCAAACGTGGCAAGAAAGAAAGATTCAAAGAATTTATTTATATTACAAGGCAAGTACAACCACAACTACATTAATTAAATATGGATTATAATTATTGTTTCAATTAATGATGCATTATTTGTTTCAAAGATTTGTATTTTATTATTAATATTTAAAAAAAAAATTAATTTCATGTTAAAAGCTTCTTTACTTGTTTGGAAGAATCTTAAATATAGTTTAATAATTTTCTGTTATAAAATGATATTTCATTCATGCCAGATTTTATACTTTAAAAAATATTACACATCTCGGTTGTCTTGATAAATACATACCTAAAATAGCCAAATATACCAAATAAATCAACCATGAAATCAAAAATATAATAATTTTAACTTAATTTATGAATTTTATTTCGAATATTTTTGAAGGAATGAGATAGAACTCCATTACTAGAGAAATAAAGGAAAGCAATAAAAGCTTAGGAAATATAATAAATTTGTTGCTATCTATGATTAAATTACACTTCCTAACATAAGTAAACTGTTATGCAATTTTCTCTTTTCCAAAGATTAGTACTATATGTACAAAATTTGTCTATAAATTTTTTCATAAAAATTGATGTGTTAACTTATTAAATATTAAATGAATGATGTGTCAATAAAAGAGGGATGTCACATCAGTTTGTATATATTAATTTATATATTTAGTTGGTAAATGTAAACCCACTCTTTTCCGAAACCTAAATTACATAGAATTTACTCCCCAATTAAAAAAAAAAAAAAAACCGAAATTAAGCTCAAGCCAATGTTCTTAACAAACATAATATGATTGGCAAATAATCTGGATTGTTGTTTCGATCAAATAAGAATTTAAGACAAACACTCAATGATCAATCTAATGAAAGAGCTTTTCTTTTTTATCTATTGTCACATTATAAAATAAATTTTGTGTATAAATTTTTTCATACAAACTGATGTGCCAACTTGTTAAATATTAAATGAATGATGTGTCAATAAAATAGCTGCCACATCATTTGTATATATTAGGTTGTATATATAATTGGAAAATGTAAATCCAATGTTTTAAAACTTTTTCCGGCCTGGCCAGTTCGACCAGTTGAATCGGGAATCAAGGCCTTCGCCGGTCTGGACCATCATTAAACCCGACTATGTCAATTAACTCGGAGTGACCCATGGTTGGACCGGCGAAACAGTAGCAAACCGCTAGTCCAACTAGCCCACGGCCAAAACTAGGTCACCAAAAGTGAAAACCCATAAAAAAATTTCGACCGACTCTTTGCCCTTCATTCTTCCATCAGCAAATCTTCATTCTATCTGCAATCTTCATTCTTCCATCTGCAATCTTCATTCTTTTTGTGTTTACTGGAAAGGTTCTTTTGATTATTAGATCAATTTTAATAGAAATGAGAGCATTGGTAGCCAAACTCTTTGATATCCCTTTAGCAATATCCATGGGTGAAATTAGCCATCTTTTTCCTTCCTTCAAAGACCCATCTGGCAACACAATCCTTTAAAAAACAACCACCTGATATTACTAATTAGAAAAATAAAAATTTAAAAAGAAAAAGAAAAGATAAAGGAAGAGGAACGAACTTGGTAGGGTCGCGACTAGTGACTGAATGTGGGCTTGTTGTTGTGATTGGATGGATTGGAAAAGACTAATTCGTTTGGGGATGACGTTCTTTAGATAGTCTTCGTCTTTGGGTTTGGGGTGATTTGGGGCCGCTATGGAGAAACAAGAGGAGCAGGGATAATTTGATAAAACAAGGGTTTTAAGAAATGAGTTTGAGAGTGAAGTAGGAAAGAAGAAGAAAATGAGAAAAGGCGACACAATATTTTACAACATTGCATATCATTGGAATTTCAAAATATTAGGTTTTCTTATGTCATGCTGATGTCATCATACTAACGTTAACATGAGTCGAATATTAAAACATTGTGTAAAACCACTCCTTTCCAAAACCTAAACATAGACTTTACTCTCAAATAATAATAATAATAATAATAAACACGAAATTAAGCTCAAGCCAATGTTCTTCTTAAACATAATATGATTGGCAAATAATTTGGATTTTTTTTTCGATCAGAATAAGCATTTAAGACAAACACTCAATGTACAATCCAATGGAAGTGCTTTTCTTTTTGATCTATTGTAACATTATAAAATAAATCCAGATGGCTTTATATGTAATCAATCATTGTAGAATTATATAGAATAAAAGATTCATTTCATCACATATTCTGTACTTATAAAAATTCTATAAAACTAAAACATATATAATGAAAGATGGGGCTCGCTTCGCGTTTGTCATTAGCACAAGTGGCATTTATAAGCTCCAAAGACTTGTCTTTTTCAATCAATCAATATTTAAATTTAACGATTCGCTGTAACTTCAATCTCAAGCTACATTGAATAATTAATTAATGATATTGTATGGAAATTTAAATTTTATTGTGCAACGCTACCATGCAAGTCAGTGAATATATAAATCGGACAATCTGTTTTACTGTATATATGTTTTGTAAACTATAGGTTTAGTTAAATTCTAATTTTAGTGTAGTTCTTGAATTATGACTAGGGTAAGAATTATAAATAGAAAGTAAGTTTAACTAATTAACCTTCCTAATTTAACTAGAATCCTATCATATTAAACTTCCAAATATAAAGTCTAATCGAAATTAGAAAATCTAATAACAAAAAGGAAAGTAAAGAACTAATCTTAATTTAGGAAAATTTGTCCTACATTGGACAACTCCTCTTAAAAAAAACTCGCCTCAGTTTTGCAATCTGGTTGAAATGGAGTATGAAAAATCATCTGGTGGAGCAAACAAAAAGTCCTTTGACAACGTACTCCTTGAGAATTGCCATGCATTACAATTTCAAGTTATGTTGAATGTCGTGTGATGTTTCATCTTATTCAACTTCAATGTTGATTTCATTCTTAATCTCTTTTGATGTGTGATCTTTAATTTGTCCATCTTATGATCTTTGTTGGCTTCAAGAGTTTATTCAAGAAGTGCTTTTGCATGTCTTGTTTTCGTCCATATTGGTGAGACGTGTTTTTGGAAGACGATTCTTCTTCTCTTTATTTATGATTCAACCTGAAAAGCTTGTTTGAGGATGTCAAACAATGTATGATCAGTTGTAAATCAATTTTAGCTCTTATGTTTGCGTTAAACCCATTAAGAAATCTCAAGCTATTATGGAAGTTCATTATGCAATGCTGAGTAACAACTGTTGATATTCACAATTATTGTCGGACAAATCTATTACCTTGATAGTAATTCACGTATTGGTATAACAACTCCTAAACTGGTTACGAGAAAGAAATTTCGTTTCTTCAAAGCACGTTTTATATTGATGTAGTTTATCAAACCTACATTTTGCACACTTCCAATTAGGGGTGTTCAGTTCCGAGTACCCTGCACTTTTTGAAACCAGAACCGACGGTTCCTTGAAATTTGAACCCAGAACTCGAACCGACGCTCCGGTTCCCAGGTACCCAGAACCAGAACCTGTAACAACGGTCCTGGTTCCAGTTCTGGGTACCCTTAAAAATTTATGACCCCCCAAAAGTTTTAAAATGGCAAAAACCCTTAAAAACTTACAAATACCCCCCCACTTGCCACTTGTTAACAAAAATAAATTACAAATTATAATTCAAATTACAAACTCCATTACTTGGTAAAGGTAGATTCTCAAAAGTCAAACCAACTTACTTTAAATGTTATGAAATAAATATAAATGTATTCACATTACTTTTTCTACAAAAGTTTTTATTACCCCCCAATCTTTAATTTTATTTTATTAGTCGTTCTTGGTTCCTGATTCCGGTTCGGGTCCTACTATAGGAACCGGAGCCGGAACCGCACAGTAATGGTTCCAAAAATTTGGAACCGAACCTACCCATTGATGATTGGTTCTAGGTAGAACCGAACCAAACCCAGGGCACCCCCGGTTCCAGTTCCAACCGAATCTTTTGAACACCCCTACTTCCAATCATTCCACCATTCTAAAGCATACCCTTTTAATAGAAACCGACAACTTTGATATGTTTCCTACCTGAATATCCATATCAATTAATAAATCTTTATTAGCTTCAGTCCAATAAAACCCTTCACCATGAGAATCCCCATTGTAAGTTGAAGATGACAACATTGCTACGTAGTTCTTCTATTGACATATTGAAGGGTTCTTGAATTTTTTTTTTTTTTTTTTTTTTCAAAAGCACAAACAGAAGGACCAAACTAAAAGGAACTTAAACTGATTAGGATTGAACGGAAATAGAAATGGAAAAGACTGAATATAAGGACAGAACCTGAGGCACTGTAATTTTTTTTAATGTGCCCTTCAATTCTCCTTTGCGTGAAGCGTGGGGATTAAGGGATTTTATTTTTTTTTTGGGTTTTGTTTGGATTTGTTTAGTAGGGGTAGGGGTGGATAATTTGGTGGAGTGTGCTTGGGTTTATGGTTAGAAAGTTGTGAACAGCACAAAGTGAGACTCTAATACAATTGATACAGTAGAATTTGGATAGGCATTAGATACGCTCTATCTTAACGACTCAAATCCATGAACACGTTCAAATCCACATAGTATTTGTAGGATAACAAATTTATTTATACTAAACTAATCATATGCTAGAAAAACAAAAATAAAAAATCATAACACTACTAGAATAAGGAATTATAAAATAAAAAAATAAAGTTTAACTAAATTAACCTTTCTAATTTAACTAGAATCCTAACATAACTAAACTTCCAATAAGTTCTTAATCAAAATTAGAAAATCTAATAACAAAAAGGAAAATAAAACACTAATCCTACATTAAATATTAGTAAATCCGTCATACATTTTTGACCCTCGTTGGAACTATAAGATTCTATTATTTTGTAGATGAATTTTGATTGACTTAAAACGGGCTAATAGAGAATAATACTTTGCGTACTACGGATTTTACTAACTATGTACTAACCTTTGTTAAATCACACATAGTACCCGTACTATGAGATAGTACCCGTACTATGCTTTAGTTAGTACACAGATTAGTACCCATCCGTTAGTACCCATAGCAATAAATGTGGAGTGATGCTATGGTACTAACGGATGAATACTAATCTTTGTACTAACTAACATAGTACCCGTACTATGCGCTAGTACGGTACTATGCTTTATTTAGTACAGATTAGTACCCAAAGTATTATTCATAAATGTGTTTCAGTCCATTCTATTGGGTTTTCCTATTGATGAAGCTAACTATTTACTAAATAAAATTATAATTATTCCTATATTAAGACTTTCATTTTCTAACTGCTGTTTGTCCTAATCCTTGTCGTTCACTTTTTAAAAAAAATTCATATGTTAAATCATAATTCAGATAATTACACTTTATTTGTTAATTTTCCATTTTACTTGAAAAAATCTGATAAAAAATAATAAATTGACATATATAATTAAAATAAAATGAATTAGTATAATTCCCTTTAAAAGTTACATTGAAGGAAGCCAGTTCTGCTGGATCTTCTACTCAGTCACCTAAATCCTTTAATTCATGTCAGCAGAATCCTTTGTAATTGTTTAAAAAAAAAAAAAAAAAATGTTGACTAAAATATTTCTCTACAGAAACTCCTCCAAATCAATATCTGTTGGCACATGATATCCAAAAACATAGAGAAATCGTTCAACTCATCCGAATCAGAAGTACACTTTGGCATCCTCCAGTTCTTTGCAGCTTCAGAATCATGCCCTTTTGTCAGTAACTCCAACACCTGCGGAGAAATAAACAATAGTCATTCTTTGGTCGGACGCTTGATTAATTTTACAAAATGGGAACATCGTATCTGAAATTTTCATACCTCGCTCATTGGGGCGCAAGCCGAGGTGTCGCACCAGCAGAAGCTAGCACTAGTCTGTGCATTTGATCTGAATCATATTTACTTCCAGGCTCGATCAATTAGTTCTGTGATGTTTCCGGATTCCATGAAGGGCTTTGCCTGCATATATTTAGATCATCTGAGTATCGAAATGACTGGAAATTGAAGGTTCTTTCATTATAAATCACAAAATTGGAAGTTGGCATACCCATAAGAGAAATTTTGCTGCGATGAATCGACAGTTTTTCGCCCGGTAATGATCTCGAGGAGAAGAACTCCGAAGCAAAAACATCAGTTTTCTCGTCAACAATTCCGTTCAGAATATCCGGTGCCAAGTAGCCAAATGTGCCCTCAATTGGGATCACAGCATGGTAGTCCTTTATTCGGAAGCCATTTTGCAAGTCCAAAATCAGCAATCTGAAGGCATAAAACAAAATCTGATTACATTCGAACTCTCTGCCGTTTTCCGCTAACAGATTGCAACGAGTAGTTTATTAATTACCTGGGGCTCGTAATCCGTCAAGAAGGACATTTGAGGCTTTTATGTCGCGGTGAATTATGCGTGTGCTTACAGCATTTGTGAAGATAATGAAGACCCCTGGCAACTCCCAGGGCAATCTTGTATCTCACAGGCCAATCCAGGGACTTGGTTCTTTTTCCTGAGGATTATTTATTTCTAGAATCAGTTGTATTTTCACTTAATTAAACGTTTAGTCTGATGGTTAATTTTTTTTTCTTACCATGTAATGCAGATTCCAGATTGCCATTCTGGGAGAAGTTGAATTCAGATAAAGTCCATTTTCTATGCAGCAACCGACTAAAGTTGCGGTATTGGGATGGCATACATGCCCAATTATGCCCAATTCCATGAGAAATTCTTTCTCTTTGTTTGCATTTGTTGTCCTTTGCCACCTCTTCACAGCAATGGTTCTTCCATCAGAAAGATTGCCTTTGTATACTTCCGAATACCCGCCTTGACCGACCATGTTATCTTATAATCCAGACGACAAAATATTTGATATATTCGACGAAACTGCATCGCGGGGCGGATCCAGAAATCTTATTAGGGTGGCCAAACAAATTTTTTGTTCTAAATTGAGGTGGGCCACAATTTTTTAATATTTGACAATAAAAATTAAAGATGGGCCAAAGTCAACTAATGGAATATGTATATTTTTGTTTTGAAAATGAGGGTGGCCATACACTTGGATCCGCCCCTGTGTACATATCAAGAAGACTCATTTTTTAATTACCGAGTGAAGTTGTTGTAGCATTCGAGATCTCCTCGTAGCTGAAACACTTCAACAAGTGATGCTTTTCCTTGTTGGAAGCTTCTATTTCTTCTACTTAAAGGTGAGCTCAAAAATGAAGTGATGAGTCTGTAAGGGGACATAGTTCTCTCGCCTTTGTTGAATCGGCCTTTGAACTTGGGAGTCTGCAGAGGAGACTGGCTGATGATGCTCAGTCCTCGAGCTAAATGTATCGTCTTCTGTGCTGTTAGATCTTCTTCCAGTTGATCGAAAACCGTTCTCGTGAAGGATTTTTGCTTCTTGTTTTCTCTAAGACAATGTGGTTTGAACAGGGGAGGTATCTTTTTCACCGTCAGTATTCTTGCCAACCACTTTGAGTCCAATTGATAGTTTCTGTTATGAAATTTAAGATCAGAGCCCTTCCAGTTCAAGTATTTATTCGTATTATATCAATTAAAGTAGTTTGTGGATAACAGACCTGCAGAATTTGCAGAATCCAGGCTAGAAGTTTCTGTTCTTCAACACGTTTCCCTACCGACACTATTGTGCAGCCTCCGGGCATTCTCAAAACAGTACCTTGTAATTTGCTGTGAAAATCTATACAAAATAGAAAAATAGAAAAGTAAATTATGATAGGCCATCCTAAGAATTAAGAAGTGAATTTGCATAGAGAAGTTGGTTTCTTACTATTTGATGAACGGTTTCTTGGCCATGAAGCAAAAGAAATCAGCTAAAATAAACTCTGCTTCCTCAATTAGACCTCTTCCAACACTAGAACCCCACTTTAGCCTCCAAATTTATCTGAAAATTTCCGGTTGTACATGCATATTTTCAATGTTATATAATAAGATTAGTCAATCATATACTTAATTATATTCTCTTCTACAGACATCCTGATTTCTTGAAAAATCCAATAGATTTACAAATCAAGAGATTTTCATTACTTAATATTGCATATATAATGTACCTGTTTCGACTGGCAGGAGCTGGCGAATTCTCCAAGAACAGAAATGACATGGGCTTTTGCTTGACGAATCTGTGTTGCCTTTTCGACATCGACCACACTTCTTTGATTCTTCACCAACTGTTTTACAAACAATGCAAAAGTACAGGACATTACAAAGTTGAAAGTAAGAAAATTGGCTCCATACCAAAAAAAAAAAAAAAAAAAAAAAAAAAATTCTAACCAAGAACATGAATGGCAACAATGCTGTCATTTGGATGAGCCAGAACCCTGATTGCCCAGAGAGAAGCCTTTACTTTCATCTGGGTCTAAGAAATAGCTATGAGAATTTTAGAAGAAGATAGTTGAAGGAAACATTGTTTGAATATAACTGAATTAAAATTTACATATGATGAAAGAAACTCAATTTATTAAGAATATATAGAGAAAAGAAACAGCATAATTAAGGTAAGTAGGAGAGTGGAGTCCACTTTACTACAGCTTTCATTGAATTATCCTTGTTGAAAAGTAAGTAAAAAATAAAAGAGAGAATGAGTAATTATAGATTAGCTACTGCCTACTGATATATCTTTTTGTATATGTATTTGTGTCCCTCTCTTTGAAATTTTGTACTAGAATTAGTGTTGTGGTTGGTTGCTTTGGGGAAGAAGCAAAGGTGGTGTGGCATGCATTTGATTTGTCTTGCTATAGAAGAAACAGCTTGTTAAAAAGCACTTCTTTGTAGAATTTGGTAGGAAGCACTCAAAATAGGCCTCCCCCTCGTAATGGATGAAACTTTCAGATGACCTTACTGTTTGACAGTTTGCTCAATCTGGTTCAAACACACAGAAATTCATGCATATAATATTCAGAGTTAATCATTTTTGGTCCCTGAGGCTTGGCCTTACTACAGTAAGTCCATTAATATCTATACTAACACTTAAATTCTATCAATTTATTAGTTACTACTTACTCGAAGAAATTTTGTAAAAGTCTAAAATACCTTGGAATCCAAAGAATCACTCAAGCTTTTATAAGTTTATTAGCTATTGGAAGAATTTTTGTAAAGTCTAAAATACCCTAATTGTTAATTTTTTATTTTATTTATAATTAACAAAATTGTTTAAATTTTTAACAGAATTGCTAGATAAAAGCTGTTTATTTTTTCTTTATATATTTTTTTTAATTTTAATGTTGTTAAATAAAAAATTAAGGTGTTTAGACTTAAAAAAAAAAAATTAATCAATTGGTAACTGAGGATATAAGGACTTAAATGTTACTTTCAAATTCTATGGACCTGGTTAGCTAAACTCATGCCACATTTACCTCCACATACTCATTATTTTTGTTTCGATTAGCCATGTTTGTCTTAGATATCACCTTGCAACGTGGCAAGAAAGAAAGATTCAAGAATTTATTTATATTACAGGCAAGTACAACCACAACGACATTAGTCACGCACGCACCATCGCCAACGTACAGTGGTCCATGCCCACTTTCTCACCTCTCTCCTGTCCACTATCTTTCAAAAGCCGACAATCCACACCATTTACATGGTCAACCGGTCAAGTCCATCTCTCTCTCTCTCTCTCTCTCTCTCTCTCTCTGAGTCTGAGGTCACAAATTTCCTTTACCTTGGTGCAACTTGGTACCGAGAGAGGTAACGCTACCGGTGATGGTTACTCGATTGCCTTTGCCCCTTCACCTTTTTGGAAGGTCACGTTGTCCTACTGGGGGAGTAAGCTTACTTAGTACGGTGTTTGTGAGGGGGCGCTTCGGTTAGTACTAGTTTCCTTTAAGTGATGTTACTGAAGGCTGATCCGTAGTGGGTAGGGTTTCTTGATAATATATATATATATATATTTTTTTTTTTTGTTTTTGGAGGCAATTTAATGATTATGCTGGGGTAGTTGTAGCCTGCTAAATTTCTCCGTTTGGTTAGTGTTTTAGGATAACATTATATGTTGAATAGTAATTTGGAAAATAGAATAGGATTTTGAGAATTTTTTTTTAATATTTAAATTATTTTAACCCTTTAGGCTTGTTAATTTAATTAAACAACCCTCATAATAAAAATTTATAAATTGATAAGAACACCCTCACCCATGCACATATTGTTGGTAGCCAGTCGTCATTGTCGGAAGGTGGTCGGAATCTATTGGAATGGGGCCACCACAGTTGGAAGGTGGCTGAAATTTGCCGGAATGGCTCACAACTAGCTGGATCTAGCCAATCGTGCGCCGATTTGTCATTTTTCGGTTAGATCCACTATAAATTTGGCCAAAAGGTGGCTGGAATTTGCAGGAATGGCGCACAACTAGTTGGACTTGGATCTAGCCAATCGTGCGTCGATTTATCCTTTTTCGGCTAGATCCACTATGGATTTGGCCAGAAGTGGCCAAATTTACTGCCAAAGATTTGGTCGTCGTTGTGTCGTTACGGCGGCGGCAACTGACGGTGGCAACGACAACAATGGCTATTGGCAGATGACAGTGGCTTGGATGGGTGGGGTATTTTTGTTAATTTTAAAACTTTTATTAAAAAAAGGTAATTGTTAATATTTTGAGTTGAATAGAATATGATTGAATTTTGAAGATAATTTTGAATATTAAAATAAATATGTATTTTGATAGAAATATTGGATAAGATATTAGGATATGATAGTGAGAAAATAGGAAACAAACTGAGGGGTACATTTTGCTTGAATTTGTGCTAATTCGTTTTGGAGATAATCCACAGGTTATTGTAGGGCAATGTTACTGTTTTGTAAATGTATACAGTTTTTTCTTTCTTTTCAAATTTATCTAATAGTAAATTTTTTCATAAATGTATAGTCCATGTCATGTTTTCTCTTATAATTTAGCTACATATAACTTAAATGAAATGAAATATTCTCTAATGAACCTTGTGGTTTTATTATTTATTGATATAAGAGTACTACTATAACTGTGATACAAAAGAATCTGGATAAGCACTAGATATGCTTTAACATAGCGGCTCGTATCCACGAATAATGAATCTCAAATCCACGAGAAGATGTCGAATCCATGTTGAAACAATTCACGAAAGAACAACTTGAGAAATTTTATTGTAAATTCATTTTTATTGTTGTTTGTAGGATAACAAGTCTATTTATACTAAACTAATCTTAATGTTACTAGAAAAGAAGAAAATCCTAACATNGCGCGTCCGTCTCTCTGCAGCAAGTCATGCAAAGTCAGCTTGGAAAAAGGAAAAACGGGACGTGAAGATGGATGACATCCTGACAATCACACCAACCCGTAGATTTAATGATGATTACACGCTTCCATTCGATATAAAATGTAGAAAACCTCACCATTAAGGGGGTTGGTTCATTCATTACCCAGAGATAACTCTCTCTCTTGTAAAAAAAAAAAAGTAAGAACAAAGTTCTTTTATTAACTCTCTTGTACGTCAGTCCGCTTAGCGACCTGACCCACACCAACATCAATACAAAATCAGTGGACGTAGGATTTGCTACCTTAGCATCCGAACCACTTAAAAAGCCCCTTTTCATTTATTTCTGTAAAAAGGCATCCATTGTCTCGAGCATAAAATTCATAAAACAGTGTCACCCACGTGACAATTGGTTGGTGCGCAAATCGAGCATCAACAGATGCAATGAGCGCACATAGTTCTATTAAACATAACACTATGGAAAAACAAAATTGATTAAATATGTACTTAATGCGGAATTGAAATACTTACCTCTAGCCATATTATCCAAGTGAATCAATCTAGCCTATGCTAAATAAAACTATATGTATATCTTCTTATCACCCATTGATAGAGAAGGTGATATAATTTTAAGGGCTAGGCTAAGGACTAAGAAAACTCCCAACATCTGCCCTTCAATCTCCCATAAAGGAGTAAGATAGACAGTTTAACTATATAACTTCTTAAAACCACCCTTAGCTGCATTATATTAACTGTATTATTATTATTTTAACTATATAATTATGATATGTGGTCACATTAGATCTTACAATCATATGTTCATATCTTTATATTATGTTTACATTGAATGTAATTGGTAGTTATTAAATTTAATTCTACGTGGTATGTATGTGTTGAGTTTTGACTAATAAAAAAAGACTAATTTGCACTGGAAAAAAATTTAAATTAAAAATTAGAAAATTATGTCGACTTCCCTAAGCTCCCTTGACTATAACCCCCTATAATTATCAGGGCTGCAAAAATCTGGTTAACCGAACCGGATACATGCATTTTGTAACCGAACCGGTTTTTCGGTTCAAGCCATATGGCAAACCGAAACCGGTCCAGTTTTTTGCATTAACCGGTTTGCAAACCGAACCGAATTTTCGATTTGCAATCCGGTTAACCTGTTTGTAAACCAGTTTTATTAATAAATTTTTTTGCTCTCTATACTGTAAGTTCACTAAAATTTCGAAGATCTTTCTTACTCTAGAAAATTTATATTTTCTGACACCAAAAAAACTTGAATTGTATTTCTTAAAAAGTCAGGATTTTCAAGAGATAATATGAAGATTTAATTTGGTGCTCTTCTTTGTAAGTTGAATCACAACCAAGAAATATAGTAGAAATTTAATGAGTAAAGAAGTTGAAATTAAAAATGAAACAGTAAATTAAATAGTGTAAAATTAGGAACGCAAATTACATGGTGATATATCAAACTGAAGTGTCGGCCAGAAAACAAACCGAATCAAAAGAAAATTCAACACAAGCCCAATATACACCATTGGTACTCGTCGACGATATAACTTTCGTATTCCCAGTTTTCAGTGCGAGGGAGGTTCTTCAGTCTTTCCGGAATTCTGAAATTCCTTGCTTTAAATGAGCTGAGGAAACTTCTAAGCTTAGGCATACCTCCTTCCTCTATTTGCAACTCCTGTAAACTTCTTCCAAAAAGAAGTAGAATTCAAGCTGAGGAAAACCATCTTTGCAGCAGGCAAGTTTCGCTCCGTAATAAGAACGACGTTCTAAAATAAGTGTGTTAAAGTAATTTATCATTAAATGCAAAGTACTGTGGTTTTAGGTGTTCATTATTGTACCTTTCCCTCGTTGGATGAGTTTGAGTCTTTGAGATGAGAGGGCAGCGACGGCTAATGAAGAAGAAGATGAGTTTGAGTCTTTGAGATGAGAAGGCAGCGACGGCTAATGAAGAAGAAGATGAGTATGAGTGTAATGTGTAAACTGTGAAGTCAGGGATTCAAAGTTTCAAACTGATAAAGAATAAAAATAATAAAAGATTTTGAAAAATTAAAATAATATTATTATATTAGGATTATAGGAAAACCGGTTTATTAAATCGGTTTCGGTTAACCGGTTATAGAAATAATATAAACCAGAAACCGAACCGGAAAACCGGTTCAACAATTTTTTGAAACCGAAACCGGTTAACCGGTTTTTCGGTTCGGTTCCTCGGTTCGGTTCGGTTTCTGGGTTTTTTTTTTGCAGCCCTAATAATTATTGTTAACCGTTTTATTTTGAGGTTACTCTGGGTATTAATTACCTTCCTAAACATAGTAAAACCTTACCAGGATTAGCTATAACTAGGAAAACATCTATTAATTAAACAATAAGGTTAAATGATGGACGTTATAGATGATTTAAGAACATATGGGATAATGTATATATACCCACTTTTTATTTTATGTTAATAACTTACAGTGAAAAGGGAATATACTCCACTGAAAATCCCAAATCCTTTTGTCATGTTTACTTATAGGAATTGTATTAAAAGGAAAAAAATTTGGAAAAGAACGGAGATCCGAATAGTGAATAAGTGATTGAATGAATTATGATTCTATTGTTTACTTATAAGATGGAATATTAAGGGAATTTAATGAAATCTGTGATAAGTGGACAAAAATACCCACAACATTAAAATATTCAATGCAAGTTATACGATAACATTTTTAAATAAAAAAACTTTAAAAAAAATAAAATTAATATTATATTTTTAAATTCCTTATTATTGTTATTATTATTTTTTACTTTAACTATAGATATTATAACTAAAAAAATCAAAATTCAATGGCCGTTTAATGGTAGTCAATCTTGGTCAATGATTGATCAAAGATAGTCAATGTCAATAAACAAAAGGTCAAAGTAGTCAACAATGACAGATCAACGATAATCAACATAGCCAATGATGGTTAACGTCGGTCAACACCAGATCAACGGTTCAACAAATGTCAAATCGATAAATAACTATTTTAACAATCACTAAACCCTAAAATAAAAATATTAAAATAAAAATCTTTAAAAGAAAAAGTAGAAAATTTAAATTCAAAATAGGGTAAAAAAACAATTTCTTTTGATTCCCTACTCCAAGAATTAGGATTCCTTTAAAATTTTTAAGGAATCTTTTAGCCATGTTTTTAAGGAATTGATTTATTATGAGATTCTAATTCTTTACTCCATTCCAATAAGTAAACAAGGGTATTGGAATTCCTAATTCCATTCCCTTGTCAATTCCAAAAAAATAAACACGACCTTGATGGATTCATCTAGGGTGGACATGTACATCTTTATAACTTTTGGCGATGAAAAAAATTCATCGCCAATTAGTGATGAATCCGTAGTTTATGGTGATAAAAAATTCATCACCAAAGCTCATTTTTCCTATAGTGGAAGAAAAACCTTAGTGGAGGTTAAGTAATAATAAAAGAAACCTCAAGGGGTGCATTTGATTCATATAATATTTTATTATGAGGGATGTTATATTAATGAAAAGATAGACCACCTTGAAAATTATTGAGAATGTTTAGGGAAATGTGTTTGGTTGATTCGAATAAATTGGTGATTATATTATATTAATTTGTTTGGTTGGGAGGATAAATGGGTGGACATGTTATATAGATTACTAAATTGCCCTCCTTTTTAAATATTAATATAATATTATTTTTATTATTATTTTCTGAATTATTTTTTAACCCCTTACATTTGAAATTTTGATAAAATACCCTAGCCATATAAAACTTTAATTTGTAGTAAAATCACCCCCATCCACCCGAAGCCACTGCCAACAGCCAGCCACCACCGCAGGTAGCCGTTGAAAGTCTCTGTAATGGCGCAGACCAGTGGGATCTGGCCGATCTTGCAACGGTAAGGCCATTTTTGGCCATGGATCACAGATCTATGGCCGAAAATAGCCTTACCGGCACATGACCGGCTAGATCCTATCGGTTGTGCACCATTACAGCAACTGCCACCGACGGTCGATAGTGGTCTCGATTGACTGAGGGTATTTTGTTAACTTCTAAACTTTTTTGTGGCTAGGGTGTTTTAACTAAATTCTCAAATATAGGGGGTTTGGATAATGGTTATTTGGTAGACATTTGAGAGCAATTGTGCCAGAAATGATATTTAATTAAGGGCAAAATAGGTATAAAAATCAGATTATCTGATAATATTTTAATAACACCTCCCATGGAGGGTATCTGATTACCTCTTATTTAACTAACAATAAACACTATTTACAATAAAAGATACATGTAATATTTTATTACTTACATACCAAACAACGGAATCTTGAAAAATAAATGAAGATTACCACTGTTATCTTATATGACCCTGAACCAAACAGACCCAAGGAGTTAAATCAATAATTTTAGATTAAGCCATGATAGATAGAATTATAGTAGGTATTTTGATATTACAACAAAATTTAGGGAGATCATCAAAANCCATAGTTTATGGTGATAAAAAATTCATCACCAAAGCTCATATTTCCTATAGTGGAAGAAAAACCTTAGTGGAGGTTAAGTAATAATAAAAGAAACCTCAAGGGGTGCATTTGATTTATATAATATTTTATTATGAGGGATGTTATATTAATGGAAAGATAGATCACCTTGAAGATTATTGAGAATGTTTAGAGAAATGTGTTTGGTTGATTCGAATAAATTGGTGAGTATGTTATATTAATTTGTTTGGTTGGGAGGATAAATGGGTGGACATGTTATATAGATTACTAAATTGCCCTGCTTTTTAAATATTAATATAGTAATATTTTTTTTATTATTTTTTGAATCGTTTTTTAACCCCATACATTTGAAATTTTGATAAAATACCCTAGCCATATAAAACTTTAATTTGTAGTAAAATCACCCCCATCCACTCGAAGCCACTGCTGACAGCCAGCCACCACCGTAGGTAGCCGTTGAAAGTAGGGGTGTTCAAAAAAAATGCAAAAACCAAATCGAACCGAAAAACCAGTTAACTGAAAAAACGGTTCGGTTACGGTTCGAAAAATTCAAAAAACCGAATTTCCGATTCGGGAAAAAATAAAAAGCGGTTAAACGAAACCGGTTTTTTGAACCGGTTTTACAATATATATATATATATATTAAATAAAAATAAATAATATTTTTAATGTATTGATAGTAGTGGTCAATGGATATATATGAATGTCTAATTTTTATTTGGATATGTGCTATTTATATTTACAATTTAATTTAGGGAAAAATAAAAAAAATAAGTTTTATAAAAAAAGGGAAAACCGGTTCGGTTTCGGTTCGGGAATTTTCCTGAACCGAAAAACCGGTTCGATTCAAAAAAGCGTTTAACCGGTTCGGTTAACCGCTTTTGAACACCCCTAGTTGAAAGTCTCCGTAACGGCGTAGACTGGTGGGATCTGGCCGATTGTGCGACGGTAAGGCCATTTTTGGCCATGGATCACAGATCTATGGCCGAAAATGGCCTTACCGGCACACGACCGGCTAGATCCTGTTAGTTGTGCACCATTACAGCAACTGCCACTGACAACCAATAGTGGTCTTGGTTGACTAAGGGCATTTTGTTAACTTCTAAACTTTTTTGTGGCTGGGGTGTTTTAACTAAATTCTCAAATATAGGGGGTTTGGGTAATGGTTATTTGGTAGACATTTGAGAGCAATTGTGTCCGAAATGATATTTAATTAAGGGCAAAATAGGTATAAAAATCAGATTATTTGATAATATTTTAATAACACCTCCTGGGGAGGGTATCTGATTACCCCCTATTTAACTAACAATAAATACTATTTGCAATAAAAGATACATGTAATATTTTATTACTTACAAACCAAACAACGGAATCTTGAAAAATAAACGAAGATTACCACTGTTATCTTATATGACCTTGAACCAAACGGACCTAAGGAGTTAAATCAATAATTTTAGATTAAGCCATGATAGATAGAATTATAGTAGGTATTTTGATATTACAACAAAATTTAGGGAGATCATCAAAAACCCATTTTTTTTTTTTCATGTTAATAACTTTTACTAAAAACGAGTGGGTACTTGAAAACCCGAACCCTTAATGGATTCGTCTAGGGTGAACCGGTACATCTTCTATAATTAGCTATGTATTTAATACTTACGTAGGACATATAATTTAACTTAGATTATTGATTTTTCTTTTAGGTAACTATTATTGCAATATTGACAGAATCAAATATTTCACTTAAATAGGTTCAAACCTCATCATATATTTTTTTTTCTTTTTGCATATAAAATTGATTAGGTAATTATATGTGAAACAAAATGTCTAAACCCTTTTTAAAGGAGAAATGATATTGCTGGAAACAATCTAAAAAAGAAGGACAAAGGAATGAAACAGATCCTGCTAAAGTTTTTCGAACAAGGTATGGTGCTCCTTTAAGAGCTTTATAAATGTATTTCTTTGACTACAACCCGTGGAAAGAATATAGGGAAAAAGAAAGAATAATTGGAAAAGAGATGAAATAGATCTCGTTAAAGTTTTCCGAACAAATTAAAGGTACGGTGTTTGTTTAAGAGTTTCATATATGTATTTTATTAACTACAACACATCATTATTTTACTAATGAAGTTGTCTTTCTAATCTTCGATTTATCCAAATTCAAAGAAGATGTATGTTTGATCTCTTCTTTTGTCTCCTTTTTCTTTTTCTTTCAATAAAAACATTCTCTGAAAATTGACACAATCTAGGTGTGAGACCTTACTTTGTTTATATTGTTAGTCTACATACTCATTAAAGGAAACAATGGTCTCAGTTTTCTCAGATAATGAATTTTTTTTTTCTCTGATATTGTTAAATTGATTTTTTTTTCCACATTCCCATATTGCTAAGTATGTTAGTGAATGCTTATCGGCATAGTGATATGGTTCATCGAATGTATCGAAGTTTTCCTCTATTTTCAAGAGTTCCATGTGTTGTCTTTATACACTATTTTAAAATAATTTATAATTATAGGGGTGAATGTGATATATGAGAAACTATAAGTGGAGTTAATGATATTATGGAATCAACAGAATAGAAATTAGGTGATATTTTTTTAACTAATTTGAATGAAGCATGGTGGTAGACTGGTAGTTTGATTGCTGAGGTCAGCCAAAGGCATTGTTATCAGGCTACTGTGATGAGCCCATGTTGAAATTGATATTGGGCAAACTAATTCAGAAGATCTAGTTTGATTTGGGCCATTAATTTTTCATTTTTTTTTTTTTTTTTGTTTTTTTGGTACTTCAGAATTAAAATGATAAATGGTTTGTGATAGAAGAAATTAATTAACAACATTTTTTCTCACATTGTGTAGGAAGAACATAGATTCATAGAGAAGGAAGAAGAAATGTCGAGGATATAGTTGATCAAATACATCTCATTCTTAAAGCCGCAACACAGGTAAGTCATCTCCTTTTGCATTATATTTTTAACTATCACTAAAAAGGGGTGTGCCGTTTACTTAAAAACCTACACTGTTAATGGATTCATCTAGGACTGACGGGTACATCTTTTATAGTTTGTTATGTAATATAATTTTATTTATATTATTGAATTTTCTTTTAAGAAACTATTATTGTGACACTGATAGAATCAGATATTTCACTTACAAAAGGTTCAAAATTTATAAGTTCTTTTCTTTTTGCATATAATAATGATTAGTTAATTATAAGTGAAACAAAATGTCTAAATGCTTTTTAAAAGAGAAACAATACTATTGGAAACAATCTAGGAAAATTAAAGAAAAGAAATGAAACAGATCCTGCTAAAGTTTTTCCGAACAGGTATCGTGTTCCTTTTTGAATTTTATATAGGTATTTCATTAATTACAACCTATGGAAAGAATCTAAGGGAAAAAGAAAAAAAAAAAAAAAGGTCGAATTAAAAGAAATCAGAGAGATTTTGTTAAAGTGTTTTGAGCAAAGGTATGAACGAAAGGTATGTTGTTTGTTTAAGAGTTTCAAATAGGTATTTCATAAACTACTACCCATAATTATTTTACTAATGAATCTTTATTTCTTATCTTTTGATTTATATGAATTCAAATATGTGATTAGTGTGTTAATTTGTTTGATCTCCTTTGCCCACCCTTCCTTATTTTTCAATAGAATACTCTTTGGAAATAAGCGCAAATTAATGAGGTGTCAGACCTTACATTGACTGAAGACTTATATATTTTGACATACGTATATACATAAATTTATAATCGACTCCATTTGAAAAATACCACTAGATAAAGATTCAAGAGAGATAATTAAATAACTAGATACAATAATTTAATACTTATTTGGTGAATTTGTTTAAAAATATTAAGGTTTATCATCTCTGAATTTCAATATTAATAAGGCACTATGATATATGATAATAAAATTTGTTGTGAAAAAGGACATATAAAAAGGGATCAAGTTTGAATTAGAAAGAAATTTTCGATTAAAAATTAGGAAGGTTTTTGACCTCCCTTGACTTTTTCTTAAATCTAAATGCCCTTTGTGATTCTGCATTTGTCAATAACCCCCCTATAATTTTCATTCACCTTTTTCTTAAGGTTTACTTAAGTTATTGTTGGCCTTCCCAAACTTAGGAAGGTTAGCTATAAATAGGAAAACCTCCATCGATGAAACAATAATTTTAGATGATTTCATAGACTCATAAATAATTAAGGATCATAAGGGGTATTTTTCAATTATAAAAAATGTTAGGGGTTGATAAAAAAATACCCACTTTTATATTAATAACTTTCACTAAAATGGGTTTATGTACTTCATTTGAAAACCTAAACCCTTAATGGATTTGTCTAGGTGGACATGTAAAACGATTTTTATAACTTTTGGCAATGGGAAATTCATTGCTAATTAGTGATGAATTCACAATTTTAGGTGATGAAAATCTTCATTGCCAAAGCTCTTATATTTTGCTAAGGGTGATCGATTCAGGATACTCTGCATTTTTTGAAGCAATCGGAACCAGAATCGGAACCAATTGGTTTTGGTTTCTAGAAACTTAGAACTAGAACCTGAAACATAGGTTCCGGTTCTGGTTCTCGGTACCTTGGTAAATTTCAATTACCCTTGTAATTTTTGAAAAATAATAAATATACCCCCAAAAAATTTAAAGACACCCCTAATAGTTAAAAAAAATTATAATTTAGTCATAGTTTCTACCCGAATACCCAGACCTCAGTTCCCGTTCTAGTTTTGGTTCCCAGTTCTAGCACTATAGGAGCCGGAACACTATAGGAACCAGAACCAAACCCGAAAATTCTTAGTTCCAATTTTCCATAATCGGAATCGAACCCTAATGGAGTCAGTTCCAGTTCCTACCTAGAACTGATATGTGGATACCCACCAGTTCTGGTTCTATCTTTTACCCATGCTCACCCCTATATCTTGCAGTGAGTAAAACCTCAATGGACATTAACAATAATAAGAGAAACCTGAAGGAGTTAAGCAATAATTCTAGACAAAGTCATGATACATAAGATCATAGGAGGTATGTTTAAGATTACAACAAAAGTTAGGGAGGTCATCTCAATACCATCTTTTTCATAGTAATTACTTTCACTAAAAAGGGGGGTGTATGCTTTACCTGAAAACTTGAACGCTTAGTGGATTCGTCTAGGGTCGACGGGTATATCCTCTATAATTAGCTATGTATTTAATACTTATGCCATATATATAATTTTATTTAAAATATTAAACTTTTTTTAGGTAATTATTATCATGATATTGATAGAATCAGATGTTTCACTTAAAAAGGCTCAAAACTCATAATTTTCTTTTTAATTTTTTTTTATATATAAAATGATTAGTTAAATATATGTGAAACAACTTGTCCAAACACTTTTTAAAGGAGAAATACTGCTGGAAACAATCTAGGGATAAAGAAGGAAAAAGAAATGAAACAGATCTTGCTTAAGTTTTCCGAACAAGGTATGATGCTCCTTTAAAAATTTTATGTAGTTATTTCATTAACTATAACCTATGGAAACAATCTAGGGTAGAAAGAAAACTTTGAAAAGAACTGAAATAGATTTTCCTAGATTTTTCCGAACAAAAGTCTGGTGTTCGATCAAGAGTTTTATTTTGTTAAGTACAACCATCACTTATTTTACTAATTAATAGAACTTTCTTTCTAATCTTTTGATTTAATTGAATTAAAAGAAGATGTATGATTGGTCTCTCCTCTCCTCTCTCTCTTTTTATTTTATTTTTTATTTATATTCTTTTGAAATTTGACACAATTTAGATGCACAACCTTGCTTTGACTAAAAATTTATTCTTTCTGATAACCATGAATTTATAATCAACGGTATTGAAATAATAATTTATATCAAGAAAGTTATAGTTTAATAACTAGATACAATAATTTGATTTTTTTTTTTATATGTTAAATCATGATGTATAGATCACTGTTTCCTTAGATTACCAAAGATTTCCCCATTACTTTCCTCTCACTCTCCCAAATGAGAAAATCAATGAATTGAAGAATAAATTCCTGTTAGATCCCTGAAGTTCTACCTTAATTTTCATACCCCATATGGTTTTATAAATATCCTCTGTTGGTGGTGATTTCAAGAGAAAGTCTTTGATGCATCTGATATACTACATTTTATTGATATTGTGCATCTAACACTCACTAAATGAAACATGACTGTCGATATATATTCATCTCTTCCACTGTTCTTAGATAATGAAAACAAGTTTCTCTTCCTATATGATATGTGTGAATTGAATCTCTTTTTTTTTTCCCCCACATTTACATGTCGCTAAATGCGTGGGAGAGTGCTTATTGGTATAGTGATGTGGTACACCAAATGCATCCAAGTTTTTCTCTGTTTTCAAGGTTCTATGTGTTATCTTTTTAAACAAGTTTAAACTAGATTTATAATTATAGGGGTGATGTGATAACTGAAAAATTATCAGCGGAGTTAATGTATTGTGGAAACAACAGGAGAGATATTTTTTCCCCTAGTTTGATTGGTTAATTTCTCAACAAATGAACCCATTCTTTTCTGAATTATCTAAGCCATTAATTTTTTTTTTTTTTTTTTTTTTGTGGGTACTTTCGAATTAAAATGATAAATTATTTTTGGTAGAAGAAATTAACATTTTTTTTGTCTCACATTGTGCAGGAAGAACATAGAGAGGGAAGAAGTGTTTTTTTTTGTCTCACATTGTGCAGGAAGAACATAGAGAGGGAAGAAGTGTAGATGAAAATGTTGATAATATAGTTGATTAACTATCATCTCAATCTTAAACCTACATTATAGGCAAGTCATCTTACTTAGCATTATATTGCTACCTTTCTAGTCCGGATGTAAATTATATTTAATTACAAAATTTCTTGTACAATCGCAAGAAATTTTACTAACAGATTATTTATGTGACACTTTCAACTTACAAGTTTAACTATCAACTTACAAGTTTAAGTGTTCAATAGTTTTTGCAGGTTTCTTTTACCCAAAAAAGTTCACTAATTTATTTCTTAATCACAATGGGGAGAAATGACATAGCTCGTCAATATTGCTCCATGATCAACAACAACCCTAATCATCTTCTTTGTAAATTTTGTGGACACTCAATGCGAGGCATTACTCGTTTTAAAGAACACCTTGCTCATAAGAGAGGTGATGTTCTTCCATGTTCAAGTTGCCCTATAGAAGTGTCCAATGCCATGAAGGAACAACTTATTCAACTCTCTTTCAAAAGAGAAGAAAAGGAAAAGCGAACTAGAGAGGCATTGCAAAGGTCAATAACCACTCCACCATATCCACCTCCACCGCCTCCACCTCCATCGCCACCACCACCGCCATCGATACCTCTTGGAGAATGCCAGCCATTGCCTATGGCAGGTGACGTTGAGGCGGAGGAGAAAGCAGTGCTTGAGTTTGCTCTGCAGGAGAGTTTGAAATCTTTTGAGATGGAAAGGAAAATTAGGGCTACACAGGAGGTTGATATGGATGAGTTTGAGGCTGCTTGTCGCGAGAGTATGCGCACTTACAAAGTGGAACTCTGGAGACGTGGAGAGGGACCATCCAATGCAAATTATTATGAATCTGCCGACGTTGAGACTGAGTATGATAGTGATTTTAGTTTTTAATTAAGTTGAGGTGCGTTTAACTATAGTTAAATTCTCCTAATAAGGAAGTAATCTAGACTAGTTTATGTTAATTAATGTTCAATAATTGTAAGACAATTTGTGTTCAACTTATTTGAGTACTTCATTATATTTATGTTAATTGTGTTGGTCATAGTTTTCTAGTATTATGGTTAAAAAAGCTTTGAAACTCTTTTACTAAGTGAAATCTAAATTCTGAGTATTATGATAAGATAATCGAAATAATTTATATTTTTTGTATGATAATCAAATACATAATAATTGTCGTTTTTATTTTTATTTATCAAATTCAATTTTCATATTGTGTTTTGGAAATAATAAAAGTATTTTGAGGGACTGGGCTTGTCCACCAAGACCCAAGTGTAAAGATAAAGCCCAAAATGAACAAAGTGACTTTTGCGGCTAAAATGGCAAGGCCAGGCCCGGACTTGGGTGACTTGGGGATGGTAATACTCGGCCCACATTACCCTTGAAATTGAGGGTTCGGGCCGCTTGGGTCCATGTTCGGATCTGGACCCGAATTTTTATTCTAGAACTTTTTTTTTTTAAAATATTATAATGTCTTATAGGGTTAATATAATCTTTCAGCATATATTATGTATGTGTAATTCTTATTTTTTGATGCATTTTGAACATTATTAATATTTTTAAAGGATTTTTATTTAAATTATTTTAGCCTTTTTCAAACCTAAATAATTGCTTCCTTTTCAAATACATATGACTTTGCATTTTTGAATAACTATATGTCCTAATAAATGAATAAAGAAAATATAAATTGAGAAGCAAATAATCAACTGGTGTTCTATATATAGAGATAACAATACAAAACATGCAAAATAGTTATGATATTTTCAAAACAAAGCTTAATAATAAATCAAAGAACAAATATATATATTTGAAATATAATAAACATTTTCCAAAGAAATGCATAATTTAAATTCATATTCAATAAATTAGTAATCAACAATATTATAACTAAGAACTTTCTCATACATTATACTTATGTGTTTTCCGATCTTTATAAGTATTTTGCATTTTTGGAATCTCCATGGCACCGAAAACTCCATAAGTACTTTCATCACGATCATAGCCATCATCATCATCGTCACTAGTTTGATCCATAGCCAGCAATTCTTCCTTATATTTAACACTTTCGATTCTCATTTGCATCACTTTGCCTCGAGGATCATACCCTTTAAGCATATTCACAACTTCCTTCATATTTGGTCTCTTCTCAGGCTCAGTCTGCACGCACAGGGCCGCAACATTAATGGCTTGTTTCAACTGGTTTTCATCGAAGTTCCCTCGGAGCTTTGGATCAACAAGATCTTTGAATCTTCCTTTTAGAATGAGGGGCTCTGCCCATTCGGTTATAGTTCTTTTGACTCCTCCAGGGAGCTTTTCTATTGGTTTTCTTCCTGTTAGGACTTCTAGCAGAAGAATTCCGAAGCTGTACACATCGCAACTCTCGGAAACTTTGCCCCACATGGCGTATTCGGGAGCTAGGTAGCCTAAAGTGCCCTTCACTCTGGTGGTCATGTGGCTGACGCCTTCAGGAATCAGCTTTGCGAATCCGAAATCCGCAACCAGTGGTTCGAAATCGGAATCCAGGAGAACATTGCTGACTTTTATATCTCTGTGAATGATGTGGGGAGTCACCTCGTGGTGCAAATATCTGATCAGGAAAAAGAATAGTGAAAATTAGGACTATTTAATATAAAGTTTTAATATAGTTTTTGATAACAAGCGATATAAAAATGTGGTTGATAAAAATGAGTTGAACTGTTTTGAAAATAAAAAACCGTGTAAAATTAGAAAAAAATATTTTATAGTTTTTTATAGTTCAAACATATTTTCAAATATTAAAAATTAAGATACAACTTAGAAATTTAAATTGTATTTTAGTTTTTAAAAGTTGTTTTCAAATCACAAATCAAACAGTAATGTTTAATTAGTAATTAAACGATACAGGATTTTGAGTGAAATGATTTGACTGATTAACATGGCGTGTATAATGAATCTTACAGGATGCCTTCTGCTGAGCCGAGGACGATTTTCATTCTTCTTTTCCAATCTAATTGAACCTCGTTGGCATATTGGCCATGGAGATGAGAGAGCAAGCTGAGATTAGGCATGTAATCGTAAACTATGAGGCGTTGATCAGTCCCAGCACAATAGCCTCTTAAGCCCAACAAATTCCTGTGCCTAACCCTTCCAAGAACTTCAACTTCCACCGCAAATTCCATTTCGGCTTTTGAATTCATTGCTTTCAATTTCTTCACTGCTATCTGCATTAAAAAATGGTAGTATTGTTAATGTCAATGTATCGAGGAAGAAGCTAATGCAGAAGTCAATACTTTGTTATGTTAACTAGGTTTGAGTCAAGTTACTGTCCGAAAAAAAATTATGTAAACTTGAGTCAAGTAGTTGTGCCAGCGCAGTGATAAGTGTCAAAGACTGTTAAATGTTATGTTTTTAACGAGTCTTTAAAGCTGTATAAAAAGTGAGTTTTCTCCTTCATTTGCAAAAGAAGTGACGAACGAGAACAGAGTGATTAAAAAAAAAAAAAAAAAAAAACCTAGAAAATAAACACAAAATAAAAAAGAAGAAATCAACAAACAAAACTGAATCTTTCTCAAATTCTTTATTTATTTATTTTTTATTTATTTACTTATCCTCTACTTTCAATCAAACTATTAACACCCTAGATTTAAGCTTTACTTTTTTCTTTTTAATCATCGGAGTGTTCGGGTCAGCTTACGCGCACTTCGATTAATCTCCAGAGACTCATTGAACACCTTACAAATCTCAATGTTCCAGATAAGCCACAAATTAAATTATTAATAGATGGTCACGAGGTTCTAATTTATGAAGTCAATAAAGAGAACAAACTTTTTTTACCGTGCCAACCTTTGGGGTTAATCTAACCTTCACTTTCTCACTCATAATTTAACAATTTAGCAATTGATAGTTGAGTCTCTGAGATACATGAAACCCTACACATTAAGACTATCGATCTATCCTAAAGTCGCCCTTTATCATCCAAATGCAAAGCTCTTAGGACTCAATCAGAAGAAACAATTCTGAGTTTATTGATTAATTACCTGAAGGCCGTCAGAAGTTTTCCCCCAATAGACACTGCCAAAACCACCTTCTCCAAGCTTGTTATCTTCACTAAAGCCATTGGTAGCAGTATGCAGCTCCTTGTAAGAAAATATCCTCCAGGTTGCATTATTAGCTGCAGTAATTGTGTTTATCCTGCAACATATTTACACCAATTGAAGAGCGACAAAATTTAGTTACATTTATAACATAAAAAATATCAAATCTCGATATTTAGGTTTGGCTTTACGTACCCTTCGTCAACCTTCTCTGAGCCACAACAACTCAAGGCTGATCCCATAGTTTTTGCACTACGGGATGGTTTCAAAATCTTGGTTAGGTTTTCGGATGGAGTTTCTTCTTTTAAACTACAGAAATGGCGTTCTGGTAATTTCATACGTAATCCCAAGCCGCCCTTGGCCGGCTTTAGTTTTGGTGGAATCTTTAACAGAATTAAACCAAGGGGAAAATGTTGGAAATATATAAATATATTTTATCAAATTAAAATTGGAAATTCTTGAGGAATTAATTATTATTATTGTTATGTTTCAAGTTTTGTTAATAAAAATTAACTTTGGAACTCTCCTAAAGTATCTCTTGAGACCGTCTGGCACCTAGTATAACATTAGATGGTCCGTCACATCTAAGGTATAATCTCACAACTCCAAACTTTCCTTTTTGTTTTAATTTTTTTTTAATAATTAATCCAGCTAAATTCTTCTGTAAATTTTATCCATATATATATATATATATATATGTTAAAGATTTCGGTATTAACATAAAGATCGAAAATTAGAGATTAATTTAATGGCATTGGCAAATGAGGTTTTCAAATAACTTTGATTAATGTTAGAAGAGAAAACTGCCTCAGTAACTTCGATCAAGAGTTAGAATTAAGTTGGAAAGTTTTGAATTAATCATATACATTTTAATAACTCATATTGCCCTTAAAAAAATTAAGAACTCGGAGAATTAGGTGATCAACTAATTAATAGTGATAGTATTAGGTAGACAGATTACGATTAGCTGCTAATGCGTAACATTTTGCCATTTGGCTTTTGTAAATTAGTCAACAGTCAATACCATAGATTTCGATAGGTTTACTTGTTAATTCATTTATTTAATTTGGATTTAGGTCACGATAATATATGAAATTTGTTAAATATTTGAATAATGAAAAGCCATTAAATTGAATATATATTTGTGTAGTTTATAATGAGAAAAAAAAAAAAAAAAAAAACTGTCTTTCTATGCATGTCCTTAATTGTTGAGTCTCATCAATCGTTAAATAGGTTATGTTCTTAATTCCTTCTGGGTTTTGTTCTTAAGTTGCTCCTAACTTTTTTATATTTGACTTGTTGGCAGACCAAAATTAGCTCTAATACAAATTTAATTACCTCACTACTTATAATATATAAGCATCTGCAAATCTTGTCTAGCTATCTAGTTTTATCATAATCAACTTACACAATTTTTTTTTTTTAGTAAAAGGTAATTATATAAAGAATAAAAGAATGAGGATCCAAGAAAAAGACCTCTACATAGTCAAGTTCCTTGGGCTTGTTCCTTGGACAAGCCCAAGCAACGAAGCATATCAAAAACAACAAAAGAGGCACGGGTTTGTAATCCATAAGAACCACCTGACAAGCCTCAAAGATGACTATACAAAAAATGACCAGGAACCAAAAAACAATTGCAAGTCTTTTGAAAAACAAAAACCAACTGCACAAGTTGTACATCAAAACCAGCCTCCAAAAAGGACCCAAAAAACCAGCACTACAACTGCTAAAAAACCCTGCACATGAGTGCAACCAAAATGCAGCGAAGAAAAAGCAGCAGTATCCAGCAAAACTGCAAATAACTTCCTAGTGCAGACAGCTCCCGGTCTATACAAAAAATCAGCAAAACCAACCACACAACCAAGCCTTGCTTCATTGAAAAAATCGTAGTGTAAATTGAAACAACTACCAGAGGATCCCAGTCACCAAATAAATTGCAGGGCAGCATAATAATCAATACACACACTTAACAGCTGCAACCTCAGCACCCAGCAAGCACACCTGGTCAGTAATCCCATCAACCAACCTGCATCCTCGAAGCCTAAGAGCCAAAGGGGGATTTAACTAGATACTAGTAAATCCTAAATCCCTAAAAGCGAAAATAATGTGAACAGAGGACAAAAAAATAACTGCACACATAAACACAAGATTTACAGTGGTTTACTCTCTGTATGAGAGCTATGTCCACTTTGCCGCTGCAGAATTTTACTATGAAGAAGAAGAAGAAGAAGAAGGAAAAAAAAAAAAAAAAAAATGGCATAATTTGTTTAAAAATATCTTTGGAATGTTTTATTTTAATTATTTAACCAAAAAAAAAAAAAAAAGAAATAACAAAAATCTCTCACAAACCTCACAAATTGGCTCACTCACTAAACCCTATTTGGTGGCTTTCACTCTCTAATTGTAGCTTTGTCTTCTATTCAATTTGTGATATCTAACTCTAGGATTTAACCCCTTTTTATAGGTAACATGTGGGACACTATTCTTAATAGGACTCAAATCTCATATCTAATAAGAATTGTATTTCCTAATACAATTATAATCCTATTCCTAAAGGAAAACAATTCTACATAAACACATATTAGGAAAACCCATATCCTAATCCAACACAAATTTGGATTGAATTTGGCTCCACAATCTCGAAAATCTCCCACTTGAAGACCAATTCAACACATGTCTTCAATTCTTTACTTCCATCAGCAGCGGCATCAACTTCTCTTTCTTCAAGCGAGAACTCCAATTGAAGTTGTACAATACTTTAGTTTGTCAGTGGTAACCACCTTCGTAAACATATCAACTGGATTTTTACTCTCTTGAATCTTCTCGAGAGCTATAACTCCTTCTTCCAAAACTGAGCGTATGAAATGGTAACGAATTTCTATGTGTTTTGCCCTAGCGTGATAGACTGGGTTATTTGCCAAATGAATTGCACTTTGACTATCACAATACAAAGTGCTCTTCTCATAATTCTGACCTAATTCTTTTAGGAACTGCTGTAACCATATTAGCTCCTTACTAGCTTCTATCATAGCAACATACTTTGCCTCTGTAGTAGAAAGAGCAATAATCTTCTGTAACTTTAAAACCCAACTGACTGCTGTACCACCTAACGTAAAGACATAACCTGCGGTACTCTTGCGGTTATCAATGTCACTAGCCATATTAGCATCCACATAACCTTATAGCTCTAAGTCTATCTTCCTAAAGCAAAATGTTGAATCTTTAGTACCTTTCAAATATCTGAGAATCCACTTTATTGCTTCCCAATGTTGCTTTCTTGGATTGCTAATGTACTTACTCACAACTCCCATTATCTGTGCTATTTCTGGCCTTGTACACACAATGACATACGTAAGACTGCCAATCACTGAAGCATAGGGTACCTTAGCCATATAGTACTCTCGCTCATGCTCAGTTGTAGGTGACTGATCTTTGGATAGTTTAAAGTGACTAGCCAAATGAGTACTTACTAGCTTCGCTCCATCCATATTGAACCTATGGAATACTTTCTTCACATACTCTTCTTGTGACAACTTTAAGAAACCTTTGGCTATGTCCCTGGTAATCCTCATACCAAGGATTTGTTTTGCAGCTCCCAAATCCTTCATAGCAAATTCCTTTGACAATTGCCATTTTAGTTTGTCTATTTCCTATTTATAAGCCCTTGCAATCAACACGCCATCTACATATAGTAATAGGATGATATAGGAGTTACCTAGTTTTTTGAAATAACAACAATGGTCTGCTTGACATCTGAGGAAACCATTACTATACATAAACCCATCAAACTTCTTATACCACTGTCTAGGTGCCTGTTTTAGCCTATATATGCTCTTTTGAAGTTTGCACACCATTCTCTCATTTCCTTGTACTTTAAAATCCTATGGCTGCTGCATATAAATTTCTTCATCTGGTTTACCATGAAGAAATGTCGTCTTTACATCTAACTACTCAAGATGAAGGACTTCTTTTGCCACTAACCTAAGTATTGTTCTTATTGTAGTCAACTTGACAATTGGAGAGAAAATTTCAGTGTAGTCAACGCTTTCTTTCTACTGAAATCCTTTCATGACCAGTCTTGCTTTATATCATTTGCTACGGTTATGTCCATCTTTTACCTAATAAACCCACTTGTTTTGCAATGCCTTTTTCCCTTGTGGTAGCTTTGTCAACTGTCAGGTTTGATTAGTTAATAATGAGTCCATCCCATCCTTCATAGCTAGCTCCCACTTAATTGAGTCATCAACTTGTATTGCTTCCTCGTAACACTCTAGTTCAACACCATCAGTTAGTAAAATATAATTCAACGAAGGGGAGTACCTCTATGGTGGTCTTATATTCTTAGAAGATCTTCTAGGTTCAAACATGGGCGTTTGTGGTTCAACTTCTGGAGCTATATTATCTTGATCTTCCTGGTCATTGTCTTGCACGTCATTCCTTGGGAAGTTTTTCAAAGGAACTACCTCTTGCTTCTTCACTTCAGCGTTTGGATTTTCTAACTTCATGTTGAGTCTATCCTTGTACATCAATTCTTCATTGAATATGATGTCTCTGCTCCTTATAATCTTGTGGCTTTGGTCATCCCAGAAACGATAACCAAACTCAATGTCACCATAACCAATAAAAAAGCATTTGTTAGATTTAGAATCAAGCTTACTTCTAAGAGTAGAGTCAATGTGAACATATGCTAAACAACCAAACGCTTTTGAGAAAGAATAATTTACCTCTTTGCCGCTCCAAACTTCTTTTGGGATCTTGCAATTTAACACTATAGAGGGTCCTCTGTTGAGCAAGTAGGTTACAATATTAATTGCGTCAGCCTAAAATGTCTGTGGTAGTCCAGCATGCAATATCATGCTTCTTGCACGCTCATTTAAGATTCTGTTCATCCTTTTGGTGACACCATTTTGTTGAGGAGTTGTAGGAATGGTCTTCTCCATCTTGATCCCATTATTGACACAATATTTTTTGAACCCTTGAATTGTCCCCCATTATTGAATCGCAAGCACTTCACCCTTAAGTTTGTCTCATTTTCAACCATGACTCCATTTTTTAAAAGTATAAAAAGCATCAGATTTATTTTTCAAAAAATAAACTCATACCTTTCTGCTCGCATCATCAATGAACTTCATATAGTACTTTGACCCTCCGAGGGATGACACAGGAACGGGTCCCCACATGTCTATATGAACCAACTCCAACTTCTTTGCCTTTAGTTCCCTTGCTACTTTGGAAAAACTTACTTTTCTCTGTTTGCCAAAGATGCAACCTTCACACAAACTCTGATCAATCGACTTCAACTCTGGTCATTTTCCCTTTGATTGAAGCTCCTTCATTCCTTTCACGCTCATATGCCTAAGTCTACAATGCCACAAACTCGAGGTAACATTAGTATCTACAACTGCAACTAGAAGTCATGTAAGGAGTTCTAGTTTTATTTCCACGAGCAACCACCATGGCTCCTTTAGTAACTTTCCATACACCACCTAGAAAGGACACACTATGCCTTTCATCGTCAAGTTACCCAACTAATATTAGACTGCACATCAATTTTGGTACATGTCTTACCTTATGGATTTATCACACAGATCTGTTTGCCATCTTCAACCTAACATCACCCATACCTATAATATCAAAAGGTTTTCCATCAGCTAAGTATACCTTTCCATGATTTCTAGCCACATAATTTTCTAGAATTTCACAGTGTGCAGTGGTATGGAATGAAGCTCCTAAATCTAAAACCCTAGAGTCAATAGAACAATTAATAGATAAAAGTAAAACATCTTGCACCTCCTCAATTAAGGCATTGGCGGCGGTGTTATTGTTATTCTCCTCTTTCTTTGGTGCTTTGCATTCCTTGGTATGTGGCCTTTATTGCCACAATTCCAAACTCAATTTTTTTCCCAAACATGGACTTGCTTCTTCCGTTCCTTGATTTTGATCTTCCTCTACCTCGGTTTGAATTTCTATCGTAGCCCCTGCCTCTTGTTTCAACATTCAAAGCATTCTCAACAAGAATTTTATCCTTGACATCAATGAATTTTAATTTCGTACTACTTGTTGAATTACTAATTGCTGCTCTCATAGGCTCCCAACTATTTGGCAGGGAGGCCATAAGAATTAGGGCACAAACTTCTTCATCAAAATCAATTTTTACAGACAACAGTTGATTAATAATTTTATTAAAATCATTCATATGCTCTGCCACGGAAGCACCTTCTCTCATCTTCAAATTAAATAATTTTTTTATAAGATGTACCTTGTTATTTGCAGAAGGCTTCTCATACATATCAGACAAGATCTTCATCAACATGTTGTGGTTGTCTCCTTCACCACGTTACTTGCCCTGTTCTTGGTCAATGTCAACTGAATACTTGTTTATCAAGGAGTGCCCAATCTTCATCTGACATCTTTTCGGGTTTTGCTCCTAAGAGAGGTAGATGTAATTTTCTACCATACAGATGATCTTCAATCTGCATCTTCCAGAATACGTAATTTGTTCCATCAAACTTGTTGATCCCAGGTGCAAATCTCCTTCTCCTCCAAACATCGTTTTCTTCCTCAAACCTTGCTTTGATACCCTTTGTTGGGGGGATTTAATTGGATACTAGTAAATCCTAAATCCCTAAAAGCGAAAATAATGTGAATAAAGGACAAAAAAATAACCATACACATAAACACAAGATTTATAGCGGTTCACTCTCTAAATGAGAGCTACGTCAACTTTGCTGTTGCAAAACTTTACTATGAAGAAGAAGAAAAAAAAAAAAAAAAATACAAGAATCTCTCACAAGCCTCACAAATTGGCTCATTCACTAAACCCTATTTGGTGGCTTTCACTCTCTAATTGTGGCTTTGCCTTTTATTCAATTTGTGATATCTAACTCTAGGACTTAACCCCTTTTTATAGGTAATACATGAGATACTATTCCTAATAAGACTCAAATCTCATATCCTAATAGGAATTGTATTTTAATTCCTAATATAATTATAATCCTATTCTTAAAGGAAAACAATTCTACATAAACACTTATTAGGAAAACCCATGTCCCAATCCAACACAAATTTGGATTAAATTTGGCTCCACAATCTCAACACAAAGTAACCTCCATACCAGCCAGACGGAGCAAGAGAAGCACCTTGCACCAGTCTTATCGATGTGGCATGATTCTAGAAACCAGCAGTACTTACAAAATTTATTGCTAATTTTAAAATAAAAATTATAATTGGGTACTATAAATAAATAAATTAGGTTACTAAAATGGGTTTGAAATTTGATTTATTTCTTAAAACATGGAATGTACTACTAATATTAATTTTAACTTTTGTTGATGTTAGATTTTGACAACAACAACTCACACGTGCAAAGCGCTAAGCGGACTTGGAAATTACACGTGATATAAATACATGAAATGAGAGAATAAATGGAAAGCGATTTTTAAAGGTGTTCGGATGCTCAAAAACGAATCCTACGGCCACTGTTATTGTATTAATAGATGGGTACAATCAGGTCGTGCGTGGCGAGCTGAGTTACAGTCTAGAGGGAATGTAGGGAGAGATATAGAGAGAGTGTGTGTATGCTGTTTTAGACTAAGATAAGCCAATCTCATAAATGAGAGGGTTGTTCATTTATAGTAGGAGAATTCAAGGTAATGATTACGAGTCTACAAGTGGATAGGTGCCGTGCAAGTCCTTCATTGCATCCCATTGGTTATCTGCACGAGAAATATCCTTAAATTGCATAGGGCTTGGGCAGGTGGATGATCCCTAGCCGTTCGCAAGCCTAGCGTTCACCTACTGTACTAACAAGAATCATACCTCTTCCATCATTGTGCAACATGGCAACGTCTAGACGACACAAAACCTTCCTGAATCATGATTAGCTCTTACTGACGAGAGTCCACATTAGCCTTAACTTTTTAGGCATAACAGAAGTCCCCCAGTTTTTAAGGTTTAAGGATTGAACCTTGAGAACTTCATGATTATGCCGCGACTTCATTTGTCTCGAATGATGTTTGGTCGAGCTTATCGAGTTGCAAGGAGGTCGCAACGTACGTCTCTAAGGATGGCATAAGCGACCTGAGGTGGCCTTCTCCCACAAGTTCAACGACTTGGATCAGGCCCCATTCAGTACCGTACTGATAAGCTTCGAATCTCATCCGCAGTTTGCAACCTGAGAATACTTAGCATATTTTTATCGAGAGCAGGGAATCACATCATCTCAAAATCGATACGCAGCGAAAGTGTTCTGCCCAAACGACCTTTTCAGATGTTACCCGTTGCACTTGACAGCTAATCTGTTTAATAAAATAATCTTTATTCTGACAGATGTGTCTAGTGCGCAACAAGTGCCAGCCATGCGCATTAAATGCAAGCCATGCTAAAACGACATTCTCTTTTAGAACATTAAATGTGGATGAGGACGTATTTAATATGGAAGAGATAATCCAGCCGTCGCTTGGTATCTCCAATAGAGGGCAGCGTCGATTGGCACTCTTAAAGCGTGATGGTTACTTCTTCTCTCAAATTGATGACATGTGGTCGCAATCAATAGCGAGAAACGTATCCCGCCCAAGTGTCGTTTGCCTAGGGAAATCAATCGTCACTTCTTCCCCCTATAAAACCCCAGGCTCGCCTCAAACTTTGTCTGGAAACTCATACTTTCAGAGAAAGAATAAAGTTCTCATGAAATCAGCCTCTTTTTTTCCAGTTGATGTGCACCCATCGTTACGATAGGAAGTCCATTCTCTGCAGCCAAGAGGTAAGAAGGATTTCCCATTCGCTTTCTTTTACTATTTTGTTAATAGCTTGACTTGACGATAATGGTGGGTATGAACTGTCTGGTAAACTTTCATGGTGCGTACTTATGGGCAGTTGTGAGGAGAAGCCTTTTTCTTTCATAAAGAGTAAAAATTTAGGGCACGAATCCTTGGGGGTTGATTCCTAAGGGTTTTTAGGGTTTAAGGAAGGTATATTGGGGTTTCTTTTGTTCTTCCACATCATCGTACGAAATATTGTACGAATACTGAGTTATCTCTGCATGTTTCCTCTTTTTCAGACCTTAGGAGCAATGGATGCCTCAGCGACTAGAGCAACCGAAGGGACGAGCTCACAGGCACCGGACGCCCTAGTGGGCCCTGTGCAAGAGACTTTGTCAGTGGCCACCCGAGATAAGATACAGAAGGCAGTGGACCAATACGCAATTAGCGTGGACGTCTACTAGCACAGAACATATACAACTCGGAATCCCCCAGAAGGAAAGGTCGCGATCTCTGAGGCGATCTTCAAATGTGGGTCGTTGATACCTTTTCACCCCTTCATTAGATCGATCCTCGATCACTTCGAGGTCGTGCCACTGCAATTGATTCCTAATGCATATATGATAGCTGTTGCTATGTATATTGCATGTGGCGAGATTGACCTCGGCTAGCTGATAGCGTTGGAGCTCACATGCTCTTATTACCTGAAGAAGAGCAAGGATAAAGACTCTTTTTACCTCTCGAAGCAATCTACGATCGAGGGAGGAATATTTGGTTACCCTAGTAATGTCGGGGCCTATGAAACTAAATTTTTGTTTTTTCAGTACGATGGTGTCTGCTAGTTTAGGGAATCGAGTAGATTTTCCTTTCCTTTACTTTGCGAATTTTTCCTTTTCCTTTGGTCTTCACTTTCTAATGAACTTTTCCGTCTCATTGTAGGAAATAAGACGACCAGGTTGACGGCTCTGACTAATTTCAACTGAATTGTAGCATTCGGTAATCTGCCCGAGCAAAGTCATGACACGAGACTACTCGTGACTACCTCCAACCTGAGGAAATATGGTTTCTTCAATCCCAAAGCGTCTCTGGAACCCTTAGTCTGTAAGTGTCCTCCCACTTTAGAATTTCCTTCTTTTGCCTGTAATGGCCTTTTTCGCTAATCATGCTTTCATGCAGCGACCATGTCACCCAGAGTTCTGAGATCGACAATGCGAACCGGGGGATTCGTTTTTCCCCAGGTCACCCCGATTGAGCCAGTTGAGGCGATCCGTGGCGATACCCCCGTAGGAGGGATACGGATGGATGCGCGAACACCCTCAGAACGACAAGGGGAAGCTTTTTGACTCGCAGCTGCTCACGCTCCCAAGCAAAAAACCATGGGTAAAAAAACTAAGAAAATGAAGCAGCTGCAGGTTAAAGAATTAGAGTTTGAGCTAGAGGGCTTATAAGTGCAGCCCGGAGGTCATAGCCTTACCAAGCCTTCCGCTCAGGGGTGACCCTGAGGCCCATGCTTGGCATTTTGGTGGTCTCAGAGCGCTTGTGCAGAGGATAGGGGGAGGTCGCGGTTGCCCGAAGGAGAGCAGGAAAACAACCGATAGGCGAGATGCCAGTTTCTTCAAGGGTAGACACACCTGTGTTAGACTCCACGGGACAACTCCTGGAACACCTACAGTCGGTGGTTTATACCCTATTAGAGTGCCAACTTGTTGCGGCTTTTGAGGAGTTCGTGGCCTCCCGACCTGCAGACCTAATGGCTATAGTGCTCCAGCTACAAAGCCAGGTAAGACAACTCGTTCTTGTCGAGGACTTCCCAATATCGGTTGGTTTTCATACCCTTTATGATTTACAAGAAAATGGACTTTAACCTTTGTTTCCTTTCTTATGCAGTCTCTACTCACCTTGCATATGGCCTAACAGAGGACCAATCTGGACTCTATTGGGGGACTCCACGAGCTAAAGGAAGAGAATACGAAGCTGAAACAGGACTTCACAACTCTGGATGCAGAGACAAAAACATATCAAATCCAAACAAATCAATACCTGATAAAGAGAAACTCTGCCCTTCGTACAGTAGAGTTCCAGAAGGCTGAGTTCGAGAAGAGAGGCGAAGAGATCAAAAAGCTCCAGAGGACAGTGGTCAGACTCATCGAAGAGTGTGGCGAAAAAGAGCAGGAGTTGAAAGCAAACTCTGAACGGGCTATGAAGGCAGAGGAAGAGAGAGCTCGGCTATGGGAAAATACCGAGAAGCAGAAGAGAACACTAGAGACAGACCTCGAGTTTTCCCAAAGGTGGGTTGCTTCATTAACTTGTCAAATGAAGCGGCAAAACCTTGAAATTGAAAGGAAGGCCGCTGACTGGGCGATTCTGACCATCTATATTTAGTGACCAAGGAAGCCAGGGATGGACCTTTCCGACCTCCTGATCGAATATCAAAACATCTTTGCTTCCATGACGGAAGCTGATGATGACGCCGAGGAGGAAGAGGGACAAGAGCCTCCTTCAGAGGACGACCAGCTAGAGGAATACATCCCTGAGGACCCAGCAGCTGATCGGATGGTCAACGACCAACCGAGGGATACTGAGGTCGCACCCGCAGGACCTGGAGGTGGAGACTAGTGATCGCGTTTCTTGCTTTTGCACAGCTTTGCTTTTGACTCTATTTTTGTATTTCTTAACTCTTTTTCTTTTCGCTGCCCACTGTACTTATTCCCATTACATATATAAAAGAAATACTTTTAGCCATTTGTGATAGCACTTACAATTTTGAGTACTTCACAAGACTAATGTCACATATGCGAACAAGAAACTTGTAAAAACAATCCAATGAACAAGATCATACAAGAAAAATTTGTTTAAGAGCGATCTTATTTATAAAGTTTACAAGGGAGATTTTTACAAGTAAAGGAAATAAAAAATCAAGAGCAAGTTCGGAATTATTGGTAATAGGGGCGAAGATGCTCGGCATTCTAAGCTTGCGGTACTTCGAAATCGTTAAGCCTTTTGAGGTGATACGTTCCTGGTCGTATTACCTTGTCGATGCGGTATGGACCTTCCCAGTTAAGTCCTAGTACCCCCACACTTAGTTCCCTTGTACTGAGAAGGACTTCTTTTAGAATCAGGTCGCCAACTTGAAAGTCTCTTCTTTTGACCCTAAAGTTGAAGAATCTTTTTGCATGCATAGGATACTATCCTTAACCAAGCCTTGTCGTGGTGTTCTACAACTAAGTCCAGACATGCATTTAGAAGTGCTTTATTATATGTTTCATTGAATAGGTCTCTCCGGAGTGAACCAATCCCTACTTCCACTAGGATTACAACCTCATAGCCATATGCTAGTGAGAATGGCGTTTCTGAAGTAGAGGTTCTCGGAGTTGTTTTATATGCTCATAGAACTTATGGGAGGTCGTCGACCTAATTACCCTTGGTTGCGCCAAGCTTAGCCTTCAGAGTGTGCTTAATGTCTTGTTGACAGCTTCAACCTGACCATTGGCTTATCGTCTTGCGATTGAAGTGAATTTTTTATGGATCCCCATCTTATCGCAAAATTGCTTGAATTCCTCATTGTCGAACTGCTTCCCATTATCAGAGATGAGTGTATGAGGAATTTCGTAGTGACACATTATAATTTTAAAGGTGAAGTCTTTGAGCTTCTTGGTAGTGATCGCGGCCAATGGTTCAGTCTCGACTCATTTGGTGAAGTAATTTATTGTGACCACAGGATACTTGACCCCCCTTTCCCGCTGGCATGTACCTAATAAGATCAATTGGCCACATGGAGAATGGCCAAAGGTTGGTCATTGTTGTTAGCTGGTGGGAAAGAGCTCGCGGTATGTTCACGAACCGCTGGCACTTGTCACACTTTTTTACAAAATGAAAGTGTTTTCCTGAAGTAGGGGCCAATAGTACCCTTGGCGTACAATTTTTTTGGCGAGGGATCGTGTGACAATGTGATTACCACAGATCCCTTCTTGTATCTCCCTCATGACATAGTCTGCTTCTTCGTCGGTTACACATCGGAGGAAAGAAGCACTAAACCCTCGCTTGTACAACTGATCTCCTATGAGTGTGTAACGAGCAGCTCTGGTGCGCATGATTTTTACCTCAGTCTTGCTACTGGGTAGAGTCCCATCTCGGAGATACTGAATAATTAGAGTCATCCAGGAAATTGACTTTGTTGTAGCTACATCCTGCTCAGGCGAGCTGATATTGGGAATCTCTATATACCAAATTGGAATCCTTTCTGGCGCATCTGAGTCTAGTAACGAGGCTATTCTTTCCAAGGCGTCCGCGACAGAGTTACTGTCTCTCAGAATCTACTTGATCGCAAAGTGCTTGAAAGACTCGAGTGCGACCTTAGCTTTCTTCAGATAGTTGATCATGTTCTCTTCCTTGGCTTGATACTCTCCTAAGATCTGATTGACAACCAGTTGGGAATTGCTGTGAATACTGATCGTGCCCATTTCTCTTGCCAATCATAAGCCGACGAGTAGCGCTTCATATTCGGCCTCGTTGTTCATAGCTTGGAACCCAAATCGAAGAATTCCATGGATGCGAGTCCCTTCAAAACTGAGGAGGAGAAGACTTTCCCCGACTCTTTTCCTGTTTGAGGATCCATCAACATAAAGACTCCAGGTCGATAAGTTTTGAACAGTTTTCTAGGTGACTTTACTGGCTCGTTGCTAGGATTCCTAATTCAGTTGGTACAAGAATTTCGAAATGAAATCGGTAACAACTTGCCCTTTGATGGTTGCTTTTGGTCTGTAATGCAGATTGAACTGACTCAGTTCCATTGCCCATTTGAGTAACTTACCTGAAGCCTCTAGCTTCTGAAGAACTTGCCTGAGTGGGTAGTTGGTGAAAACATGGATTGTGTAGGCATGGAAGTAGGGTTGTAGTTTTTTGGAGGCGATTAGCAGGGCATAAGCTAATCTCTCCATTTCTGGATACCACATCTCGACGTCCAACAGTCACTTGCTTGCGTAATATATTGGCCATTGAACTTTACATTCTTCCCGAATGAGAGCTGTGCTGACCGCATACTGAGAGATGGATAGGTACATGAGTAGAATTTGTTAGAGTAGATGCCCTAGAGCCAATCAATTATTGTAGAATTAACTCTTTGTAATAATGTTCATAGATCAATAAAAAGGCATTTTATACTATATCGCGTAAATCATCATTGTATGTATTGATATATGTCCTTAGAATGGTAGAACCGTGACGGGGGTATCAATTGTTTCAAATCTTGATAGTGAGAACCCTATGAGCACATATGGTGACCATTCTAGAAACGTTCGTAGCCCTAGTATTATTCTAAAGTAAGGGCACAAATAATACGGTAAAGTTATCATAGTGTTGAACGACTATGTCGGAAGGCAGTGACTGATCTCACTTGTCAAGGTTGTTTGGTGACAATCTGGTGCAACACATGGGTGCTTACTATAGGCAAGTTCACTGGACTGACCCACCAGAGGATTTCATATGGATGGTAACCCCAGTGTCTATGGAACAAATCCTCTAACGAATGGTGGTGTATGTGATCCTTAGACTTGAGATCACCAGAGCGCCTTATGCATCGATTGGTGTAGTTTGACACTAGCTTATCGCAGTTCTATTTAGAGTTGTCAATACGGTGGTGATTGGCTGCATCAAAGAGTGTATCAAGACTATGGTGGATAGACAAATGATTCATCACTCCCGGGTGCGGGATAAGTTATCTCACGGCGCAATTCAGTAAATGACAATGACACTAAAACTGTGGCCACAGTGGGATTGAGTTGTTGCTCTATCCAGTTTATAATACAGGCCATTGGTCCAGTAACTGAATACCTAATATCGAGAGTAACCGAAGGTTGATACTATTTCTATGCCTCGGTCTCGTTGAGATAACGGATGATGAAAGGATCGAATTGTACGATAACCATATCGTTGACAGGTAACTACTTTGCTGAATCTGAATCTATTGGGTAGCCATGATGCCTTGCTAGGGGCCAATCTTGGTCTGTGTTTAGTGAGATGATTAATTAGTGCTAACCGCGATACTACACACTGCCGGTAAGATGAGGAGCCTATGGGTCACACATATAGAAGATAATTTAAGAGCCAGAAATAAAGAAGGGCGTTTTCGTCTTTTTAGGCGAAATGGTATTTTGATAATTTCACAGTACAATTAAATTTGCTGAGGTTGTAGCCTTTATTTAATTTGTTAGAAAAATTAAATAAGTGAGATTACGTTTAAATATGTGTTCGCATATATTTAAATAAATTATCATTTTTGTTAAATGTTAATATATATATTAATTGATTTTAATTGAGATAATGATAAACAAAATTAAAATATCTAAATGGGAGTGTTTGGAAACAAGGGGTGTTTGGGTTGGAGCCCAAGCCTATTCCATAAAGGAATAGAGCAATTAAACTTGCACTATAAAAGAAAAGGTTTACTTGATTGAGAGTAAGATTTTCATTATTTCATTTCATTGAAAAGAAAAGCTACAGCCCCTTGAAAACTCTCTCATGCCAGATTTGGGTTTCGGTTTTAAATCAAATACACTTCATTTTCTTCTTTGTTCTTAAGGCTAAAGAAGATCTAGCAAATCCCTCTTTAGTTCATTGTGATTATCTTCGTGTGGACTACATTGGTTCGATCCTGCATTTGGGTCGGTAGCAAAATACGTTCAGAGACAAAGTTGGAGGAGCCTCCAAACGTGTGTATAATTTCTTAAACTCTAAGTTAATTTTCTACATATTCTTATTTTGATATAAACTTTAAATTTGTGCCCTGATCTTGGTTCTATGGAACGATCCGTGTTATTATTAATTTTTGTTTTCTGCTGCGTCAATGGATCGTTTCCTAACAGAATATCCTCGCGGAGAGGCTTGAACAGGAGATGTGGCTTTCTGAGGTGCTTTTTTATGTTCTGAAAAGCCTGCTAGCACTTTGGAGTCCATTCGAACTTTTTGTTGGCCTTGAGTATATTAAAAAATAACAAGCAGCGATCTGTTGCCCTTGATATGAAGTGAATGAGAGCCGCTATTCCTCTATTTAGACTCTGAACCTGTTTTTGGTTGACTGGGCTTTTCATATCAAAGAGAGCTTGGATCTTCTCAGGGTTGATTTGTATTCCCCTCTGGTTAACCATATACCCTAGGAACTTTCCCGAGATACTTCGAATGAGCATTTAAGAAGATTGAGCTTCATTTCGTACCTTCGGAGTACGTTGAACATCTCTGTGAGATATGCTATGTGATTTGAAGCGACATGCGACTTAACTTACATGTTATCAACATAGACTTCCATCGATTTTTTGATATGCTCAGAAAACATACGATTAACCAGCCACTGGTAAGTTACCCCAATGTTTTTTAGGCCGAAAGGCATGATTGTGTAGCAAAATAGCCCCCAGTCTGTAATGAATAAGGTATGCTCTTTGGTTGGCGCATACATCAAAATCTGATTATATCCCGAGTAAGCGTCCATAAAGCTCAACAGCTCATGCCCAGAGGTGGCATCAATGAGTTGGTCGATTCTTGACAAGGTAAAGTTGTCATTCGGACAAGCTTTATTGAGGTCGATGAAGTTAACACAGGTTCGCCACTTGCCATTGGACTTCTTTACCAAGATCGGATTTGCAACCCAACTCAGGTAAAACATTTCTCGAATGGACCCGTTTTTTTGGCCGAAGGGCATGACTGTGTAGCAAAACAGCCTCTAATCTGTAATGAACAAGGTATGCTTTTTGGTTGGCGCATACATCAGAATCTGATTATATCCCGAGTAGGCGTCCATAAAGCTCAACAGCTCATGCCCAAAGGTGGCATCGACGAGCTGGTTGATTCTTGGCAAGGGCAAATTGTCATTCGGACAAGCTTTATTGAGGTCGATAAAGTCAATACAGGTTTGCCATTTGCCATTGTGCTTCTTTACCAAGACCGGATTTGTAACCCAACTCAGGTAAAACGCTTCTCAAATGAACCCGTTCAAAATGAACTTATCTACCTCGATTTTCAAGGTAGCATAGTGCTCAGGGTCCATTGCTCTTCTCTTTTGGCGAATCGGCTTGATTGCACTGTCAATATTTAGTACATGACATATGACATTCAGGCTGATCCCGATCATGTCAGCATGAGTCCATGTGAAAACATCAACATTTTCTCTGAGGAAGCTTGTCAGGTCTTTGGCGAGCTGAAGGTGAGATTACTACCGACTCTCAACACTTGGGTCCGCTCATTTTGATCGACTGGCCCATTGTGGGGGCACTCTTGGATGTAAAGATCCATGTTATCCTCTATTGGGCTAGGTTGTGGCTCGATCCTACTGATCGCCATTGCTTGTTCGGGGATGCCTACTGGCCTTCCTTTTCCCTTTCACGCCATCTACACTGCTTTTATGTAGTAGTCGCGAGATTCACGTTGAGATCCATTTACTTCCCCTATCCTCGTCAGGGTGAGGAACTTCATTTTCATATGGTAGATGGAGGTGACTACCTTGAAATTTCTCAGTAGAGGTCGTCCCAAAATTCCATTGAAGGCGGACAGACAGTTTACCACCAACAATTCTGTTATTTTGGTCACTTTTTCGGTTTCTCCCAACGTGACTGGGAGTGAGATCATTCCCCTAGGAATCAGATGATCCCCGGTAAAACCATAAAGAGGGATGGAGGCAGGCTTCAGGTCTGCCTTGTCCAGCTGCATTTTCTTGAAAGCTCGCTAAAATAGGATATTCACGGTGCTTGCATTGTCCACCAAAATTCTGTGGACTTCGCACCGACCTATTTCAGGTGCGATGACGAGAGCATCCTCATAGAGATGATGCAATCGTACCGTGTCTTTCTCAGAGAATGTGGTCTCCTCATTCCTATGAACTTTAGCAGGTCATGGCATTGTGCTCGTTATACTCACGGGGTCATGTTAGGCTTCCTGAGCATACCTCTTCTGGGAATCTCGAGAATTCCTCGTGAGGTGTGGTCCTTCGAAGATGATCCCTACACAATAGAGTCCCTTACGACCACAACACTTCTTTCCTGGTTGCTCTTGATCCTTCTCTCGAACGGGAGTTAGGCCATCAACATACTCTTTGAAGTGCCCCTACTTGATGAGGTCTTCGATGGCTTGCTTGAGAGCCCGTCACTCATCGGTGTGATGTCCATTATTCCGATGATAGCGACAATACTTTTTATTGTTTCTGGCTGAGGGGGGATTCTTCATGGGCTTTAGCTCTCTGAGTAGGTTGGCCTCTTTTGACTTATCCAGGATGGCCGATATTGAGGCATTCAGGAGAGTGTATTGATTCTTGTCGCAATCTTGACAAGGAACTGGGGCATAAGATTTCTTGGGCTCAAACCGCAGCTTCTTTCCTTTCCATTGATCGTCATTAGCTCATCTGCGACCAGTTTTCATACTATTCTCCCCCTATTGGGAACACTGCCCGAGGGATCGACGTCATGGCGATTGAGAGCGGCCACATAATTTTCAATTCGAAGGTATTTCTCGGTGAGGTTATAAAAGCGAGTGAGTGAAACATCGCCCTCAGATTGCAGTTCCTTCCATAAATCTATCTGCGGGTGAACTCCCGCGATAATGAGAGTCCGAATAGACTCTTCAGGAGTATGAGCCACTTTTTGGAGTTCCTTATGGAACCTGTCTATGTAAGACTGGAGAGATTCATCCCTCTCCTGCCATATGTTGCTCAGGTAGCTCAATGGTATTGAGAACTTCCTGTTCGCATGGAAGTGTCTTGGGAACGATGAGCTCATTTGATGCCATGAGCTGACTGATCCCGCGGGAAGTGACCTGAGCCAGTGCTTGGCATGGGTAATCAGGGTTACTACTAAGCAACGACATTTGACCAAGTCAGAGACTTGTTGTAGTTCCATGAGGTCGTTGAACTCATACAAGTGATCCTGCGGGTCTGAATTCCCATCAAATGCCAGCATTTCAGGCATTCTAAATCTCGATAGGAGAGGAGCAGCTAAAACTGTTGGAGAAAAGGGAGACGCCTCTGCGACCTTCCCACGCTCATTTTGCTAAGCCTTAAGCTGATCCAACGCTTACTGTAGTTCCTAAATCTGAGGCAGTGGAGCTGCTTGGGGATCACTTTCCACAACGTGGGTTTGACCCTCATGATTGTGGTTGAGGAAAGATCGCAGATCGAGCTCTTCCTTAACTTGGCTGGAAGCTCTGGCAAACCTTGACACATGCTGGTTGGAGCCGTGTGAAGGCATTGAATGATTCAGAAAATTTTTTCGATCTCCACGGTGGTCCGAACAGACCCGCAGATGATGGGGATTTCTCGTATGATGATGATCGAGGTCGTCATTTCGGAGATATTGGGAATCTCCCCACCTTGCACTTTTGTGGGAGTGCCCATGCGACGTGGCATGGGACGGCTCATGTTGTGACATGTCGCTGAGTCGCAGTGCCATGGGTATTTTACTTGTTGCGCGATCGGTGTTTGTTGGTCCCTCGCAGCCCTTTGGTCCGCTGTTTGCCACTTGCTCTCCCCTTTTTTGGCGTACTACAGTGTGCGCGGTACGAGCTTTTGCCCTTTTCCGCTCTTTCATGTGACCTATAGGTGTTTTTGGCGGTGGCACCACTTCATTAGATTCTGGTGGCACGACCCGATCCAAATGGTCCAGCCTTTGGCTAAACGTTTTGAGAATATTATTGAACCTCTTCAAGTAACTCATTATGCCTGGGTCGAGCCGCGAACTTGAAGGAATATCCGCCATAATACTCTGTTGGACTGGCGGCACTTTGGGAGAAGTGTCCTCCTGTACCTGGGGGATTTCCTCATTGTCAAAGTCAGTTCGCTCAAGTTCGAAACCGCAAGCCATTTGCTGATTGGTAGGACCGATTAGTCAAAGGTTTTTGATGAAGAGCAGATACTAAATCAGGCCCTCCTTCTAGCACCAAACTGTTGATGCTTGATTTTGATACTAACGACTCACACGTGCAAAGCGCTAAGCGAACTTAGAAATTACACATGATATGAAAACATGAAATGAGAGAATAAATGGGAAGCGATTTTTAAAGTGGTTCGGACGCTCAAAAGCGAATCCTACGTCCACTGTCATTGTATTAATAGATGGGTACAGTCAGGTCGCGTGTGGTGAATTGAGTTACAATCTAGAGGAAATGTAGGGAGAGAGATAGAGAGAGTGTGTAGACTAAGATAAGCCAATCTCGTAAATGAGAAGGGTGTCCTCTATTTATAGTGGGAGAATTCAAGGTAATGATTACGAGTCTGCAAGTGGGTAGGTGTCGTGCAAGTCCTTTCTTGCATCCCATTGGTTATCTGCACGAGAAATATCCTCAAATTGCATAGGGCTTGGGTAGGTGAATGATCATTGGCCGCTCGCAAGCCTAGCCTTCACATGCTATATTGACAAAAACCATACCTCTTCTGTCACTATGCGATGTGGTAACGTCTAGACGGCACAAAACCTTCTTGAATCCTGATTGGCTCTTGCTAACGAGAGTCCACATCAGTCCTAACTTTTTAGGCATAACAACTTTTAACATTCATACTCGTTTGATATATATATATGATTTTCTTTTGTTTTTGTTTTTTGTGATCTTAGTTTGGAACATGAACTTAACTGAACATTCGCAAAATTCTTTATGAAAACATCTCAGTTACAAAAAAAAATTATGTTTGATTTAATTTCGAGAAGTATTAAAGTTTCTAGTTAATTAATGTTTATAAATTGACCAAAATGTGATCTCTTTTTAATTATCAATTCAATACAAAGATTGATCTTTACAAATATCTTATTTAACAAACCAATAATCCAATAGTAACAATCCAACAATTCATTAAAAAATAATTAAAATATATTAATTGTTGCTGATTTTCCACTTTATTCTCCAATATATTCTATCAAAGCACAACATATGTTAAAATTTAGGGAGATGATGATGCAAGATTGGCCCCCCTTGTTCCCCATTTTAATAAATCCATGATTCTCTTCCAAATTGCAAAAAGACATTTCAAATGATCTCCAAAAGTTTCTTCGGTCCGTTAGAGAAGAAGGGCATTTGAATCTTATACATTAAATTTTGAAATCCAACAAATATTACATTAATGTTCAAGTTGGTTTGGCTTCACATAATCTTAAAATTTGATTAATTAATTAAGCCTCTTGTCATTTTCATTGACTACTGAATTGCACCGGGTTTTGCGAAGTTGCAAACATTTCCCACTTGGAACACTTGCTAGATACATATGAATAGAAGGATTTACGAAAATTATACAAAATTTTCTTGATGATTAGTTAAAATGTATAGTTTTAATATTAAGAAGACTTTGGTGTTAGTATAATTTGAAAACCCACTTTATTTATTTATTTTTCAAAACTAAAGTTCTAGATAAAGAAGTAAAGCAGAAACAGAAAGAAAATACATTACTAAGCAAAATGATAAGCAAGAATTTCACAACTGTATGTGAAGCTGATCTGAACAAGGTCAATAGGGGTTGAACTCCATCAATTAAGTAAATGATGAAACCACCTTTAGATGGTTGAGTGGTTGGACAAAGATTCTTGAGTGTATTATTTAAGAGATCTTGAGTCCGAGTCACTTCAATTACTAATAGGGATGACTACTAGAGAGTATACTTGATTGTTAACTTTAGAGTATTGAAGGATTAGTCGAGGTACCTGTAAGCTAACTCGGACACTCTTGATCACCAAAAAAAAAAAATAATAATAATAATAAAAAATAAAAAAATTTAAGTAAATGACTAAATGATGATTGTTGAAGACGAAGATTTTTTAAGAGCTTTAACAACATATTTGTCTTCACAACAAAATATGCTTACTTTTCAAATTAAAAGGCAGCTGCAGTCAAACAGTTGAACCACTTGACCTTAATTGCCATGCAAACCCATTTTCCAAAACATCAGTAAAAATAAATTTGACCAAAACTATGGATTTTTTAATATTTGTCTTGGTAATATGGCTCACCTTTGATGCTATTATTTGAAAGTAAATTTTGAGAAATTAAAAAAATAAATTAATTTGTATAATTTCTAAATGTTAGAGTTAATGGGTCCGTTTGTTTTATTAATTCATACCCTATTTCCTATCCTATTCCCAAAATACTTGTTTGTTTAATTATTCGGAAAATACTATTATATATATTTTTTAATTCTTTTAGACCCCTTAAGTTTATTAATTTAATTAAACACCCCGAGAAAAAAGTTTAAAAATTAACAAAAACACCTCCACCTACCTATAGTTGCTAGACGGTGGTTGTCGGAATCTGTCACAATAGCGTAAAAACGACCAGAACTAGCTGGTAATTCGCCGATCTGGTTGTCAACAACGATCATATCTTTGGCCGTCGTTTCTGGCATTTTGCGGCTGTCGACGGCTAGATTTGGCCTTTTCCGGCCAGATCCGTGGTGGATCTGGTCGGAAAAGGCTATAGAGACGCACAACCGGCCAAATCCAACCGATCTGCATTGTAACGCTATTTTTCAGCTAGATTTCGACGGTAGTGGCCGAAATTTGACATTGTGGGTGGGTGGGGTGTTTTTGTCATTTTACAAAATGTTTATATATTGGGGTGTTTAGTTAAATTAGCAAACCTAAGGGGTTTTTTTTGTTAATTTTTAAATTTTATCTCATAATATTCATCCTATTTAACTATCTAATATTATTTCCAAAATCATATCTAAAATAACAAACCAAACGGACCAATATTTTCTTTATTGTATCAAATGAAGAGAAGGTTTGATGGTAGAGCCAGATTAATTATTGATTTGGAATGGCTAACGGGACTCCAATTTGGCTGTTCCATTTGACATATTTGGCAATACATTGAAAAAATAAATTGAAAATACAAGCAAACCATTTTGATGATTTGATGTTTACATAAATCTTTTCTTATTTAATCGCTTTCATATTTGATGTCAACTTCAAGCCCATGTTTTGGATTTGGGTATTAAAGGCCTGGCCCAAATCAGGCAAAAGTTTTTCTGTCTGCATCCCAATCTAAAATATAAGAGGCCTATAAGCCCAACTCAAATTAACATACAAAAATCTTAGTAAATTAATTTTTGTATAGAATATTAGTAAATCTTAGTCACACAAACACACACACAATATATATATACTAAGTTAGTTTGCAGTTTGTTATTTTCTTTGACCGATAACATAATTTGGATGCTTATTTTATCAAATATACCCAAGAAAATTTCTTAATATTTCTTCCGAGAAATAGATTATTTGATTCTATTTTTCTAAGAACCAAACTCCAGTCAAATTGCACTATTGATCAATAAGTTGTGCATAATGAAATATATGTAGTATGTATGTATGTATATTAAAACATATGCATGTAAAAGATAATTCAAAACTTCGACAAACTCAACTTGCTAAAACATGACAAAAAGTTTCTATGTTTATGGTAACCATTTTAACAATTAAAATGAAATTTAATCTCCCATTAAACTATTAATTATAGGTACAACTTCATAAAGTTATACTCACTTATGGGTTATCATTTGGGGCACTATTCAAGTTGAAGTTGATGAGGAATTCATAGACAATTTGTAGCCAGAAATATGAACATGAGTTGTAGTTTTCAAACCTTTCTCTACAAGAAGAACAAAAGAAAGAAAGAAAGAAAACAAAAGTGCTTCCTCTCAAAGACATTCCTCTGTCATTAATTAAGACTTTACAGAGAGTAATTGGAATGTCTTGATTTGACGTTGAGCAATAGCATTATTATTATTGAAACACACCTCATCGGAATCGGTTCCACTCGTTTTCTCTTCGCAATAATACAATATGAATGTTGATCTTCAGCCACACAAGAATTTAGAAATGGATTTTTCAAGGTCTTCCATTTGGAGTAAGATGTTCACTATGTTGATATTTATATGTCAATTTAAGTCGTTAAAATTAGTGAGGGTTTTAGTGAGGTTTATTATGAGGTGTAGAAGCAGTCTTTCATCATTTTCAGTAGGCCATCAGCTGGCGTGAATTGTAGCAGTCCAATGTTGCATTATTGTTAATAAGAGGTGTTGTTGGATTATGACTCTAATGCTTGTTGCTGTAATGCCCATTACAGTTTCTGCTGTTCAAACGTATGCATATTTTCTAAATAGTAGCATTTCGTCATCGAAGAATAATGGAAAGATAAGTTTGCCTCCTTTGCGGATGTCTATATTTCTTTTAAAATGTGAATCCCATTAGCTAACTCTGATAAATGGTGTATCTAGTTAATACTAGATGAAAATATTTAGTTCAATTTTGTACTGAAGATCATAAATTTTGTATTTTAATGTTTATATGTGTTCTTGATTAACGTCGATTATATTTTAATGTTTATATGTGTTGACGATTAACGTTCATTAATTTGTAGTTGAAAAAGAAAAGTACAAATGTTTATATTTGAGAGTTCTTAAAACCCCAATTTATTACATTATTGAATGTGTATATATTATCGTACTAATCTTGATTTTATATTCGATCAATTTGTTTGTTTGTTTTTGTTTTTGTTTGTACACCAAAAGCCTTAAAATTAGATGGTTACTCTTTTAAGTGACAAATTAAAGTCTTTTATCTATAAACTTAAACTTTTGAGTACAATAATAATTAATTAATTAACCAAATTAGATAGATGGTAATTGATTCCAAATGAATTTATTCTACTTGTGTGTATTTTCGTTTGACTCTTTTTTAGATTTTTTTTTTCTTTTCAAATTTTAATCTTGGGAAAGAATGATGACCCTACATACTTTAATTATAATGAAAGTAGTAATTTTAACAATTTTTGTTGTTTAAAGTCAAACGTAGAATCGTCGATAGACCCAGGAGAATTATAATAAAATGGAATTTTATCTAACAAGAGTAGACATGGAACCTCTTTTTTAAAGACTTGAAAACAGCTGAATAAATACCCCCCAAAAAAAAAAACACTAGATAGGGATATTTTTGAGAAAAATAAAATAATCTAAGAAGAGTATAATTCATATGGATGAGAATTTTAGGTTTGCTTCAACATGGTATATTTTTGTTTGATGCCCCATCATCAACAGTAACCTATACCAGCAAAAATATATGCTTTGACACACACTGCTAATTAATAATTATATAATTATTAAATTAAAGGATAATTAATTTTCCTCAAATACCCAGTGGACACACAGAAAAAAGAAGGTAATTTTATACCTTATTAAGAGGAAAAGATTCTGAAAGGGCTATGAAAGAAGTCAAGAATAGAGCATCTATGAGATATAATTAAATTAATTTTCTTGTTTGTGAAAAACTGAAAGGAATTAAAGGCAGCTGCAGAAAAGGAAAGAGGAGAGTAGAAAACATACACTTGGCAAACATTAGTTTGAGATGATAATTAAAAAGAAATAAAAAAAGAAATCTGTGGGCTCTTTGTTCCATTGAATTAGTACAAGTTTCTCTGTTTTGAGCTATTTGTAAATTATAATCGTACAGAAGCTTTTTGTCATTTGTGCTTTAGAAATTGCAACCAATTATCATTCTCTTGCTGCCGCATCTTCATCTGTTTCTCTATCGACTCACTGTTTAAATTGCCTTGAAAAACTGTTCAAAAGAATAGCT